>NC_133901.1:4778681-5115348 GCF_964199755.1 Larus michahellis
CAAGGAGCAAGTGGTCTCGGGTCAGGCTTCCGCACTGAACACGCGTCGGGGCAGTTGGGTCCAGTCCTTCCCTTCCCAAGCCCTCACACCGTTATCCCCCTCCCGGCTCTGCCACTTAGAGACATAGAACAGCCAGGATATTTTAGTAGCCTGGTCAATCTCCTTTGTTCTGGTCAAAGCGAGAGTTGACAGCACTTCGTTTTTACTTTCCTGGTTGCCGCATGGGTGGCAGCAGTGGCAAGGCATCCATGAAAAACCATCTAAAGCAAACACCACCCAGGGACACGAGAGCAGCCTGTGGAAAGCTGGGGCGCTGCTGCTATTGATTTCCTTCTGACTTGATAAACAGAGGATTTTATTGTCTAGAATTACACATCTGGTGCTAAAGTTATTATTTTTTTTTTCAAACAAGCAGACTAACCTGTGTGTCAGTGCTGTAGCACGGTTTAAATCCTGATTTGTCCTGCTAAGGAGGCATTGTATTTTTGCAGGGCTGGAGAAGGGTGGCAGACTGGTAATGTCACCTGGAGCTGCTGGAGCAAAATCTTACATGGCATCTTCGTTAGAGCCCCCGCAGTATTAATTACTCGGAGAACTCAGTTTGCGGACAATGACAGTTCAATAAGGAAGTGTGCTGAACTGAAATAGAAGTTATAACACAGAGAAAATAGCTTTTGAACGCTTGCTGCCCACACGAGCAGAACTGCTGACTAGAAACCCAAGAGATTAAAAAGGTTATCGGGCAGGAGTGTGCTGATTGCCTGCCGTAAAGCACCCAGTTCCGCTGAGCACACCGTCACCCACTGTAATTTTGCCTGACTAATGATTATAGGTTTAGGTTTTAATTCTGCTGTCGGCTCTGCCTGCAGATGGACACCTGCACCGACTGCGGCCAGACGAGAGGTGGAACCTGTGCCCAGGAGTGATTTTTGGTTTTCTAAAATGCCTCACAAAATTCTTCCTTTCTATTTTGGTAGAAATGTCTCTAAGCACCTCTAAGCTTTATCACACGAATGTGATAGTTCAAGACTGTGGTTAACCAAGACCACTGAAAAACAGCATTACTGTTCCCAAAATCTAAGTAACCTTAATGTTTCCATAAATACCGTATAGCATTTCCACACAGTTTAGAAACCGTAGTTGAATTATGGAAAGTGAAATTGTAACACAGGCTTACGTAGGTCATTAGCTATCAGGGTTGCCAGACTTCCCTCGTCTGGAAGAGATAGTATCTTGGCGTGAACCATGGTTATTGTCTCTCTGGGCAGAAAGGCCTTAGGAGGTTAGGTTGGCTGAAGCTGCAAGGAACTTTCCTTTCTATTTCTCGTTAGGAGCTAGTGGATGAAAAGTGTAAGCAGCAGGACAAAGGATTATGCTGACCCTGAGCCACAGGTTGAATGAAGATTGTGGAGTAGAGTCTGGGAAAGGACTGTGCAGGAGGCAGATGGGGAGACCGGGTGAACGGAGGTGGTGGGCTGTCGAACAGAAAACGAGTCAAAGTCAAGAGTGACCCACAATCAGGAGCGATGTTTGGAGCAATGCTGTGAGTTGCAGGAGTCAAGGACACAAGTCCATGGTCTCACGCTTGGAAGGTCAGTGCTCAGATCTGTAGAAGCATCAAACGTGGGTCAGTGTGCTGGGACTCCAGCGTGAGCGCCAGCCTGACACACAAAGATAAAGGTTTTCTTCTTAAAAGTAATGTAACAGCCCAAATAATCTTTCTACTTTGCTTTTGTAAACTACGGTGTTTTCTGGGGTAACTATAAGCTATATATATATAGAGAGAGCTATATATAAGCTATAAGCCAGTGTCTGAGCAGGCAATGGAAAGACTGTAGCTTCGTCACTTGAAGTGATGTGCTGGCATTCACAGATTTAAAAACGTGGTTTTACAGCACAGTCGTAATTCAGATCCCATCCAACTTGTAATGAATCCTGATTATCATTAATGCTAGTTACAGCACTCGTGTCAGGCTGAGTGCAACGGCGTCGTCTGCCTGTCTGCTGCTAGGTACGTGCTGAAGTATTTTGTTGAGTCAGGGCTTTTATAGCCTTCTATATTTTTAGGTCAGGCATCTCATTTTAGAGCAGTGTCTTACCATTACCTTCCGCTTTTGCCTTTGCATATATGCACGATGCGAGTTTGTGTCGCAGTGAAATGGATACCACCCCCGGGCAAATTTAATTGCAGTGAAATCACGGCACCGCTCAGACTTAATAGCAAAATAAACTTTTCTGGTTCTTGAGGGCTGCTGAGACCCCTGAACAACAGGGGGAGATAAGACCCTGTGTGCAGCCTCTTACCCAAGTGGTAGGTGAGGATTCATCCATCCATTTTGCATCAAATCCAACTGGAAGGAGAGGTAGGATCCAGAGAGGCTTTGCTGCTGGAGGACAGCTTTCATGGTGGAAGCAGATACCAAAGCCCATATCCGGAGTCTGTATCAGCTACTATCGCTTTGATTTGAAAATTTTCTCCTTGTTGAGGGCAGATCCTTTACATTTATGCTCTGTTCAGAGCGCCCTGCAGCCCGCGCTGTCCTGTGCAGGTGTTAACGCTGACATTAGGCTTGGAGATTTCCTTCGTTGCCCAGCAATACATGTTCTGCCACATCTTTCTGACGCAACCACTAAATTGACAGCTTCCTTTAAGTGCGCTGGAGGTTAACAGGACGTCAATACATAAAACAAATTTTCTTAACGTCAGCATAGAGCCTTTGTTATCCCTCTTAGTCACGGTGCCAAAAACAGGAAGGTGTTTCTGCTCACGGGGGATCCCATCCCTAAACCGGTGTAATTGGTCAACACCCTTCCACCGATCCCCGTGGCTTTGGGGTCAGCCCTTGAGCGTGGAACAACTTGACCCTCCTGGCTAATCTAGAAATCAGATTTGGAAAAGCTCTGTATAGAGCTAATTTGATGTTTTGGGGTGGGGTTTGCTTCTGGTGTTTATAGTTATTGAGCAGATTAATATGGGTAAATATTAAATAGGGTCATCTGGAAAGGGATAAGCACTCCAGCTTTTGCCAACAAACCACTTAAGCACATGCCTAGAGATAAGCACACACATTAAGGTAAACGGAGTTGCTCGTGAGCTTGGTGTTGAGCATATGTTCAGGGTTTCTGGATTTGGAGGAACTCGTTTGAAATGATCATCTCTTGTCCTTAATGAATGGAAATTAGATTCTAGTATGAGAATTAATTTTCATTTAAAAAAAGTTTAAAAAGTACTAAAAGGTAAAAAAAAAAAAAGTCGGGATGGAAAAGGAAATGATCTAATTTGAATGCCATGAAATGGAAAGAACACAATTTCAAGAAACATTCCGAAAGTTCTTTCCCGTCTTCTGGTCTGCTTTAAAACTTACTCAGGCCCCCGGATTGCCTGGCAGGGTTGGCTCGGTGCCTTGGGGAGCCTGTTGCCGTGCTTGGTGTCTCCAGTATCGCTGGTGGCTGCCATGCTCAGGTCCGGCCAGCCCAGGGGAGGACCATGCTGGAGCAGGACGTAGGAAGGGCTCTTGCCTTGCAGAACTGGATGGAACAAGGTAGAAATAAGGTTAAAACTTCTCCATGCAAATCCTTAGAGTGATGCCATTCGTTAGGAAGCAACGATCTGCAAGCAGGGACCAGCTATTGCGTGTGCACTTCAAAAATCTCAGTTGGGGCTTAAAATACCTAAATTTAGAATTATAGACCTGCTTTGAATGTTAGAAAAAAAATGTTTGGAGAGACGACAACTCACATTAAAGCCTATCTGACCTTCTCCTGCCAGGAATACTGCAGAGGTGTACAAAGGCTGATATGAAGAGAGCTCCTGGGTCAGCTTATATGCCTTTGTCCCGAAGAGGAAGATAAAGAAAACGGTGAGCAACACTCTGAATCCTGCTTTTTTTTCCCTTGAAGTGCCGTTGAAAATTTTTTTTTTGCTGCGCTGAAGTGTGTCAGCATTAAAACAGAGGGAAGATTTTTCCAGAGAAATCCAGCACAAACTGAGAATTCCCACTACGCTCCGTGGGGAAACTATATAACCCTGGCCTTGCGTTTGGCAAGTGTTTGACTTTTTCACAGGGTGGGGTGTCCCCAGCTGGGGTCGGGGTGGGGGGGACGGGTGGTGCATGCTGGCATCTCCCCGTCAAGCCAAACCAGCATAAAGAGAGGGGGAAATAAATTATCATCAGATCTGTGGGACGTGAATTCTTCCTAACATTAAAAATGGATAAGCCGTGCTCTTGAGGGGAGGGCAGAGGAGGGAAGGGAAGCCGGGGAAGGGCTGACCCTGCGGTGGGTTGAGGAGCGTTCCCGTTAATAGCCATCTGCAGCATCAGGCTTTTAACCAGCTCATTAAAAGCTTGCTTTGCGCTGCGCCCGGTGCAGGAGTGCCTCCTGTTTACCTGCCCACGGTGAGGGAGGGAAGGGCCTGCCCTGCTCCCACGTGCAATTGAGGATGTGAACGGCTAGAGCCGAAACGTTTGGCGAGCGGGTGCGTGAAATTTAAGGTTACCTGTAGGCAGCTGCTGCTCACCCTGTGGGTGTTTTATATGGCTATTTAATTGCACGTTGCTCAGTGCTAAATGAGTCCGACTGACGTGAATTACCACAGCAGCACGAGTGCTGCTGCCTCTGAGATAAAGGACCATATTTGACAAACAAATGCTTTAACTAATAATACCATACGCCTCATGCACTTTTAAAAGTCTGTACTTTATCTCTGATAAAAAGGAAAGAAATGGTCTAGTTCTTAAAAATAAACCCAAAAGCACTCTAAAGGCTACTTCCCCCCCCCCCCCCTTTTTATTCTTTTCCCAGGTTGCAAAAATAACATCCAATAATGAAATGAAAACAAGCTGAATAGTTACATTCAGTGGAGGAGGGAAGAGGTAGTCGCAGACAGCTGGAGCATGTCTGGGCCAGTGTCTCAGTTCTTTTCTTTCTGCTAGTTCAGTGCCACTCCAAGAATGCAGACAATGCTGGCTACGACTGTTTCATATTTGATTTCCACACTTAAATCTGCGCTTGTTAAACGAAACCCCATTGTCAGGTTGGCACGCATCCACGCTGCCTCCTCGGGTCCCGCTTCGGAGCCTGCCGCTGTCTGCGTTCGGGTGTCCTGCCCGTAACCCTTCAGCGAGGATCAGGTATGCAAAGAGCATTTTGCTGGTTTAGTGCTGCTTGCGGCACAGCAACAAAAGCTTTTGGACTTTTTCTTGCCGCCGCATCCATGGATAACCCTCATAAATCTTGGTCTGAGGGCAGGCAGAAGTGCTGCGGGGAAGGGATGGGGTTTTGGATCCATCTCAAGAGCGATGGATCAATTGGGCACTCAGCTGGAGCCGGTCTCTGGGCAAGGTACCGGCTGTGCCGCCTGCGGGAGAAAATGCTTGGGCAAGCAGGGCCTGATCCTGCAAGGGGCTGGTGTCCTGCCCTGCTGGAGGAGAGGATCTTCTGGGGATGCTTCTGGTCTTGGTGGGGCCCTGCGTGTGCTTTGCTGGGTCGGGACCTGAGGGTTCACCAGTTGCAGGGCTTTAGCTGAAGCGGGGCAGGAGAAATGCTGCGTATTGGAAGCAAAGCAGTGATTGCGGATAACAAAGGATCACTTCATATCCTCTGTAAAATACCAGAGAGGACATGAAAATTAGGAATCTTACATAAAAAGCTTA
Organism: Larus michahellis; assembly: GCF_964199755.1. Lineage (NCBI taxonomy): Eukaryota > Metazoa > Chordata > Aves > Charadriiformes > Laridae > Larus > Larus michahellis. The sequence continues at coordinate 4,784,336 of NC_133901.1, forward strand.
GAGAACTCCAAAATCCGACAGCCGTCCAGTCCTTTAGACAGCAGACTCTCTTGGCTTTTCTCCTGCCCTATAAGCGGGTCCCGTGGTGTGATGCCTGCTCGTACATCGCTTGTGCAGCGGGACTTATCATGCAGCAAAGGCCAGGGATGCCACAGCAGACAGAGCTCTGCCCACAGTATTTTGCAGGCTGCGCCAGCAGGAGAGGAGGGAGAGGCGAGAGGATGGGGCTGTGGTACCACGGGGTGTGATGCTGCAGCAGGAGGGAGCGCTGGCCGTGTTCTGAGTCTTCAGATGCCCCGGAGGAGTCTACTGCTGGGCTGTTGTCATGGAAACACTGTTATTTTTTCAGGGATGTGAGACTGGCTCCAAACAAAGGTTAAAGGGAAGAAAAAAAAAACAAACCCCAAGGGATTGGATGTGCAGAAGGTGAGATTTCCCTCATCACGGCAAAACTTGCGAATACCTGAACCAGCAGCGAGCCCTCCAAGGCGTGTGGGCCGGAGGTACGTCGGGGCTGGAAATCGATGTTGTGCCTCATACGGGAGCTGGTCGGGAGTGGTGATTCCTTGAACCCAATCCTTCTGCCCTCACCTCTCGTCCTCCCACAGTCGAGGTGCTGCTGCCTAAGGCTCTACCTGGAGCAGAGATGCTACGTGCTGGATGGCCGTGATTTTTCACACCTCTTTTGCTGTTCAGGTAACAGATCTACATCTGCACAGGTTTTAACAGCTCTGTCCATTAATGGCAGCGCAGCCGTAAGGAAGAGCAGAAAGGCAAATCTTCAGGTTCTGCTCTCTGTAAACGTCAAAAGCAAATTGTGTAATGTCCATAAAAGTTTGCCTAGCCTTTAAATTTAGAGGCCCAGGCTACGTATGCTAAAGGTGTGTCCCTTTAGTTGAAACAGCACTGGGATGTAATGGGTATGAAGGGCCAAATTAGTGGTTTATAAAGTGATTTAATGGAGTGATGCACGTGGCTTCAGGGGCACTACTGATCCTGATGCGAGTGCGTTCAGGCTCTGCCTGTCCTTGCGCAGCCACGCCACCCTCCTGGCTGCTGTTAATGGCATTACAGATGGCAATCCCCCCTCCCCGCCGTGACCGATGCTCATGTTTAAGTGTCCAAACTGGAGCAGTCTCACAAAAGTCATCACAAAACCCAAAGATGCACAGCATATGGCCGAACTCGAGCCCAGGTCCGGTATTTGCAGGGTGTGGTGGTACCGCTCGTAACGCGACGGGTCGCTGCGGGGGTTTGGGAAGTCAGCGGAGGGAAAGGGGAACAGGCTGCCTGGCCCAGGTAGCTGGTCCCAGTGATCCCAGCAAGCGAGCAGCCGCGGTGTGGGCCAAGGAGAAGAGACGCAATGGCAGCAGCAAATTGCACTGAGGCACCCGTGATGCTCAGTATGCCGAAGGCAAAACTCGCCTCCCACTGAAATGGAGACAAAAGCATTTTATCACTTTTCTGACCTGCTGAGAGATATTTAAAAAAAAAAAAAAAAAAAAAAAGAAAACCAAAAAACAACAACCCAACTTTTTAAAACTTAAGAGCTCAGTATTTTTGTATTTCTTCATTTCCAACTTGGAAAAAAAACTCTTATTTTTTATATTCAATATCCTTTATTCTGTGTCCAAAAAAGGATGTGATGGTAAGGAAAATTAGTAGCTTGAATGTCATGAACTTATTAAAGAAAAATGTGGATTTTTTTTTACAGGGAAGACAAAGTCATTGAAACCATATTTCACTAAAAATACAAGAAGAATAAATTGGAACAGGTATGCTTACACAGTTTGTCATATAGCATATAAGTACAGTGGGTGGCCTTTAAAATTTAAACTGCATACTTGAATACTAACAAATTTCCTCATTATAAAACAGAAAACGCGATAGGAACTGGCAGAACTACTGTGCCGGTGGGATATTTAACATGCGCCCTCTGAAAGCCCTGCACAGCGCATCTGATCTATGGTATTAGCAAGAAAAGTGCTTTCCCCTTCGAATGCATCGGCTGGGTTCATTAACTCTGCTGCTCCCTTGCTGCCTCCCGCCTGTGACACCGTGTGGACTCCGTGACTTGTCACCCTGGCTGCCGGGTGCTCAGCCCCGGGCGCCCGCTCCCCGGCTCTCTCATCCCCGTCTTGTCCCGGCACATCCCTGCCCCGCAGGGGTTTGCTATGGAGCCAGCTCCATCCTCTGTGCCAGCTGAGAGGCTTTTCCGTGCTAGGGGAAGCCTTAGAAGCGCTTTTAGGAATAATTTAAATTTCCTTTGATCCAACAAACTCTGCAGGTAAAGAGCTAATGCTGTCAGAGCAAGCAATAACTCGCTGCTGCGCCTGAGCCTCGTGGGGAGCGGAAGGGGCTCTCCTCCTCCGCCAGGCTGGGATAACCGCTCCGCGTCCCTCCCCGGCCCGCAGCGCAGAGGTGGCTTTAAAAAAGAGGGATGGTGCGCAGCAGAGGCAGGACCAGGGCCCTGCTGGCGCGCATTCAGGGCCAGTGGGAGCGTCCTGGAGGAAAAAAAAAAATCTAAAATTCACCTTTTGTGGGCTCAGGTGTAACATCGCCTCCTTCTTGTGCACAGCGCGGCCACAGGCGGTGGCTACTGTTTGTTGACAAGAGGCCAGCGATAACCGTGCATCTCCTGCGTTTGCTATTCTCATGCTCCTGAGCTATCTTGGGGCGCTTAGGACATGGCCGTCCCCAACAGAGGACACCATCCAAGGCACCGCGCCGGTGCTGGCCACCACTGCACGGTCACTTTAGTTGCGATCTTCACGCTGAAAACAGGGAGCAGGGAAGAAACCCAGGACGCCACGACTAGGAGCGCCCAAAGGAAACCCCAGGCAGCACAAAAAAGACGGTTATTAAGGTTATTTTAATGCCCGCTTCATGCTGCTCTTGTCACTCTGGACAAGGAATGAGTTTGGATTTGGTTCTTCTTCCGAAGTGCTGTCAGAAGCACGGTGTTCTTCACCAGGTCCCCATCAGGGCGGGGTGCATTTTGTCACCCCCCCCCTTATTTCAGAACCAGTTCTGGCTGGGGAGAGTGTCCGAGTTGACGACGGGGAGCTGACATACACAGGCGCGTTTTCATTGATTTAAATACACCAGCAGTGACTCCGGCTTGCTGTGAGTAATCTTTTTTTTTTTTTTCCTCCCCCCCAATGTGAGCATCTTGGACCCACATGTATCTTTGCTCCTAACTTCAGGCTGGTGAATGGGAAGAAGAGCTGAAGATGTGCTGAAGGCAAGAGCCTGTGTCCGAGAACACAGAAAATAGCACGATCTGGGCTGCAATCTCTTGCGACATAGGAGACTGTATCGACGCAGATCCAGAACCTTGAGCGATATTGTCTTGTGGTTCGATTTCCATTCTGGCACGCTAAATGCAGTAAGGCCTGGGTTTTTCGTGGCACTTTCCATTTTTGATTTACGGAATTTGAAAAATACTTGTCTTGAGGCTTAGCCTGAAGTTGCAATCTTGGCATATCCATACCATAAAATTCCCGTGGATAAAAGCAGAAACATCTGGATTCATGAGTGGATGTTGGCTAAATCCACCAGGAAAAAAAAAAAAAAAAACGCTTCAAGGGATCCTAGAGGGTTCTAGCCAGAATAAATAATACAACAAAATTAGAGTGTTATTAAGAGTAATTGTAATACTGAAGCTGAATTATAAGATGAGGGCCAGGCCCTTTTCACAATCTGCTTTTCTAGCTAAGAGCCCTTCAATTTACACTTAATGCACATGTGGCTGATGGAACAAAGAAAAAATTGAAGAAGGATGAAAGCAGTGCAGAGATTATTCAGCCTTGCTGGTTTAGCTCCAGGCACATCGTTTAAATGAGTAGATGATCAGTTTCCAGTTTGTTTTAAATTCTCTGGCAAGAAATTTTATGCTCTATCCCAAAGTTGAATGTGCTAAAAACTTTTTTTTTTTTTGAAGGTTCTGCCATTTTGTTTCTTAAGGCAAGACTCTGAAAAGTGCTCTGCAGGAGATACCTGGGTGCTGGGACTGGAGGGGCAGCCTGGCTGCGTCACCGAGGGAGCCGTGTCCCTGCTCCCAACCCTTGGGGACCCTGGGAACTGGGAACAGTTGCTCCTTTTCTCCCTCACCCCTGGGATGTTGAGCCCTGCCTTGCTGAGCCAGATGCCACCCCCAGGCTCAAGCAGCACCCAAAGACAAGGGAAGTGGCCAAAGCTGCTGCGTCCCACGGACTTGCAGCCTCTCCGCCTGGTGTGAAGCCTGGAAAAGGCTTGTACTGCTTCCCCTTTGCATCTCCTCGTGGTGTTCTCAGGGTTAAGAGCTGCTGAACAGCACATCTTCTTGCCACCCAGCCCCTCCTGCGTGGGTCTCCTTCACCAGCCTTGTGCCAGGTCCCCAAAGCTGCCACGAGCAGCAGGTGATGCAGCATCTCTTCCCCTGCTGTGACGGGGTGAACTACACCCGCAGCCAGGGGATTAAAAAGCTGCACGTTGCTGAAAATTCCCTTAACACACCATCCCTCCCCAACAGACGTAGTCAGCATTTCTCATTACCTGTACTTTGTCCACGCGGATCTGCCTCGCTGACCTTGCACGTCCCGATTCCCGGAAGGCCGCTGGCGTTTGCCTGCTCTGTAACCTCCAGCCAACACAGCTTGGGGTGAGTTGCTCCCTTGTGGAATAAAACCCCTCTTGGTCAGTCCTTGCCCTGTCCTCCTTTGTTGCTCTCATATTCTCTGCCGTCCGTGCCACAGCTGACCGGTGGAATAGCTCCTGAGGGAGCTGCTCTGTAGGTAGTAGGTCCTCCTCCATGGAGAGACTTTAGATTTTCCACCACAGAGGCTCTTCTTTTTATGCGCTGCCAATGCTTAATGCTCTCTGCAGACTGCCGCTAAGGTCTGAATGGTGGGATGCATGTTTGGGCTGAGGCAATACTTGAAGTATGACTGGAAATACCAATGCTACACAAACGGTGACATTTACACTGCCTTATGTTCTATACAAGGAATAATCCTGTTTATGCTGTAAGGAGTGGGAGTCCAATTGACCTTAAAGTAACCTCAGCACAACTAGGAAATCCATAAAAAGGATGCCCTGGTGTTTCTTAGGATGTTGTTTTCAGCTGATCTTATTTAATTTGCTGCCAACATCTGTCACTTCCACCACTGCGTATTGCCCAGCACCCACAGCCTGGGTCTGAACCAAAAGCTGAAAGGACCTAATGCAAAAAATTGAGTGTCACTTCCTATTAGCACAGTGTAGCATCTCGACCGTCAAAGCGAAACGAGGAAATACATCTGGCCGTAGATGCCACAAAATACTGGTTTTAGATTAGCTGCTGTCACCACTGTTGTCCACGCTCGCAGTTGTGTTCTTCCATCCAGGCAATAGGAAGGTCTGCCGAAACTGCGGGGCTCTCGGATAGGAACAAACAGTTTGAGAAGCTGAAGAATGAGGGATGAAGCAGAGCTAAACTTAGAATCTCAGATAAGAAAATATCTGTATCTTCAGTGCTCTGTGGTTTTATTTTGCTCTCCACAAAGCGCACCTTGGTTTTGCAGATTGTACCGACTCAGAGAAGGCTTGTAGGGGGGGAAAAAAAAAGGCTTTGATGTCTCTGGTAAACAAATATCAGTGTTAAAAGATCTTCAGTTCTTGTTGGCATGCTGCAAACAGCGACGTTTGAAGAAAAATAAACATGCCAAGGTTGATGGAAGGCTAGGAAAGCCTTAAAGTACTCTAGTCAAATCCTTGGTATGAGGACATCAGAAATGACAGTGCCGTGAAAAAACTTTTTCTCTCTCCTTTTGGATTAAAAAGAAAAGAACAAACTGGTATATGGTTTACCATGGCTAAATCATTACCATCCAAATCACGATACTACCCAGTCCACTGGAAAACCGCAGGTAGGAGTCCCCTGGAGATCTTCCTCTCCAGCCATTGGGGTGAGGGGGAGAGGACTCGCCCTTCCCCAACCCCAATTTTGACTCAGCTTCCTCAAGTGCTTCACCCGCTGCCACAGGGCCACCAGCGCCTCTTAACCCTGGCAGCTACAGGACCTCGTCCCAGAAAACCTCATCGGCTTTTACATTGTGCGACCAGGTGGTTTCTGTCGGGAGACCCCAGGTTTCCGTGAGGAGACACCGGGTCCCAGGGAGGAGGATGAGGATTTCATGGCCCCGCGCCTACCTGAGCTTTTGCTCTGCAAAGCTTGAAGTACTTGTCTTGTTGCATCACTTACAACATCCCTTTGGAAATGCAAAAGCTTAGGAAATGAACCAAGGGGAAGAGCTAACCAATGATCTCCATTATACCAGCATAACCCTGGGGATGTTGATTTACATTTATACCCTTTTAACAATCCAAATTTTGTTCAGAACGAGAAAGTTTGGGATTTCTCTGTAAAGGGAAATTAAAAATCAGTAGGTCATGATGGTAATCAATATAGCAATATTTACTGCAAATGTAAAACTTACCCGGAGCCTCTAGGGAGCCTCTCGCTTTAGTTTCATGTAATTCCAAGCATTTCTCTGCTTAAAGGGAGTTCACAGGAGCTAGGAAATAAATAATTCAGACGTAGTTGACTTTTCAAAGTCTCTGTAGCATCACTAACATCTTTTCTTTGATAACACTTTTGTTCTGCCTACCAAAGCTCCATTCCAAATGGGACTGGCAAGGCAAATACGCCATCCAACAAACCAGGGCTTATAAGAAAAAAAAAAAGGGGAGGGGGGGAGTTTATAATCCCAAAGGTAATAAGTTTCCCTCTGGTAACTTCATACAAGGCTTTCACTTTCATTGTGAGCCTCTCCCCGCCGGATTCACAGCGAGGGTTTGTAGCTAAAGCTGAGGCAGAGACGGTTCATAATAAACAGAAGCTCCTTAGAGACCGTAGCCATGGCACGTGGGAGCTGTTTACCTGGCACGATGAAGCGCTATTCTGTTTATCTTCAGATGTTCCTACAGAAACAGAAGGCATTACAGTGTAGTAAATAAGGCCACTTCACCCCCGGGAATAGGTTGGGGTTTGTTTGTTGTTTTGTTTTTTTCCCCCAGACTTGCTGCCCTTCACTTTCAGCTGCAGAAAGCCCATCCTGTGATTTCTGAATTACTCCTTCATCCCACTTCCCAAGAGGACGGACCGCTTCCCGGGGCAGGGAGAGCCAGAAAGTTGCTGACAGCAGCCGGGGTTGTTGTTTCCATCGCTGACCTGCCCCTCGCTGCCAGCAGCCTCTGCAGGACACGGCTGCGTCCTCCGGAGCGGGACCACCTTCTCCCCAGGGAGAGTTATTCTTGGTGTGACGTGTTTGTAGCAGGGAATAGGCTCCAGCCTGTGATTTGAAATCTAGTGTATGGCGCAGCTAATGCTGTTGGTGTCTTTGATTGCCCCAAATGTGAGAGATAAGGGCACGGAGAGCTTTGAGAGGCGCTTTGGGGGCTGGAGGTCGCTCCCAGGATCTGTTCCCGGGCGTGAAGGGGGAAAGGCCTTTGATTTCAAAGGGATTAGGGCAGGGAGCCTCCCACTGCTCATCAGGCTGGAGCCCTGTTTCTCCCTTCCTGCCGCAGCAAACATTTTGATGGCAGGAGGCAAAGCAATTGTGCTGTGTACTTTTATCACGTGCAATCCCCGGGGCACGCTGCTGATAACCACCAAACCCCTCTCAGACCTGTGGCCTCCCCGCTGGAGTGCTGCCACCGGCCAGGGTGGCATTGGGTACCCTCCACGTACCCCAGGACACATCCCAATTCCTCCTACAGGAGACTCAGATGGGACGGTTGCACTTTGGGGTAAGCCAGCTCCCGCGGTGGTGGCTCCTCAGGCCACCGCAATGACAACGTCCCCTGTGCACAGCAGGGGGAAAGCAGAATGGCGCTTCTAACAAGTGGCAATTTTACCATTGAACTCACGCCTTCGATGATGCTCTAATGCCCAATTCACCCCCTCGGGGAACTGGGGGGGATTTGGCACTGAACTGATTTATGGCGCAGCGCAGCAGGCTGTGTGGAGCGTGTTTATTCCAGTAACATCAGCCCTCTTCATCAAACGCTGTTCGAGTTTAATTAAAACACAATTAGCAGGGCTTGCAATTTCCTTAAATGTGCCCAGTCTTCTATGAAATTAATATTAATCTGTTTAATGTGCAAGTCAGTAAAGCGACACGTGGAAAATTACACATTCTTGACTCGGGAACGCAAACTGGAGGATGACTTCATGTTCCTGAAGGAGAAGACCGGCCTGCCAGATGTGCCTGACCCCTTTAAAGGCTCTGAAAGATCACACGTAACTCTAAAATGTCATTTCGTGCATGCAGAAGGAAGAAAGAGAGCCCCAAAGCTTTATGTTACTCAGCTTCCCATCTAGTTTGGTCAGGGCAGTGTGAACATCTCAACAACGTGGAGCAGAGCGTGTTTCCAGTAGACACCTTAATGCCTTTCTCATGGCCGGGGTGGCTAACAATCTGTATTTTCTTCCTATTAATTAGAGGTCGTATTTCATTTTCAGATGAGGAGCGAGCCTTGCAGCGTAGCTGACAAGTTTGCAGCCCCTGCTTTGAGTCGTGCATTGAATTTTACTGAGTTTTACCTGGAGACCAAAGCAACAAATGTGAGTGTAGAATGAATACCTCTCTAAGTTGTAATTACATTTTTAAGTCCCAAAAATCAGGTGGCATTCAGTCTCTCCCGCTCTCGCCATTTCCCCTGCTATGGACTTGAATGCCCTTTCTTTTTTCTTGCCCAACTCCTCGCTCCCAAAAATACTGTTGGGGAAAAAAAAAAAAAGCATCTGGAGAATGATGCGGGTCTCTGTCCCCGTAGCAAATTGTATAACAGCATTTTGTACACTTGTATTTTTCCTCTCCCCCAGTGCATTCCACGCACCTACACAGTCATGCTAATTAGATCATGTAATAAACTTAAACGTGGCAAAAAATCTGTTCACGGGGTGTTGCAAGACAGAGCTGGATTTGGAAAGCAGCCATTCATGAGTTTTGTTTTGTTTGAGAAAACCCAAAGGATGTTATTTTACTGAAGATGAAGCAAACCCCATGTAATAGGAGCTGTAATCTAAGGAGGCAAATTATTTTATTTAAATAGTCCTCAGTGAGCCCTGCTATAAGGGCTTGCTTATGTGAAAGAAACTGCGAGAGTTCAACAAAGCCATTAAAAATAATTAAACCTAAACTAAAAACCCCAACTAATGTGAAGTTAACTAATCAAAACTAAACTAATGTTAATCCATAATGTATACCGTCAAAGGAGCTAGGAACTTTCAGCATCGGGTGTCTTGTAAATGAAAAGATGGGGTATGGGGAGGGATTTAGAAGGCGCCTCCATCAGTTTTTCTATAAATGGTCTTTAACTGTGCATAAGGCAGTAATCCCTGAATCCACGGGGCAGTGCAGGAGAGAGGAAACACAGCCTTCTCCTTACGCTTGGATGCTCGTTCCTAGGGAAAGGAGTAATTCCGAGCGTTCTCCCCATTTGACAGCAATGTCTAATTGTTCCTGGGTTTGACGACACAGTTGGTAACCTGATCGACTGTGGGGTAGAAATTGCTTTCTTGTTACCGGTTCAGATGCTAACAGTTTTGGCCGTTGTTGCGCTGAGTCACATTTAAACCTGTAGACCTACTGAGTCGGGCCTTAGATATAACCACAATAATTTTCATAAGGATCTAGGCAGACTGAGAGCCTTACCAGAGGATTGCACTTCTGCAAAGGCGGTGACACGGAGCGCGAAAAAAATGACACGTTATGAAACACCCGGGAGAAGGAGCCGGGGCTGTGGCTGGGTGGTGCTGCGGTGGCCCAGGAAAAAACAGTTCCCTGCCGGCAGATTTCATCCGACTGCCGTTAATGAGGTATGATGATGACTTCCAGCTATATCCCTGATCAACACTAGATGTTGCTATGCTGCTACTCATATAAGCTATACATTAGTGAGGCTTTTAAGTGGTATTTACTGCAATTTCCTCTTTCCTGTTTCTGTTATTCGCTGTGTTGTGAATGCCGGGTGAGCTACTATTTTAATTTACTTTTTTTTTTAAGTTTCTCTTTTATTTGTGTAATAGCAAGTTTATAACCCCCTCAAATGTACGCATAAAACTTTACAAGCAACAGAGACTCTTGTAAGTGATAACATGAAGCAGCTCCTATATGAATGTCAAATATTTGCTTAAACTCTGCTTCTGGATTTTTTGCAATCCAAGGGGAATGACATTGTTAACCGGACGATTCCGGGAACAGACTGACAGCTGCAAGGCCACAGAGGGAAGTTTGTTTATAAGGGGGGGGGGGAAATATATAAAAAATTAAAAAAAAAAAAAATAATAATGTTTAGCCCTGATGGGTTTCAGGCTTTCTACTCCCACATGTTTGAGTGGGAGAAAGGACAAATCTTAGGACGTTGATTTCCCCATGGCAACAGAAAACGGAAATTACTTTAACCCCATCTAGTGACAGATGACTCATTGCTCAGCCTGCTGCTGTTTTCCAAGCACTAAAACAATACAGCTGCAAAGAAAAGGCCAGCCTGTATTATCTCATAGGCTGGGCGCTGGGGCTCGTGGGAGAGGGCAATTCTCTGCCTGCCTTTTTATCAAAGAAAGCCAGAACCGGAGCCTTTTGGCGCTTCTATAGCAGCCTTCCAGCACCTGAAGAGGCTGCAGGAGGGATGGGGAGGGACTCTGGATCAGGGAGGGGAGCCACAGGACGAGGGGGAATGGTTTTAAACAGAAAGAGAGGAGATTTAGATGAGATATTAGGAAGAAATTCTTGGCTGTGAGGGTGGTGAGCCCCTGGCCCAGGTTGCCCAGAGAAGCTGTGGCTGCCCCATCCCTGGAGGGGTTCAAGGCCAGGTTGGACGGGGCTTGGAGCCACCTGGGCTGGTGGGAGGTGTCCCTGCCCAGGGCAGCGGGGTGGCACTGGATGGGCTTTAAGGTCCCTTCCCACCCAGACCATTCTGGGATTCTTGTATTGTATAAGGCAAATGTGCCCGTGCGTTTGCCGTCCCCGCAGTGCCGTAGGACAAACCTGAGGTGCCCCAGGGACGGAGGCGAGCTGCTGGTGGGTGTCCCACTGCTCGGTCCTCCTCGACCTGCATCCAGTGGTCCAACAGGGTGCTTCCATGCTTTCAGTTTAAACAACTCCCCCTTGAATTACCTGCAGTGAACTGTGCATGTATTAGAGGGAGGATGTGTTCACAAATGCAGCCCACTGCGGGGACAGGGGCTATAAACAGTTTCCAGGCCTATGAAAAAATACCTGATGGTAGAAGAGCATTGCTGTCGTAACAAGATCGCACAGGTAAATGCTGAAATAGAAACATGCACCTTTGAAAGCTGAATTATTCTAGCTGAAAGGGTAATTAGGGAGAGCGGTTCCTGAGCAAGGATGGTAGAACCGTTATGACTTGGAGTCCTTAAACCCAGATGAGGTGGTGTTGTGAAAGAGAAGCTTCAGACCAGCTTGTAGAACAAAGAGGTAAGCTGCGTGCTCAGGAGTTCAACCTTAACGGCCCTATCTATCTTCTTGCACCTTACACCCCTTGCAGCAGAGCTGCCCGGAGCTACCGGCGCATCTGAGGAGCATCTGTTGAGCATCTCCAGCATCCGGACAACGACTCTTGCTCAGCCCCCTCTGGAGATGGCAGAGAAGAGCTGTTTTGGAGAGGAGCTGGTTCGAGCCCGTGGATTCTGGGGTATTTCTTCATCCATCTCTTTCCACCGGCAGCTCAGTGCAGGAGGCACCCTCTCTACAAACGCTGGTTTTCCCAAATCCTGGTAAGGATTTAGTAAGACTCAGAAATAAGGCTTATTGAGCCTCAGATGCATTTTGCACATAAAACATTACACCACTGAACGGGGAAGGTATTAATACTACCGCTGAGATGCTATACTGAATAATTGGCCGGTCAACAGCACTTCATTCACCTCAAACTGGGGGCAGACATCACAGTGTCGGGAAATCCAGGACCCCAGGAAAACTCCATGGTGGGACGGTGTCATGGGATACACGAAACGTTTTCTTCCTGGGAAAGACAGGCTGAACTGCTGGTACAATAGCTGAGTCTTTACTCAGTCTTGTCACCTGTATGCTGCTGTCATTAACTTTCTGCTTCCTAACAGCAGAAAATCAGGTCCTTAAGTTTCTATTTGGATAGCGCAATTTAACATAAGCAATAACCCCATTAGCAGGTTGTCCTGGAAACCAGGCGCTGGGCTGCATTACTGGCGCAAAGATTACCTTCCTGCAGAAATCACCACGTACCAACGCGAACGGCCGCCCTTCGGGGCTCAAACCCAGCCCTTGACCCGGGAGCTCCGTGCTGCTCTCCCTGCCTCCGCGCGGGTCCCGTACCTGGGAACACCCCGGCGGTGGCTGCATCATCCCAAAGCCCTGATTCCGCCAGCAGCTTAACCGCGGGGGCTCAGAGCCGCTGCCCCCACCTCGCCGTGCCCCTCTCGGCCATTGCTGTAGCCCAAACCCTTCCTGGCCAGCTCTGATTTCGGGAGAAAGAAAAGGGATTTTTTTTTTGATCCGGAGGTGCTTCTTGGCTATACGTTACTATCGTATTTCGCTTCCTTCTTCTGATCCTTTGCTTACGGTTTTGTTCAGCGCCCTCCTATAATGCAGAATGTCCCCCTCCCAAAAGTGCACGAGCCCTGCCAGCTGTGGGGAAGGAGGACCAGAGATCGCAGCAGCTTGTTTTTGAAAAGGAAAATATGGCTGTTACCGTCTAAACTTCTGCCAGAGAAAGACGTGGGGATTCATATTAAACTCCATCTTTCCAGAATTCATCCATTAGTGTTCGGGTTTAGAAGCCCATGAATAAATAAGCCCATGTTTAGCCCGTGCTAAACAAGAAGATTGTTCCTTTCAGAGAAGCAGCAGTTGCCAAAATCTCCACGTAGAAAATGAGAATAACAGTTTTAATTGAGGCGTGCTTTTTTGTTTTAACGTTCTCTCCGCTTCTTTAACTAGGAAATGGCTACATTACCTGGAAAAATATTTTTGTATTGTGCTGCTTGAGGGGAAAAGAGCTAATTAAATTTGTAAAAGTGGAAAATAATGGCTAAGAGGTCTTTGTAAGGCTGTGGTTCTGACTGCTGGTGTCAGCTTTACTGCCAATATGTGCAGATGTTAACGAATGAGCTACCATCAACCTCCCCTTATTGTCCTAGGGCCCCACTCAGCTCGTAAATGTATTCACGCGTTATTATTTACAGTATTTAGCATTCGGTTTGTAAGCGCAATGCGCCTGTTGATGCTCTACCCCAAACCAGGGGAGCAGGGCAAGCAATGGTGGTTTCCCAAGCGGCACTGGGCGTGCAGAGCCCGCTGACCAGGCGCAGAGAAGCTGCCGAGGACACGTTGCAGCAGCCACAGGCGAACCAAGGTCAGTAACAAAACCAAGACCTCCAGAGCTGAGCTGCTTGAACGCAAATACGGCTTTCCAGCAAGAGCCTGGATCTGCTGGGACCTGTACAGCTCAGGGCCGAGACCAGGCATGGACCGAAGGGCCTGGGTTTGCAGGGCTGGTGGCCGTGCAGGTGGCTTTGAGCAGGGTAATGAAAAGTGGTCATTCTCCTGGTGGGCTCCAGGACTTTTAGGGAACGCATGCAGGCTTCCCGCAGAACACATTGTACTGAGTTTTGCGTAGCCAGAGGACAGCAGTTCTTCTTACAAACAAGGATGTAACAGTCTTTTCCAGAATAAGAATATAAACCGCTTTCCCAAAAATAGCACTTGAAGCTTTGGGCAAAGGTAGTGTCTGCTCTTTGATTTATCAGCCTGGCTCCTGCGCTGTGTGCCGTCCTTCACAGCCGTCCTTAGAAACACTTCCTCCCCCTCTTTCAGCGTACAAACACTGCGGTAACTCATGTAAACCACAAACAACTGCTGTACGCGTTATGTCAGTAGTTCTTAACTCTTACCAACGGGTTCTTCCTCTGCCAGCATCTGCAGTTTCTGTTTAACAGCTCTGTTTCATGTGTCGCCCCGAAGCCTCATCCCTGGGCAAAAGCCGGAGGCAGAGGAGCTCATCTCCCCCGGGCGGGCGGAGGTCGGGGTCCAAACTCTCCATCTCTTTTTTGCGAAGCTGTTTTCTTCAACTCTGCCGGGGTATTTTCATATCCCTTAAGCCACGAGGGCTCAGCTGTGCCTGGGTCTCCGGCCAGCCACCAATCTCTCCTCAAGCAGACCTTATACCTCCTCGAGAACCCCAAGGCTAATTTTCCTTTGACTGTGGAGTCCAAGAAATACCAGCCCTTTCCGATCTTCGTCGAGGCGGAAGGAGTTTCTTCCTTGGTGTCTAATTCTCCTAAGCGCGATCGAGTTTTCCTACTGCAGCCTGCTAATTTCCGAGTTGCCTCTAAAAATTTCCCTCTCTTCATTTCAGCACGTCTTCCCTTGCGCTGGAGCGATGGAAAGGGTCGCGGGCTGCCAGCTTTCCTGGCTCGCCTTTCGAGGAAGGCTGCAAATTCGTGTTCCCCGGGAACTACAATTCCCAGAAGACACCTTATCTTCCCCCAAACCAGGAACCGAGGCTCGCTGGCTCTGTCGCATCTTTCGAAAGGCTTCCTCCACTCTGCGCGGCCACGGCGGAGGATGGGATGAGGCCTCTGGGGTGGGCAGGAGGGGACCGTGCGCCGGGAGAGGCAGGTCCTGCCGCTGCCCTTCTGCATCCGTCTGGGCACAGCCTCCGCTCGCTCACTGCTCTGTGCACATCACGGGGAGAGCGTCGTAAGGTCACGGGGTGAAGGCACTGTGAAATCCCAAGCAAAAACCTGCTGTTTAAAGGGCTTGGCTGGTGTTAAAAAGTGTTTAGGGACTATGTGAGAATGGAAGAAATGCCCTCCCCAGCTGTGTGTCTCCACTAAAGTAATATCTCAGCGTGTCTGTTCTTAGGAGTCCACAAAATCCTCCTCTTTAGCCTCTGACCAGACACGTTTGTGGTACCCGCTGCAATGCCAAACACTCCGCTGTCTTCCTCCTCCCAGGGCAACTGTCCTCGGAAAGATTTCAAGAGGAAGGACTTAACAGGGGGTACTGGTGGATGAAAAGCTGGACGTGAGCCAACAAAGTGCCCAGGATGCGACTGCCCTCCTGGGCTGCATCAAAAGAACCATGGCCAGCAGGTCGAGAGAGGTGATTCTGCCCCTCTACTCCGCTCTGGTGAGACCCCACCCGGAGCACTGTGTCCAGCTCCGGGGCCCTCAGCACAAGAAGGACATGGACCTGTTGGAGTGGGTCCAGAGGAGGCCACGAAGATGCTGGGAGGGCTGGAGCCCCTCTGCTGTGAGGACAGGCTGAGAGAGTTGGGGGTGTTCAGCCTGGAGAAGAGAAGGCTCCGGGGAGACCTTAGAGCCCCTTCCAGTCCCTAAAGGGGCTCCAGGAGAGATGGGGAGGGACTGCTTGCAAGGGCATGTAGGGATAGGACAAGGGGCAACGGTTTAAACTAGAGCAGGGCAGGTTTAGATGAGACATGAGGAAGAAGTTCTTTACACGGAGGGTGGTGAGCCCCTGGCCCAGGTTGCCCAGAGAAGCTGTGGCTGCCCCATCCCTGGAGGGGTTCAAGGCCAGGTTGGACGGGGCTTGGAGCAACCTGGGCTGGTGGGAGGTGTCCCTGCCCAGGGCAGGGGGGTTGGACTAGATGGCTTTTAAGGGTCCCTTCCAGCCCAACACATTCTATGATTCTATTCTATGATTCTAACTCCGTGGCCCTAAGCAGTCTCCGGACCTTTTCACGTGATGTGACTCAGTCCCATACTTGGTCACTTAACAAGCCTTACGGCTCCTAATTAAAGCCAGTCCTTGCCCAGACTATGGCTGAGCAAGTGCTGTCTCAGTCAGTAAAGTCATTACTAGCGGTACCACCCTCAACAAACCTATTTGCGCGGGGGCTGTAATCTCCTGAAGGGATCTCTGGGTTTTGCAATCAGAAGTTGAAGTTGTTCCTTTTACGACGTGCTTCTAAAATCTGCTTTTCAAGACGCTGAGCGCTCAAGGGCTGTGTCCGGAGTCACAAGGAGCCTCCCAAAAATCAGATAGCAGAGTACGTCATCAGCAGCTTGGAAGGTCTGAGGCTGGTATTCCTGTCACAGAAAGCTCCGGCTGGGTTTCCAGCGAGCCAAGGCAGGTGGGTAACGAGCAGCATCATATCTCCAGTGCTTTAAAAAATGCAGTGGGACTTGGGGTGCAGACGTGAAAAGTCAGGCTGGCGTTTCAAGAACACCACGCTTTTCCCCGTCTAAGCAAGGCAGGAGGACTTAGCTGCTCACCGATGGCGAGAGTTTACTGGAATAAATACTGACCTTCAAACAAGTACTAGCACGAATATAAATACTAACGTAAATACGACAAACCTAACCCATGTCTGTCTTTTTTCATACTCTGTTTCCAGAGGGTTTTCGCTCAGATCTCTCCCAGGGAATCTCCGCGTTCCTTTTCAGCGCTCAATGAAGCTGCAGGAGGGCTTCGCTCTGCGGGTTCAGCCTGAACCACCGGCCTGACAAAAGCCGCTGTGTCAGGAATGAGAAGATGGAAAAGAAAAGTGATTCAGAGCGAAGATGAGACAACCTTTCAAAAGCCCTGAATCAAGCACTTCTGGAGAGTTTGTAAGAAACGTCCCCACTTGCCGAGGGTAAATCTGTGAAAGGTATCGCACCCCCTCCACTTACGACGTTTCCCTGTCGCTCACAGGAGGAAAACACCAAAGTGCAGTTGCTGCAGGGAGCAATCAGACAACGCTCGTGTCTAATTGCTGCCGGCAGGGAAGCCGCATTGTGCTCCAGTTTGGCTGAAGCAAGTTTTAGTCGCTGAAGCTCAGCCACTAACACCGCACCATCCTTTGCTACCTCTTCCCCGAAAGGCTCTCAGTTCCGTGAACGTTGTATGCGATGCTCAGTGTTTATATTTATATAAAATTTATTTATATATATTTATAGCCAGGCAGCTCTTAGTAGCCCGATGGATGTAGTAGATTGCTGGCTGGGGGAGATGCAGCTGAGGAAACCCAGAGGGGCCAGGCAGGCGGTGGCTGTTTGCAGGGAAATCAATATTTGGACACCTAAATATGCCACAACTGTCTTGCCCAACAGTCCTGGGGCCAGGAGTGTGCTCTCTCTCCGCTTTGCTCTCAGAAAGTCTCCCCAGGGCCAGCCGTGTCCCCCGTGGGACCGGGATGCTGTGTGTGTGTGGCTCCCCTGGCACCAGGTGGGCAGCAGAAGCAAAGCAGAGATACCCTGTCAAGATATTTTAGCAAATTTGGAATAGAATCACAGAATGGTTTGGGTTGGAAGGGACCTTAAAGACCACCCAGTGCCACCCCCTGCCCTGGGCAGGGACACCTCCCACCAGCCCAGGTTGCTCCAAGCCCCGTCCAGCCTGGCCTTGAACCCCTCCAGGGATGGGGCAGCCACAGCTTCTCTGGGCAACCTGGGCCAGGGGCTCACCACCCTCACAGGAAGGAGTTTCTTCCTGATATCTCATCTAAATCTCCCCTCTTTCAGTTTAAAACTATTACCCCTCATCCTATTGCCACACTCCCTCATCAAAAGTCCCTCCCCATCTCTCCTGTATGGACTGGAAGGGGCTCTAAGGTCTCCCCAGAACCTTCTCTTCACCCCCCAGCTCTCTCAGCCTGTCCTCACAGCAGAGGGGCTCCAGCCCTCCCAGCATCTTTGTGGCCTCCTCTGGCCCTTCTCCAACAGGTCCATGTCCTTCTTGTGCTGGGGACTCCAGACGTCCATGCAGCGCTCCAGCTGGGGTCTCACCAGAGCGGAGTAGAGGGGCAGAATCACCTCCCCAACCTGCTGGCTGTGCTTCTTTTGATGCAGCCCAGGATGCGGTTGAATGGCCGAGTGGTTTCATACCAGACGAGCATGCTCGAGCAGGGGCTGGGTGTTTTGAACCAGAACTTGCAGTCCTGAAGCACCTTTTCCTCTGCCATCACCATGTAGCCCCTCGCTTCCTTACCTCTGCCCACCTGCTTTTAAAGTAATATCATCACGCTCGCAGCACAGATCTGTTAAAAATGATGACAAGAGGCTGGCCAGAGTCTTAATTTTGCCCGCTTTTCTGAAAACTGCAGGGAGTTTTTCCTTTCCATTTAATATGATTAGACGCAGCAATATGAAAAATTTTTTTCCCCCGTTGCTCTGAGATAAAAAAAATCACTCCTTCCCACCTTTAAAACAATAAAAATTGAACTAGTTATTTAGAAAAAAAAACACAACAAAACCCAACGGCCATGAGCTGCTTGCTTTTTGGTCTTTCGGTGTGACACCAAAGTGACGTCGGAAAGAGGAAGCGCCGGAGAGCTGGAGTGGCGGCGGGCGATGCCGCGCTGCTGCTGGCGTCTCTGCGCCCGCTTATCGCTCAACTTCACCCATCTTGTGGGTCAGCTGCCTCCCAGAGCAGAGGCGCCGCGGTCCTCTCCCCAGGCTCCAGGGGGGCTCCGGGAATAGCTGCCCCCACCCTGGCAATGCCGGGATTTCACGCTGCTGGCTCCGTCCCACGGACTGACATCCCAGCACGGCATGTCACCTCATTTCTGGAGACTTTGCAGGGAATTTAGTTCAGATCCAGGTAAGTGCCGGCTGGAGCGGGAGTTTGCCGGGGCTGGCTCAGCGGGGCACTCGTTGGCACGAGGTTTAGTTTGGGGAATTCCACTAACAGCAGGAAAAAGTGAAGTTGTCCTCTCCTTCATCGGCTTAACTCCATTCCTGACTCTAAAGCGTGGTTTTGCTTTAAACGCAGAAGGAATTGTGCTGCCAGGAGATAAGGGTGTTTGGCTCTGGGACGGGCAGTTTGCTCACGGCAAGCCCTCGGTTACTTAAGTCAATACTAAATACAGCTCTGAATCACGCCCAGCTGCAACCTTCCCTCCCCTAAACCAGCCCGGGGATGTTTGGTTACCGGGAGAACCCAAAGATTTGGAAACAGGTGTCTTCCGAAGCAGCTTTTCCATTCAACGTTAATGCAAACTCCAGGTAAATGCCGGTCGTTCGTCTACGGACCTGCCTGGAGAGATGCCAGGAATGATGCCGTGACCCCAAATAAGCAGCCGACCCTCCTTGTACGAGCGCAGAATGTGTCCTCAGCTGGAAATGAGGTGTCCTCAGCTGGAAATGTGGGCTGTGGGGATGGAGCAGATGCCGACCAAACACCTCGTGTCATTCATCTATGTGCGGGAGAGCCGGGAAACTCCCAGCGATGACCTTCCTCCAGCTGATCTGAGATAACTGGGCATCCGGGTATCCATTAAGGGCTGGCAAAAAGTTGAAAAACAAAGAAAGTTAAAAAATAAAGAAAGTAAGAAGCAAGCTGCCCACCTCTGGGTGTGCTGGATGAGATACTTATAATTAGCTTGCTGAAGAACCGGTTCTGGTTTAGGTTTACGTTCCCTCAGTAGGCGCAACAGAGGGTAAAACAGGGTAATTTGGCACTTCACGGCCACTTTCATTTAAAGGTTTAATAATGACTGACACGTCTAAGGCTGCATGCCACCCGTCACTCTCTTTGTTAGCGTTCTTCATATATTTGTTAATAACTTTCAGAAATCTATGATGGGACACCGATTGCCAGCTGAGAGAGTGCAAAACCGGCACGAGATGCAAACATTTTTCCAGGCTTTTCCTTTAACGTTTTCCTCTGTTGCCGGAGGACCTGACGGGTTAGCCAGGCAAATGGGCGTCGCGGTACACGTGGGTAAATACCGTGCTGCTCAGCACGCTAATCCCCAGCCTCGGATAAACACTCGTGTCCAGTTATTTCCTTCCAAAAGACTCCCATGCGAAGGCAACTCACCCTGTGTTGTACACTTGGGTACCTCTGACTGAGCACGCTGTGATTTGAAAATATGTTCTGGTCTTCCCAGATTTATGGGCGGAATTAAAGGAAGGTGAGAATATATCCCCCCCCTTTTGAGGTCTGGGGTTTTGTATGCAAAGTTTTGTGTTTCTTCAATTGTTTGGTGGTGGTTTTTTTTTTTTCACTTGTCCTTCCTTTTTTCAGTTTTCATCCTGGGGCAAAGCCTGGTTTTACGTGTGTTACTTGGGCTGTGCAAAATGACTGGGATTCTGGGGGGGGAAAAAAAAAAAAAGAGGAATAGAGAATTATGCTACTGGTTTTAGTGGAGGGCTTGGATAAATGGGGAGCAGAGCACTGGGGAACTGGGACCGATGGCAGCTTTGCCTTTGGTTTAAACTCTGGAAAGGCAGCTCACAGCATTTCTTACTGCCTTTTCGCCTGGGTGCTTCTCAAAGAGCAAAGTAACTTTTTCGAGACTAGCTTTATGCTTCCAGATAGATTTTCTGAAGGAAAAACGAAACTTTTTTTGTCTGCCTTCTGCTGGGGGGTGCCATCCTCTCCAGCCTGCATTTCCCTCCCGGGCTGTCTCGTTCTTCTCTGGGGGATGTTCTGGTCACCTCAGCCCCCTGCATTCAGCCGGCTCCTGCTCCTTCTGCATCCCCTGCGGGGTTTTTCCAGCTCCGTGATTGCTTCAACCTTCTCTTTTTATCCTGTGGTGATCCACCCGATGGCCCACGACATAAAAATCTCTCTTTCCTCCGGCCAACCTGCCCGTGGGCTACCAGGAGACAGGGCGGTGGCGGGAGGGGACGGAGCCATCCTGGCTGTTAAGCCGCATGGCCCCAGCGCGGGGACGTTGGGGGAAGCGCTCGCTACTGAGGAGCACGTTAAGGAGCAAAGTCTGAGAACTGCCTCCAGCTTGGCAGCGTCTCCTCTCCTTCTTCGGAGCCCTGAACAAACTCCTCGGAGTGAGTCATCTTCTGATTGACCCGGCTCAGAATCTGGGGAGACACTAATACAACAATAACGGTGGTAAAACGCCGGCTCTTCCCCACCAGGAAGACAGAGGTGAAGTGCTCTAAGGTGTTTTAGACCGGTTTTCCAACAAAGTTTTCAAAGTTAGAGCTCAGATAAAAAGGAAAAGAAGTAGAAGGAGCTCCATTCCTAGCTGCTGTGGGAGAAGGGGGTGTCTTGGCAGGACTGCAGGCGAAAATTCAGAGCATTTAAGCCCAGAAGCAGCGAGTCCCTTATCTTGTCTGACCGTCTCTCTACCAGATATGGTCACAGTTTGCCTGGATATTTGTAAGCTTTTAAGTATGAATGCCAGAGTAAACTATTCTGACGATCCGGGCTGACCTGCAGCGTCAGGCAAGCCACAGGATTTATAGTTTCCTTGAGCAAGTGTAGCCTTTGGAAGGAAAAAAACCTCCGGTCTTTAATAAAAGTATTTTTAATGATGATGTTCCTGCTTCACCTGATGATGGACTGTTTCAGTGGCTGGATTTGTGTCAAATCCACCTTTGCCTGGCTGAGATGCTGACTTTCAGGTGACATCCAAGAAAGCATTTTCCCTGCACAAGAGTAACTTCCCAATAGTAGGAACAAGGTTCTGAGGGAAGCAGGAAAGCGGCGTATTGCAAAAGCACGCAAAAACCCCTGATAATCAAAAATGAAAGCGATGAGCTGATTTTGAGCATTTTAATAGCGTGAGTAATGAAGCCAGAGTTTAGACGAAAATACTCAGAACTCATACTGCTGGTAGCTATGGGCACGTGTCAGCCTGATGGAGTTGGTTTAGATGCAGAGCGTAACTGGAACACACAGCGCTAGGGCCAAGCGAAAATGAGAATGTAGAGAAAAATACACTATTTAAAAAAATGTAACTACCGAAAGATACGGGTGCTATCGAGAGAGATTTTGTAGCGCTCTCTCTCCACGGGATCATACGCAGTCAGAACAGCAGTAAAGAGAAAATGGTGTTTACTAAAGCTAACAAGGAAAAGAAAGTCAGGAGAAACAGGGCAGAACACCGTGAGAGAAGCACGCAGCGGCTCAGCAGATGAGTTTTTTGCGTATGCTCAATTAAAACAGGAGGCGAAAAGGAAACGAAGCGGGAAGCTTGGAGCGGTGCTGGGTGCAGAGACACGAGAGCAACGTCGGGTTGGCGGCACGCTGCGTAGCACAGGGGATCTCAGCACTACGCAGGAAAAGAGAGATTTACACCGGATAAAACTAACTTAAAATTATGCAACGACTAGCACACTTCTTATCTCCCCCTTGAAACCCACTTTAAAAATAAAACATGGGGAGGAGGAACTTCATCTCAGAAACTGCTGCTTTTCATTTAAACATGTGAACGTGTGCACCTGGAGATATAAAACCGGGGAAAAATGATTCGGAGAGTAGGCACACAAGCAGAACAACGTTACGTCTAGGACAGATACAGAGCTAAAAGCACTAAAACTGGAAAAAATGAAGTTGCTGTAGTTACAGCCCGCCCGCCTAACCCTGCCGTGAGTAAACCCACTTGTGTCAGAGGCATCACCCAGCTGGTCCGTCCCCAGCCGGGCTGAGTCCCAGCTCCGAATGCCACCAAAGCTCCTTGAGAAGGGGTGAGGGGGTGGAGAGGGTCGCGGGAAGCCCAGAGGCTTTAGGGGAAGGAAGCCAGGGGACGAGTGACCAGGGGATCTGCGCAAAAGCGAGGGGATGGCGGGGAGGAAGGGCTGGCTGAGACCTGGAAGTTGTTTCTGGTGAAGAAAAGGGCTGGCGGGCGGCGAAAGGGGAAGGAGGTGCCGGCGGCATGGCCATGGCGCCTGGAGATGGGGTTGGCACCGTGAGTATGGGGCGATGGAGCAAGCCTGCGTGTGGGGTGGGAGAGCCACGCTGTGCCCCGCGCAGAGCTCGGGGGTCGGAACGCAGCCCTGGGAAGGGCTCCCTGGAGCTGGGCCGGGGGGTTACTGCTGGTTCGGGAAGTGCTGAACCGGGCTCGGGGCTTGAGCGAGGAAGGTGCAGCTTGGTGGCAGCTCTGGGGACCTGGGCTCTGCGATGGCGCCTCGGTACGGCCGGCGTAAGGCAGCAGGAGGGGTGCCGGAGTGACGGCCGCCAAGGCTGACACCCACCCACGAGGGGCAGGGGAGACATACCGAGCTGGAGAAGCATGAGATGAGGTTGTGGTGGGTCGTGAGGCTGCGCAGGGGCCTTTGCTTGCTCTCTTGAGGAGGGAGACGTCGCCGTGGGGACTGTCTGGTGGTTCCTTTGGCGGAGGAGATGGTGGTGGTGATGAGTTCCTATTAAATACGTGAAATTCTGAGGTGCCAAGCGATGGCAGGTACAGCCCCGACCCTGAGAGCGGCGCATCGGGGTGGTACCCTGCAGGGCAGGTGGGCTGTGCTCGGGGGGAGATGCCCAAAGCCCTCCGTTATCAGGAAGCTAAAGATCTTTCAGGCTTATGCTACGATCAGTTATTTCCTCGAGGAAAAACCTGCATCCCAAAGTAAGCTGCCAGGAGGTGTCTTAAGATTTTTTGGGGAAAGGTGACACCACCAGGAAAAGCCCCCCCATGGGCATCCCGCAGCCCAGCGAGCGGGGCACATCTGGTGGGGCTGAGTCACAGCAACAGCGAGTTTTGACATTGCTAGAAAAAAAAAACAACCCATAATGATGCATACCGATGGCTGTCACAGGAAAGACTCGCTCCTTTCAGCGTCTTGCTGCTGCAAAATACACTTTATACGAGACAAAGGTCTCTTCTCAGGAGTTTGAATGGCTGTTCTTAGCTATTGACAAGCACGGAGTTAGCAAAATAGGGTCTTCTTTCTTTTCGATAACAAACATAAACGTACTGTGATAGAGTCAAGGGAATATAATAAGTTCTTACACAAGTAAATTTGTTTAATGCTGTTCCCAGACAACAGCGACAAAGAGATGCTGCAGCGAATGCCTCCTGGTGATAGAGTTTGAGTGGGGAGAGAAAATGAGATGCTGTTTCTGACAGGGGAGAGAGAGCGGGGCTTTGTGAACGAAGAACAAATCTGAAAAGTGCTGCTGCTTCCCCTGTTGTTTTTTCTTACGCTCAGATATGAACACAGGGAATGACAGTGGAAGCTGCAGCTGGAGAGGGCACTAGGGGTCACCCCTGTCTTATCTATGCCATCTGGATTGAATTCCGAAGACAAATAACATGGTAGACAGCAAAGCCAGGCTGTTCTGATTTTTTTTTTTCTTTCTTTCTTTTTTTTTTTTTTTGTGGGTCAGGCAGCTTGTATTTCATTTCTTCATTTTCTCCTCCTGCCCGCCTTCTGTCTGTCTCTTCCTTACAACACAGCCCAGGGAAGCCTGTGGGACGCAGCCGGGGAGGATGCTCTAGAAGCCGGGGAGCTGCACCAAAATTCCCTCTGCGCAGCTCCCAGTTATTTAGAGCAAAGGTTAGGCAAATCGCGAACGCTAAGCCAGGCGGGCAGAGGCACAGAGCAGCCTTGGCATGTTTCTGCAAGTACCGCAGAGCGAACTGATCCCCGTCATGAATAGCACCCTTGTAGTCCAGAGAGTAACTCCTGAGACGCTTTGCCCTGCCGACAGTCCTCCGTCTGAAGATCCTTCTCCCCCTGCTTCTCCCCTCCCTGGTGTCTCATGAAACTGCATGAGGAGGAGGATTGGGTGTCTGCGTTGCGAAAAGAATTGCAAATCCTCTTCTTTGAGGCTTTTTTTTTTGTCCTCGTGACCAGGAAGTAACCACTGACGTGGGTTGAATCTGCTGTCTGCGCGTTGGAATAGTGCGTTTTAAGGTGGGATGCAAGGGAGAAAAAGTATTCCTTTCCTGAGGCAGATGATTTCCCTGGAGACAGACAGGCTTCCAGGCATACAAGACCTGGTGAAGTGGTTGCACCCCCTGCCAGACCACCTTTTTTTAGCTACAGTGGTTGATTTTGCAAGGTGCGGATTCCCTTTTCCCCGCAGATAAATGATGGTAAATTGTGGTGGGTTTTGTTGCGGAAGTTGAAAGTTCACGTGAACTCGAAACCTGACCAGACAGTTTAATGAAAGAAATAGCTGTCAGGCGCTGTACAATTGCAAAGACAGCACTTTGGGCTTGGAACGTCCCTTGCTTGCCAGTCCCTGGAGTCAGGGAGAGTCCCACAGGAGTTCCCCCACAACCATGCCATATTTGCCTACTCTTTCCTAAGCATCAGCAACAATTCCCTTGGGATGGCACCCTGGGATCAGATGGTGTTCAGCCTCACCCGGCACACACGATATGCGCACTTGCAGCCCAGAAAGCCAACCGCATCCTGGGCTGCATCAGGAGAAGCATGAGCAGCAGGTTGAGGGAGGTGATTCTCCCCCTCTACTCCGCTCTGGTGAGACCCCACCCGGAGCACTGTGTCCAGCTCTGGAGCCCTCAGCACAAGAAGGACATGGACCTGTTGGAGCGGGTCCAGAGGAGACCACAAAGATGCTGGGGGGGATGGAGCCCCTCTGCTGTGAGGACGGGCTGAGAGAGTTGGGGGTGTTCAGCCTGGAGAAGAGAAAGCTGGGAGACCTTAGAGCCCCTTCCAGTCCCTAAAGGGGCCACAGGAGAGATGGGGAGGGACTCTGGATCAGGGAGTGGAGCCATAGGATGAGGGGGAATGGTTTTGAACTGAAAGAGGGGAGATTTAGATGAGATATTAGGAAGAAATTCTTTGGTGTGAGGGTGGTGAGCCCCTGGCCCAGGTTGCCCAGAGAAGCTGTGGCTGCCCCATCCGTGGAGGGGTTCAAGGCCAGGCTGGACGGGGCTTGGAGCAACCTGGGCTGGTGGGAGGTGTCCCTGCCCAGGGCAGGGGGTGGAACTAGACGGTCTTTAAGGTCCCTTCTAACCCGAACCATTCTATGGTTCTATGATTTTATGATAACGCGAGAACAGATATATATTCATCCCCGCGATGACAAAGCTCCTTGGAGCGCGTGACCGCCCAGGCTGTTTCCGGAGCAGTGTGCGGGCAAATTCAGACTCGTAGCCCAGGCGAGAGCATCGGGGCAGACAGGACACGTCCGTCTGTCCTGCTTTCTCCTGCCAGCTCCAGGCCTGGCCATCAGCTGCATGTCGGCTCCGAGCTCCTTTGGTGTCAGCTCAGGTGGATGCGGGCTGTGGGTGCGCTGCCATCCAAAGGTGGGGGAGTTCTCCAGCTCCCAATTTTAGGATTTTATGTAACATCCAGCTTATGTAAGCTTTTGTCTGTTAACTAAATGGGTGGAGCATGTCTTGCTTAGATTCCTCGCTAGAGAAACGCTCGTTACTTAACCCTTACTCAAATGCTCATTGCATACTTGAAGAATATTTTAGTTAGTTCCTTTCCTGTTGCTAATAATAACGTACCGACTTGACAACCTGTTATGGACAAGTGATAAAACGTGTAATTCACCATTTAATGAACTGCATCTCGGAACACATTAGGAACAGTGCTGCTGAGGTAGCTGAGGGAAAAACGAGGCAAACCCCAAACCCTGGCCCCGGGTCGCGTCTTGCTTTCTTCTTGCTCCCCCCTGGCAGGGGACAGTTTGGGGTGCTGGTAGGGGAGGAAGGATGGTTTGGCCGTGCCAGGATGGCTTGGGTGGTACCCAGTGTTGGTAGAAAAACCCTCGTCTTCAGCACAGCCAGGGTTGCACCCAGCATCGGTTCCCAGGTGGAGAGAAAGGGGATCATCGCTGAGCACCCAGTGGGCCGGTGTCCCCGTCCCAAAGCAGCTTTGGACCCCAGGGAGGTCACACTGGTCTCTGCGGTTAATTAAATGCCTTTCCAGACCCAGGCTTCAGTTCTCCAGCAGGTAAAGGTGGGTCGCACCCCACTGCGTGGGAATGGTAAGGTATGAAGAGCTGCCAGGTGCCCAGATCCTGCGGCAGAGAGGACCATGCATATTGTTTTCAGATGGACTTGTTGAGCTCACTCAAACCTGGCATTCACGCTACCGTAGGGCTTTAAATAGAAAGACAGTATGTGTCTTAGCTTAACACCAGAAGGAGACGGTTTGCACTCTCTCCTTCCTCCACATACTGTGCTTCATATACTGACGTGCTTGGCATTCCTTTAAATTTTGTGAATTGCTGGGGAAAAAAAAAAAACCCTCCTTTTGAATTTTTTTTCCCCCTTCTTTCCCTTAAAGCCGTGCCTTGCCCCGCAGCCCCTGTCCCTCGGCGGCTGCGTGGGGCGGCTGCCACACGGTGGCATCCAGGTATCTGCCAGGGAGCAAACCTCCAGGGTGGGAGGGGTTGGGGTTGGGTTTTTCCTGCCCCAGAGTGACTTTACAATAGAAGAAATACTGTATAATTCTATCTCTGAGACCCATTTCTGTCCCCTGAGGCTCTTCAGGGGTGACACAGAGCGGAGATGCACCACTGCAGGGAAGCTCGAGTGGTATCTCATGTTTTTTTCCCTACATATATTGTATTATTTTCATATTATTTTTTTTTTAGCTTTTTATTTACTAATTTAATTCACCCCCTCCTCAAGAGGATGAAAAAAAAAACCAACAAAAAACCCCCAACTAAACCCAAACAGCGAGAGCTTTGTTTTTGTTTCCATGGGAATCCTGCGAGAGGGGGAGAGTGTGAAAGAAAACTGAAATATTCTGGCCAAATCCAGGAAGATTTGGATCCCGAGCAGCCCCCGGGCTGTCTCGGAGCATCTCGCGTCCAGGGGTCCCGCTGTCCCCTGGCCGTGCAGGCAGGGAGGACCGGGATGGGACTGCTCCTGTGTCACGGGGAGCATTCCCGTGCTGCGGAGCTGTGCCAGAAAAAGCAATTTGGGTGGGAGAAGATATTCCTACAACTCCCAGGGGGCACTGTGGCCGAGTCAGGCCGTCATGTCCAAGTGCCTGTCATCAAAACTTCCTCCCCAGCCTCTTCCTCCAAAGTTAGGAGGACAATTGTGGTCCTTGAAGGGGGAAGGAAAAAAAAAAAGAATTACTTGACAATGTGATTTCCGCAAACACCCCCCCCCCCCCTTTTCCTTTTGGAATCCTGGTCTTATGGGACAAAACAACAAAAATTGTTTTCTTGGTGCGTGTATGTGGCTTAATGCCAGTTGGCCCACGTTAGGTGGTCTCGGGGCTGCTCCATCCTTGGCAGCATCACCAGGGGCTGCCCCGGCGCGGACCCTGGGGGGTTCTCCTGGGGTGTCTGGTGCACACGTCCGTGGGGCTCCATCCACCCACTGCGGGTGTTGTGGTGGTCTCGGCAGTCGGAGCCTGGCAGCGTTCTGCCCCATCCCTCTGTGCACCCCATGGGAGCACGGTCAGGCTCTTTCTCGTTGGCTACAGCAAAACACATTTCCAGTTCCTAGTGAGGTGACACACAGGGTACAACCACCCTGTTGTCCTAAAGAGCTGCAGAGTCGCTGTGGAACGTGGCAAGTGAATGACCATTTGAAAACCTGGCAGAGGAGTGGCAGAACCACCACCACTCACAGACCCGTTGCTCTACAGGCAGTACGGCTTCAGCAGAGGTTGTGGATAGGGTGCAGGAACAGGAGGCACGGTGATGTCCTGTGCTGGAGCTTGCAAGCCTCGTGAGATGCCAAAGCCAGCCCTCATCTCACCGCCAGGCAATGCAGCCGGTTCCTCCCTCCCCTGGGGCTTTGCAGGCTCCTTCCCAGATGGGACCCAACGGGGGGAAAAATTACCCCCCAGTTTTTCCCCTATCATAAAATAGAATCATAGAACAGTTAGAGTTGGAAAGGACCTTAAAGATCACCTGGTTCCAACCCCCAACCCCCTGCCCTGGGCAGGGACACCTCCCACCAGACCAGGTTGCTCAAAGCTTCATTCAGCCTGACCTTGAACCCCTCCAGGGATGGGGCAGCCACAGCTTCTTTGCAGAAGCACCAGCATCACCCGCACTCGGGGCCAGGAAGCATCTGTGTGGCTAAAAGGGAAACACAAGGAGGAAAAAGGTCCTGCAGGTTGTCTGCAGACCTGAAGGACCGGCAGAGGACTGCTCAATTCAAGCAACTGATGGTTTGTTTGCTTGGTTTTGCCACCTTTGATACCTCACCTAACCAGGAATGTGTCGGTTGCTGTGAACGGTATCAGCTGAAATGCGGCCTTTCCCCCTGTTCGTGTTTGTGATGCCAAGTGGTGACCAAGAGGGAGGGTGAGGTCCTTATTGAAAAAAAAAAAAAATCCCTTTTTCTTTTCCTGGGTTATCTTTTAGCTGTTGGATCGGGTTTGGTGTGCAGCAGCAAAGGCTCTTAGTCGTCAAAAAGCCCTTCCGCAGATGCCTCTATATGCCTCATGTATCCCCACTTTTGGCCAGCTCATTAGGCATGACAATGGAAAATTTCAAAGAGAAGAAAAAACATGAATGAAATGCAACTAAATAAAATTAAAAAAATGATTCCTAATTGTTTGGATGGTTGCATCCGGAGGGTAGTGGTCAGCTGCTCCAGATGGAGGTTGGTGACAAGTGGTGTCCCTCAGGGGTCCATCCTGGGAGCAGTTCAATATCTTCATCAGTGGCACAGTGGGATCAAGTGCACCTTCAGCAAGTTTGCGGATGACACCAAGCTGAGTGGCATGCCTGAGGGATGGGATGCCATCCAGAGGAACCTGGAGAGGCTTGAGAAGTGTGATTCTTATGAGGTTTAACAAGGCCAAGTGCAGAGTCCTGCACCTGGGCTGGGGCAGCCCCCAGTATCAACATGGGCTGGGGGATGAAGGGATTGAGAGCAGCCCTACCAAGGAGGACCTGAGGGTGCTGGTGGATGAGAAGCTGGACATGAGCCGGCACCGTGTACTTGCAGCCCAGAAAGCCAACCGTATCCTGGGCGGCATCCAAAGCAGCAAGGCCAGCAGGGCGAGGTGGGGATTCTGCCCCTCTGCTCCGCTCTGGGGAGATCCCACCTGGAGCACTGTGTCCAGCTCTGGGGCCCTCAGCACAAGGACACGGAGCTGTTGGAGCGGGTCCAGAGGAGGCCACGAAGATGCTGGGAGGGCTGGAGCCCCTCTGCTGTGAGGACAGGCTGAGAGAGTTGGGGGCGTCCAGCCTGGAGAAGAGAAGGCTCCGGGGAGACCTTATAGCGGCCTTTCAGTCCCTAAAGGGGGCCTACGGGAAAGATGGGGACAAACTTTTTATCAGGGCCTGTTGCGACAGGACGAGGGGCAATGGCTTTAAACTAAAAGAGGGAAGATTTAGACTAGACATAAGGAAGACATTTTTTACACCGAGGCTGGTGAAACCCTGGCCCAGGTTGCCCAGAGAGGTGGTCGGTGCCCCATCCCTGGAAACATTCCAGGTCAGGTTGGACGGGACTCCGAGCAACCTGGTCTAGTGGAAGATGCCCCTGCTCGTGGTGGGGGGGTTGGACTAGATGGCCTTTAAAGGTCCCTTCCAACCCAAACTATTCTATGATTCACACCTTGGTTTTACAGACTGCAGCGGCATCGGTCGATCCCCGTGTGACTGCCCCGCAGCGCGCTCTTTGCACCAGCATCTCGTGTTAAACAAGAAAACTCCACAGCCCCTGTGACAGCAGTAAGTGTCCTTGGGAGTTCCTAAAGATCAAAAAGAAGGTGGGAACAGAGAACCAAAGAAACCCCGACAGACAATATTGTGTTTCTTCAGAGCTCGAGATATTTTTGAAGGTATGTGCCAAGTATCCACTTTATGAATTGCCTCTGGGACGGGGGGAGGTTATGGGAAGTGTAGCAAATCGCTAATGGACACAACGGCATTTCTCCTGGATGAGATGATAACTGTGGGTGGAGAATGTGCTCCGTTGTGGCGCTTGGGAGAGGGGAACTGTGCTATGTAGAGGCCAAAATGCTCATCACAGAATCACAAAATGGTAGGGGTCGGAAGGGACCTCTGGAGATCATCTCGTCCAACCCCCCTGCCAGAGCAGGGTCACCCAGAGCAGGTGGCACAGGAACGCGTCCAGGTGGGGTTTGGAATGTCTCCAGAGACAGAGACTCCACCACCTCTCTGGGCAGCCTGTGCCAGGGCTCTGCCACCCTCAAAGGAAAGAAGTTCCTCCTCGTGTTTAGGTGGAACTTCCTATGGTCATGTTTGTGCCCATTACCTCTTGTCCTGTCCCCGGGCACCACTGAAAAGAGCCTGGCCCCATCCTCCTGACACCCACCCTTTCAGTATTGATAAGTGTTGATAAGGTCCCCCCTCAGCCATCTTTTTTCCAGACTTAAGAGACCCAAATGCCTCAGCCTTTCTTCATAAGAGAGGTGTTCCACCCCCTCATCATCTCGGTAGCCCTTTGCTGCACCCTCTCCAGCAGTTCCCTGTCCCTCTGGAACCGGGGAGCCCAGACCTGGACACAGTGCTCCAGGTGCGGCCTCACCAAGGCAGCGTAGAGGGGGAGGATGACCCTCGAGAGTGCCTGCTCTCTGCTGCTGCTGGTCTAGCCCTGCTCACAGCCGCTGCCAAAATAAACCTAGCAGCAGAGAAATTAAATATGCGTTAACTGAGCTAAGCTTTATGGATTTGTAAAGGTTTGCCAGAATTCAGCCAGCCCGTTGCATGGGTGATGAGCGCTGAAATGAGCGCTGGGCGGGTGGGCAGGGGTTTGTCTGTGGAAACATTCTTCTCTGCGTCTGAGATGTCCCCTCTCTTCGCCAATCTGCTTGGAGAGGTTTGCAGAGATGGGAGATGGCGATGGTCCCCTGCTGACCTCCTGCCCGAGGAAGCTGTGGGCTTAGCAGAGGTGGGGCTGGAAGGCCAGCAGAGATGGGGCATCCTGGGCAGGCGGGTGCCCTGAAGGATGCCCAAGGATGCCTCACATGCTGTCTCTCCACCAGCTCCCATCCCATCTGCTGGTGTAAGCATGAAAACTTTCTTCGGTGTGGGGTAACGTGTCCCTCTCGAGATGGCTTTGCCCACTTTTTGGGGTGGAAAGGTGATGCCAGTGATACAGGGTGACTTTCCGTATTTCCCGTTGCCCCTGTGCTTTGCAGCAGAGTTCCACCCCGCTTTTCTCTGTTGCTTTGTTCTACTGTGACGCTGCACGTTAGAAATGTCCGTGCTGTCTTTTTCCTTGCCCAACACAGCCGGCACCAGTGAGCCACCCTGACTCACGGCTCTCCGTAGGTGCTGAGCGTAGCAGTGTTCCGGCTCGACGCCGTGAGTCGAAGGAAGAGGTGTTGCAATGCGATGGGGAACCCACCTTAGATTTCCGAGTTTGATTTTTAAACACGAAGCACATCGCTCATGCTGGTTTAAGCCACTGGTAAGCCAAGTCATAGCAAACCCAGGGTAAACAAGCTAAGCCGATGTGCTGCAGGTGTGCCCATAAACAAAGCAGGTCTTCTTCTGGTGGAGAACGTGGAGATGCTTCGATATTGCACTGCCAGAGCAGGGGTGGGGTCAGTCTCTGAGTTAGCAGTGACCAAAGTTGGGTTATTTATCTCATGTAAATTTGAAGACCAATGTTCAGTTCCTCACCATTAAAAAAAAAAAAAAAATCCTTTAAGAAAAAAACAACCCAACGCAACAACCATATTGAAATCTGGCTCTAGAGACAGAAGTGGGAACACTGAATTCCCTGGAAAAAGTCACCAAGATGTCCCCCGTACAGCTGTGGCGGTGGGAGCTGTAGGACTGCAGACAGGTTTCGGGCATTTCACCAGCACGCAAGACTGTGTTACAGCGATTTAACGTATGGAGGATTTTTGCTTCTCCGCTCGTCAGCTCGACGCTTCTATAGGCACTAAATTTTTCTCCCCCTCTCGCTAAAAAAAAATCTGCTTCCTTGCATATTAAAAAGGGCGTATGGGAAGTAACATGAAAAACGCAGGCAAGTACTGCTCAGTACAAACAATATGTGACCATAATTATTAGGACGTCTTAGGCTAAAAATAACACCGCATGTGTACTTAATTCATTGTTAATTTGCACTGACTTCCACCCCCCCCCCCCCCCGGTTTGTTCCCCACACCAAATGTGATTTCTTGGCAGCGGCGGGGGAAAAGTGGCTTCTCCCTGTCGAAGGAAGGGGGTTTGTGTGAGCGGGGTCCAAAAGGGGGGAAAATTGCGCTCCCCGCGAGCGCTGCGTTTGCGTGAGAGCGGAGCCGATCGCTGGCGTCCCTGCACTTGTAGGGCTGCGAAGTTGAAATAAAACAAAAAAAGCTGACTTTCTCCTCACCCTTAATGGATCACTTCTTTATTATTTCCCCCCCCCCCTCCAACGAGGCGCCCACCATAAGAAGGGGGCAGCACCCATTCCACCCCCCTGCCCTCTCCCTCCACCCTTCCTGCCCGTATCCCAATAGTCTCCTTAACTCGCGGGGAGTGGTTTCCCCTTAATTAGCAAGTGCTCATAGGCTGGAGTGCCTTGTGGGCTGGCTTGGGCTGCGTTTTGCCTTTTTTTTTTTTGGTGGTGGTGGTGGAGGGGGGGACGACCCAAGCCTGGATGCTGGAGCCGGGGCTGCGGGGCGGCTCCTCGGCGGTGCGGGACCGGGCTGCGGGGCGGTGACCGGACACCGGCGCTTCTTCGGGAAGAAACAAACAAACAAAAAAAAAAACAAAACAAACCAACAAGCCTTGCCGGTTGTTAACAGCACCATGAGGCACCCGCTTCCACGGGGGCAGGAGGTTGGTAGAGAGGGGGGGGAAAAAAAACGCGGGGCGGTCGCGTCCCCGTCGGGGGTGGGGGGAGGCTGGTGCGCTCCCCGGGCTGCCCCGGCTCGGGTTTGGGGGAGAAAAAGAGCGGATGCTTAAAAGGCAAGGCGCTTATTTTCAACTTCATCCCCTGCTTGGGTTCCTCGCTGAGGCCGGGCGGCGAACTCCGCCAGTGGGAGGTGTTTATCAGCCCTGCAGGACATACTTGGGATGATTTACTAATTTTTCATGCTTTGAAATGGGTAGGTTTGGATCCAGCGAGGCTGGTGAGCCCTGGGCTGGGCTGGAGTCAGCCTTAGGGTGTGTGGGGGGGGTGCTCTGGATCGGGGAATTCGGTAGCTTTACGTTCGCTGCGAACTTCAGTGTTTCTGAGGTGCGTTTGGCTGGTTTCTCCAAAGCTGGTGAAACCGTGGCTCTGCCCCGTCCCTTTCAGCAGCCACCCTTTCGGGTGGGACATGGGAAAAACCTGAGAGTTTCCCAACGCGCCGGCGGCTGGCTGACACAACCCGTTCCGCTGAGCTGCCAGCTCGGTTTCTTGCAATGAAAGCCCTTTTCTGCCTGTTGCTATTTTTCTTTACTTGGCGCGATGCTCTTTGTTGGTATAGGAGGCTGCTCTTTGGAAATCTTCAGCCCCCAAAAACGCCTCCGATCTGGCCTGGGCAAGGATTCAAGCCGGTGCAGCTCCGTTGACTTTGGGAGCGTTTTGCCTGCGCGGTCAGGGCTGTCACGGGCTCTCTGTACACAGCAGGACAATGCGTGTTGTGTGCCCAGGTCTACGTGGTCTCCTAAATCCCTCCTTTAAGTAAATCTGCACGGTGCCTCTGAAGTCAGTCGGGTTCAGTGGCTGTTTGGGGGACAGACACCGGTAGATGAATTGGGTGGACGAAGCTCTGCCGGTCTGATGTTCCTGTGAAGATCGTGAGCAATGGGATGTCACGGCGTGGCTGGCGTGTCCATGGCCGCTGGGACAAACGCTCTCTGTGTGCGTACGGCATTGTGTTTCGTAGCTGCCCGTGTTTGCAGCTCGGGAGGGGGGAACTTGGTTTCGAGTGTCTTTAATCCCTCAAGAATTTGTGTTTTCCTTCCTGTGCTGTCTCTGGCATTTGATAGTGTGAGCTCATGCCAGAGGCTCGCAGGTAACCGGGGGACTTAATTTCTGACCGCCTCTTCTCACGATGCTCGCAGGAGTGTTAGCTCTGCGCCTTGGGTCTCGCGGCCAAATCCTGCCCAGTTTGGCCAGGAGTTGGGAAGCTCTGAGTTTAAGCCCTTGGGCCTCGGGCTCCCCTTCCTTTTCAGCTTGACATCGCCCTGCACTGTGTTCGCTATGAATATCCAGAAAGTCCCTTCCGTCGGGGTAAGTGTCGCCGTGTGATGCTCAGCGCTGCCCAAGGATGGCTGGTCCCTGCCCAGGGGATGGATGCTGAGGACCGGTGGGGGACGGCGGCCACAGCCCCCCTTGTGCGACCACCCAGCCCCGTGCTCGCCTGCGGCTGGAAGGGGCCCTTCCCCCTGTCCTTTTGCTGTGAAATACCACCAAACCTGCAAAATCAGTTTTTTTTTCTGACTGAGCCCCAGGCTCGGCCAGAGCTTCCTGGGGGAGAGGGTCGAGGTTTATCAAAACAGGCTGGGGAAAAGCCCAGACCCCTCTAAAAAGACCTGTAAAAATGTACAGAGATTCCTGTAGGCTGTGATTCAGCCGATTAAATGAAAGTTTATTGAAAAGTGCGTTTGCTTAATTTTTTTTTTTTTGGCCAAGGTTTAACTTTCCTACTTACAGAAGATTGAAGGATATCACTTAAAAATCCATTTTCACACTTGATTTTGTCCACATACATAATATCCTCCTCTTCGGGATTATTGAAGATTAGTGTTGAGACTCTGGTCTTACTGGAAAAGACTTAATGAAGCGCTTTCTCCTGGGGGCCGCGATGCTCCTCTTATTTTTGGGAGGCTTGAACTCCTGCCACAAATAATGCTGTTGCTGGCAGGTGTCGCCTGAGCTCTCACAGCTGAGGAAGAGTTTGCTGGGATCGGGATTGCAGCTTCTTTAAACTGCTGAAGATACGTGTATATAAATAAAAATCTAAGCGCTAGGTAGGTAATCTTTGCTGGTGCAATCATTCTTTCGTGAAGCGGGCTGAAATCCCATGCCTCACCTAGAATTTTTTACTGCTTTTCTTACAAGTAGCAGAGTGTAAAGGCTTGTGTCAGCTTGACATTGTCGTCCCCTGTAATTTATGGAGTGCTCTTTAGACTGCTGGTGTGTCTGCAGGAAAGGAAAGATCCCGTGTTTGCGGTGAGTCTGCTCTCGAGATTTGAGAAATCTCTTCCTTGATAAATCACGCAAAGGAGCGCAGTTGCGTCTCCTCTGTCGGTTAGTTATGAACTGAACTTGGGTTTTTACGGGTTATTCCCGCTCTGGTAATTGATTTAAAGCAAGTTAGCAAATCTTCAGGGAAAGAATCGTCAGGGGAATGCACTTAACTGCCAGCATTGCCAGAAATTTTACTCCCTTGAAATGAAATCATAAAGAAGATATCAGTTAGTAATGTTCAGACAGGCTTCTAGATCTATGTTCTCTGTCTCTACCTAAGGAAAATACCAAAGGAGAAGCTCGGTCAGTGAAATAACCGAAGCCCCGGAGTACTCTGCTGTAAGAGGCTCCCCTCTCTTATTGCCTTTGTTGCAAACAGGTGGTTCCTTAATTTCACATTGAAACAGCCAGTTGGTAGCGAGTCAATTAAAAAATACTGATTAAAAAAAAGTTTGAGAGAGGGAATGAGCATTGTACAGTGTCCCTAAATCTGTTTATAATAGAGCTGAGGAAGCAATTTGATTTTTTTTTTTTTTTTTCTTTTCTTCTCCTGGGTGTTTAGTTGCTGGGGTGTCTAATGTCAGTAAGCACCTGGCCTTAGCTGAAGCTGAGGAGGGTGAGAACGAATATTTCATGCCTTTTCCTCCTATTGTCTGGCTGACAATTGGTGATGTGTTTTTTAACTTGCTCTCACATGCCCTGGAAGCTCCTGCCGGCACCGGGAGAGATTTGGTCACGGCTGTGAGTCTGACGGAAGTTGGGGTTGGGTTCTTTTTTCTTTCCCTTCGCAAAACCTTGGCCAACCTTTATTTTTTCTTTTTTTTTTTTTTTTTTCTTACCAAAAAGAAGGTTTTTTTTCCGGTCTTTATTCAGGTGCTGCTTGCCATGCTTTTTCTGCGCTCTGAGGTGTGGGATGTGTGAGTAGCTGGCACTCAGCCCGGCTTCTTTGCAGTGGGCTGTGTGGGGCCAGACCTTGGCAATGCATATATATTATCGATTTAATTTTTTTGCTTTTATATATATATATATGTAAAAATATTTTCTTTTAACATTTAGCCAGGTGCCCCTGCCTTGCTGCTCACGGTCATGGACTCATGAGCATCTGCCGGATGCACATTCCAGCTCCGCGTGTGCAGACGTCCTGGAAAGCAGAGGGTGGTGGAGGGATTGTGGGGGGGGGAAAAAATGCTCGGCTTGCCAACTTTGCTTTCCAAAATGATTTGCCGTGCTGCTTCCCGACCTGCTTGGCACAGGGTGGCAGGAGGCAGCCGTGGCCCTTAGGGGAGGGGACATGTACCCTTACCCTGGCTCCTGGGGGGAGCAAACAGGAGGGAAACATGGATTTGCAGATCATGAATTTTATTTTTTTATATATATATGTCTTCAGGATTCAGAGTTTTTATCTGTTTCCATGCAATAATAGTGGGAGGTATCCAATCGCTGGGGTCAGCATCGAGTGCCGTCGCCGCTGCCCCGGGCGCTTCGCACATCCCTCGCTCCTTCTGCCCACGCGCCGCGCTGGCATTTGGTGCTTTCTAGATCCTAAAAACCGATAAACACCAAAACCTGGGGGTTTACGTAACGAAGCGGGAGCGGGGCTGGTGTCTGGCAGACAGCTCGCCTGCGCTGGGGTGCCACGTCCCCCGGGCACCCATCTGCTGGCGCGGGGATGGGGGGAGAAGACATCTGGTGGCTACCAATGCCATGCTGGGGGACCGGGACGGTACTGGGCATCCCCCCACCACGTGCTGCATCCTCGCCGGGGAGGAGAGGAAGGCACGCACCCC
Source organism: Larus michahellis (assembly GCF_964199755.1). NCBI lineage: Eukaryota > Metazoa > Chordata > Aves > Charadriiformes > Laridae > Larus > Larus michahellis. Next base: position 4,821,835 of record NC_133901.1, read on the forward strand.
GGCAGCGAGGCAAGTCTGGCCTCTGAGAATAAAAACTTGTAATTTAAAACCAGCTCCGGCCCCCACAAGTCTAAATAGACGCTGGTTGAGGGGAAAACTTGCTAAAAAGGGGTTGGGAAGGGGATGGAGCAACTCGCAGAAGGACTTGGTGCCGCTCCGGCAGCGAGCATGGCCTGCCGGCCGGGTGACAGCACAGCATGTGGTCAGGTTTTATTGCCAAAAAAAAAAGAGGTGCGGGATTTTAATATCGAGATAATGACCTCGAGATAGCAATCTTATCGGGCTAACGTGCTTGCTTTGCTGCCAAGAAAATGTGTCCGAGAGTGGGGCCGGGTGGGAATGAACCCGGCAGCGTCTCCTTGGCTCACGTCCCCTCATCGCCACCGAAGCTGGTGGCGGCCACATGCGGCGTTCGCACCTCCGTGCTCTTCATTTGATCGTGTTTCTGCAACCGTGTTCCCTTCAAAACTTCCCCTTTGCGCTCCGGGGACGTGGTGCTGGCCATATTGAGCTCCAGCAAATAAAACCGTGCTTCACCTCTAGTAGGGTTTGACAGCAGAGCAGCCAGTCTGTATCAGTTATCTTAGCGTAATAACGTTGTCTCTTCCTCCTCCATCCCTTTTTTCTGGCAGCGAAGGCATGGATAAAATAAGAAATGGTCCTCTGCCCTGAGGGACTGACTAAGCAGGGAGAAAGGCTGTAATGAAAATGCAATGTGGATGGTGATGGGGCGGGCGTTTTGTGGGAGAGAAAGAGCATCCCTCTGTTGCCCGCCCTGGGCAAGCTGGGGTGGGGTTTGGGAAGCCTCTTAGAGGGGGGAGCAGGGCTGAGGGATGGAGGGGACGGAAAACCTCATCCCTATTTGCAGATTCACTCAAAATAGAGTCTTTTTCCCTTAAGTGTGGAGTCCTGTTTGGGCTACACTGACAGCAGCAAATGTTCAGGATATTCATGATGTTGAGAGTTATTTCTCTGGTTTACACCTCTGGTGGTGGTGGAAGAATTAAACTGTCATTTCCTTGATTGCCTTGTTCAGGTCAAGCTGTGAGTGGGCCCGATTCCCGTCTTAACATTTTTATTTCTGTCGGTGCAATGAGCCTCACGTGTGCATCCACCACGAGGGCTTTTTTGTCAAATAAGATAAACCCACTGATAAACGCCTGGTGCTCTCCTGGGCTCCTCCAGGGCCGGCGGGGGGACCCCGGTGCTGCTCCTCGTCTCTGGGGGGTGTTTGCAGCCTCTTCACCGTGGTCCGGGCACAGAGGGACCGCTCTTCTCCGGGACGAGCGTCCCGTCCCGGCGCCCCGAGACAAAAGGCAGTGACAGGCAGGCAGACAATGTCCCACAGAGCGCACTCAGACGGCCTCTGTCCCAGCGGGTGATTCACAGCCAGTTGGTGTTTCGGGCTGTCTCGCTGTGTGGGAACTTGCTTCTGGGCTCTCCTCCCATCAGGGTCCCACCGGTGGCGTCCCCCGGGGCTCCTCCGTGCCACTAGCACTGACACAACCCCAAGCTGCGTCCCGGAAACTTCACCCGTTTTACCAGCCAGATTTCGGGGAGGATTTTTTAAATCAGAAATCCTTATTTCTTGTTTTCCCCCCTAGTTTTTATTCCCCCGCCCCCCCCCCCCCACTCCCCAGCAGAACGCAGCCTTCGGATCAGGTGCACCTGGGGCTTCCCTGGCCATGAGTCCTGTGGGCAGCCTCCGGGGATCCCCGCCGTAAAACTAAACCAGCAAGAGTAATTAATTGCACGTTTCCCCCGCTTTCAGTAGCCTGGGGTGTTGTGGCCACGGCAGAACCTCATTACTGTGCCCTGCTCCCTGGCTAAAGGCAACCTCGCTGTTTTGGTTTTTTAATAAAAAAAAAAAAAAATCAAAAGTTTTTTTTCTCTCTCTCTCTCAACGAACTTTGGATGTGACACGAAGGAGGTAAAACCAGTGGATATTTTGGCCCTGCATTTTCTCTTTTAGTTCAAGTAAGATGCAGTTACATGGTGCAGTTGGCCCTTCTGCATGAAGAATGCAGATCTGCCTTGTTTGGTGTTTTCCTGGGTGCAGTGAGAAGCGCCTGTGGGTGCTGGGGTCCCCCATGGAGCTCAGCTGTCCCTTCTCTGTCACGGCTAAAGGGCGGCTGAAACCATTCGGAGGGCGGGCAGCACATCGTATAGTCTTTGCAGAAAGAAAAGCTTTGGTCTCTCTTTCCTCCTCTTCTCAATGTCTATATATGTAGTCCCCACGAGATGTTCTGAAGTGTATTTTTCCATGACAGAGGTTTCCTGCAAATCGATTTTTTTTTTTTTGCAAGGGTCCCACCCAGCGTTAAGCCTTACCAAGGAAGAATAGTAGATGACTCACGGTGGCTTTGAAATTTCTGCGGTTAGACCTGATCCTGCTGGGTTTTGGCAGCAATTATGGCAAACAGGCCATTTTGTTCACTGGGGAGAAAGAACTGGCGAGGTGGGAACTGTTGTCTGAGCCTGTTCAGGGTTGGTTTTCTTTTCTCTTCCAAAGCCATCGCTTTTCTTTCTGCCAAACAGCTTTTTTTGTAGATGTCGAAAGCTGCCTGCAGACACCGTCCTGAGCAGCGCTGCTCCAGAAGCTCGTGGCAGCTGAGGGGGAAAAATAATATTTCAGTTTTGTCTCGTCGCGTGCAGCGGCCCATCTTGCGCTGAGGTCTGGAGGGTTGAGCGTGTAAGTCGTAACCTCAGTGCTCTGATTTCCTGTAGGAAGGCGTGGAAAAATACTGTACCAGGGGTTCTCACAGAACGAGAAGGAGCTGCGGGGCATCTCCGGCTTGTCCAGACACCCGTGTTGCTTGTAAGGTGCTGGAGGTCTGGCTACGGGAGAGCAATGAGGAGGCAGCTGAGGCTCGATTTGAGTTCAGACACGAGCATCATCTTCCACTGCCTGCCATCAACGTGCTTCTGTACCAGCTTGGAGGCATTATTTTTTTTTTTTTTCCCCCCTCTGGGAAGGAAGAGAAAAAAATATATCCGAAGCATCCATTTTGTTCTAAGGAAGCTGTCAGTATTGTCAATGTGTGTAAATGAGCTATTTTGCATAAATTTGCAGGTGTTTAGTTGTATTTAAGCAAGAAACATAGAGGAGCTATTCTGTTTTTGCAAGTTACTTCTTTGCAATGAGCGATTTTTCCATTGTGATTGCCTGGATTTGATCTCAGTTCGGCAAGTACCGACCTGAAACCTCAGCCCTTGTTCCAGGGTTACTTCTTAAGTCAGAATTGAATTTCTGTAATTTGCTCATCCTTAATTCTGATAATCAAACGCTTCAAGGTATAGAAAAATTAACTTTTCAGTAACTCAAGTACCCTGTGTCCTGAGTGCTGTCATGATCCCATGGAAGGTCGTATGGAGATCCCATGGAGGTCTCCTTTGGAGAGGCTGGTTCACAAAGCCACCTGAAGCCCTCCGTAAAGTCTTGGGGACAACATCACCTTTGCCCTCTGAGTTTTGCTCACAACTTCTCTTACAGTTTACCTCTGGGACTTCCCCAAGCCAACTGTTTTCTTCTTGTAAACTAGATGTTCTCAAATATTTGTTTTAACTGGCCAGGGAGAAGGAAAACACATTTCTTGGGAGGCCTTCATGTTGTCCTAGATCCGCAGATCCTGTTCATGACTGGTAGGAGATTTCTGGGTGTGAAGTGGAGGTGGAGGGCTGATGTTTGCCCATGTTGGTGCTTGCTGTTGGTCGTAGCAAAGGCTAAGCAGCTGCTTTTGGAAATGTAGAACAGTAGCAGGCACGTGTTGTTGCTGGCTCCTTGGGTACGATGCCTTATTGTACGATGGGCACGTGGTGGTGGGTGTCCCAGCTTGGTCGTGGGACCTGAGACCATTGAGCGTTGTAGCTTTTGGGTAGACTAAAGAATGGAAGTTGGCTGAGGATGGAGACATCAAATTCTTGTGGAGTTTATTGGCCAGAATGCATGAAACGTCTTTAAAAGTGTTGCTCAAAATAAATAAACAGGGAGCTTCGGTTTGGAAAAGTGCTAAATCCAGGTTTGCGGACAGGGGTACAGGAGAACTTTGGGGCGATGTGAGTGGCTGCACCATGTCACGGGGCTTTGCACCGGTGTCCTGGGCAGGGACAGTGGGTGACAGTGCTCTTGGGGTGGTGCTGGGTCCTATCTGGGATGGGGACACAGTGGGATGCTGACTGAGGAGCTGTGACATCCCCTTGCTGGGACGGCTGGAGGTGTCCCCAAGGTGCCGCAGCTCCTTCTGCTCCCATCAACCTGACGTTCCTCCCATGCTTTGGGTTCACCAAAGTACGTCCCTGACGCTGGGTGTGCAGGAAGCAAACAGCTTTGCAGAGGTTAATGTTCAGCGGGCACGGTGACAGGGTTCATTCACACCACCAGGAAGCCACGGAACGGAATGGCACCGTGCGATTGCCTGCAGGGACCCGGGGGATGACCGGGTGGGGGGACACACAGCAGCCATTGGTATGGCATGTTGGTCCCAGCCACGCACCCTGTGCTTTGGGCGGGCTTTCTGTAAGAGGGACAAAAGCAGCAACAAAACCTAGGTGGTGGTCACCATGCAGCGGTTGTCCTTGAAGGTGGCAGGGCCCCCGGGAAGCCACCATGGGAGGTGAGCCTGTGCCTTGAACCCCTCCAGGCAGGGGTGGGAACTTGGCTGCAGCTCGAATGGGAGCTGTGGTGGTACCTTCCCGCTCCACCATGGCCTTCTGCTCGTGCCAACTGGGTTTTTTTTCCCCAATTGCAACTATTTGATGAATTCCATTAAAAAAAAAAAAAAATCACGACAACAGAAAAGACATTTTATCAAAGCAATAAGCTATCAGTAAAAATACATGGTCTCAGTTTGCTACTCCTAGTTGCTGTGATACCCGCAGAAATTTCTCATTTCTTTGAGTGAGTCGCGTCAAGGGTCGACAAAACGTTAGCACCCTTCACGTGCTTTTTGCGTCTGGTTTTTTTAACGGCAGGAGGAGAAAAGCAAAATCATGTTCCCACTTCATGGAAACTTGGCAATAAGCAGCGGGGTTGCAGCTGGAGCGAGGATGGGGATGTCTTGATACGTACCTGCACTCCCTGCCTTGATATAGAGCATCCGTACGTGGGAGATCCTCTTGCAGTTGCCCAGATCCCTCCCCGAGCGTGGGCTGTGATGCTTTCCCCGGGTTTAGTTTTTCTGGCCAGAGTTATGTGAAGATCTGTAAGTGTTTGCATTTATCAGCTGCCACCGAACCCCGCTGTGGGATGGAGGTGCCGGGCTGCCTTCCAGCGCGCCCGCTCGGCTCCCAGCTGCTGAAATTCCCTGCGGAAATGCAGCTTGGCAGGTGGTGGTCGCTGGAGCAGCCGTGGCACCAGGAGATACCAGAATAGCGTTGAGTGATGTGTAGGACATAGCGTTGAGTGATGTATAGGACATCAGCTGCGTAGACGCCTATACATTTAGATCATGAAAATATGCCCTGTATTTATATGACGTCTTCAACTATATATAAGAGCGGCAGCAATGCTTACCATCCCGCGGGCACCACCGTGGTCCTTGTCACCTCTGATGGCTGTGGAGATGGCTACTCCAAGAATGCTTTGCACTACGTTATCACCCTGGCAAGGTTCTTGGTGTTAGGATTTTATATAAAGGTTTTACGGCCAAGCTCTGTGTGCCTGCCAGCACTTTGAAGTGCTGTGTCCTTTGATGTTCCTACTGTTTGTGCTCTTTAAAGCAGGTACTTTTTCCAGCCCCTTGTTTCCCTCCGCTTGAGACTCCCTTTGCCACCCTCTGGTGTGGGGTTTGGGGATGCTGAGATGGTGCTGATGTCCGAGGTGGTTTCAGCCATTTCCCGTTGCCATCCAGAGGGACCTTCACAGGCTGGAGGCCACGAAGATGCTGGGAGGGCTGGAGCCCCTCTGCTGTGAGGACAGGCTGAGAGAGCTGGGGTGTTCAGCCTGGAGAAGAGAAGGCTCCGGGGAGACCTTAGAGCCCCTTCCAGTCCCTAAAGGGGCTCCAGGAGAGATGGGGAGGGACTTTTTACAAGGGCATGTAGGGATAGGACAAGGGGTAATGGCTTCAAACTGGAAGAGGAGAGATTTAGATTAGATGTTAGGAAGAAACTCCTTCCTGTGAGGGTGCTGAGCCCCTGGCCCAGGTTGCCCAGAGAAGCTGTGGCTGCCCCATCCGTGGAGGGGTTCAAGGCCAGGCTGGACGGGGCTTGGAGCAACCTGGGCTGGTGGGAGGTGTCCCTGCCCAGGGCAGGGGGTGAGACTGGATGGTCTTTAAGGTCCCTTCCCACCCAAACCATTCTGGGATTCTCTGCAGCCACAGCACCAGTGCGTCTCTGTGGGTAGATAGTCAAGTGCTGGAGGCTCTGGGCGTCCCCTGTCCTGGCTTTGGCGGGTGTTACGCTCGGTGCCCCTGAGTTCAGGGGTGCAGAGCGTGTGTCGTGGCCGCATTAGAGGGTTTGTGGTGATCCGGGGGTTGAGCACAGCTCCTCGGAGGGTGCCCGGCACAAGGTGCTAGGCGTCTGTGCCCAGGGAATCCAAAACATGCTGATGAATACGTGTGCGAAGGGATGGCATTAATCACCAATAAATACCTACTGGAGGCAGCCTGGGGAGCGGGGGTGTGCTGCCGGGCAGGGGGCAGCGGGAGCCACAACAACCAGCACATCAGCCTGACATCAGCAGCTGCTGCTCATCAGGGATGTTTACGTTTTGGTTTTTTTTTTTTTTTCTTTTGTGTCACTGTTCTGTAAAGCAAATAAAATGAGTCCTTGGGAAGGGCCTGACGCTTAGGCTGGTCCTGGGTGTGGGGAGAAATGCAGCACGGGGGGGGGCGGTTTCTGACTGGAGCAGTGGGTTAGTCAGCGGGTGATGACGGTTCTGACCGGTGATGACCAGTGCCTTACCTCACCCTTTCCCTTCACCCGCCTGTTTCTTCAGTCGTGCGTTTTCTCTCGCACCGGCGCTGGGGGACGGATGCTGCAGGACCCGGTACGGGGGTACTGGAGGACCCAGAAGGGGCTCTGCCCCAGCCTGGATAGCACAGCAGAGTCCTCCGTAGATTTACCTGCTATTTCCAGGCAATCCCAGTCTGGAAGCGTCTCATCCCCTGTTTCAAAGAGGGCATGGGGATTCCCATGATTTACAGCTTTTCCTCCGGGCAGGCTGTGAGCCTCACGCCGAAAGGGCTATGGAAATCAGTGGAGCAGAACCAAGGAACCGCGCCGCAGTCATTAAAGTGTGAAGCGCTAATTGGTTGCTGCTTTTAGAGGTATTAGTATGAGATGTAGGAACTCTGTGAGAATAATTGTTTTGGAAACAGTGTTTTATAATATTTTGGTTTTATCAGGACTAGGACAAAGATAAGAAATTTAGGTCAGGACTGTGTCAGAACATGATGTTTATTGTTGATTTTGGTACGTATTTCAGTTCTTCTCCAGCTCCAGATCTTTCTAGGATGGGAACAATGCTTCTTTTTTTTAATTATTGTTTTATTCAAGGGTTGTTTTGTGTGCTTTAAAAAATTAAACCCTAATTCTCTTGTGCTGTCCCTGTAGTATGAGCACCCAGAAGGGCAGATTTTTAGGAGGCGTCTCCGTGTGCCGTGCCGGCTGCTTGCTCATCCGGCTAAATAGCTTCCATGCACTGAACGTAAGAGCAGGGTTAAGTCATTGCTGAGCATTTTTGAACGCCCCTGTCCTTTAATTTCATGTTTAAGGAATGTAACGTGCTACCTGCCATCTACGAGAGCCCCTGGATTTTAATGAGCGTGGGAGGCTGTACTGAAAAATAAAATCAGTGCGTATCTTTTTTGCTTTGTACGGGTGTGTGGTTGTCCTGGGCTGGAAAAGCAGGACCCTCTTTGCAGATGCTGGTGGGGATCCCAAGCCAAGGGGGTGTTTCCCGGCTGCTCGGTGGAGGTCTGACGCCTGCCCAGGACTATGGAAGGAAGGTGTGCCAGGGTGGATATCTGTGGCTGGTGACAAGCCTGGCAAATAACTCCTCAAAAAAGGGTTCTTGTCGGCTGAGGGTATTTCTCCATGGAGTGGTCCAAAGCTAATTTTAGGTTTAAAATGTGATGAATTAGGAACTGTTTACGTGGAAAAAGCTCCATCACCACCAGGCAGGGCAAATAGCTGTTGAGGGCATCACGCGTAGGATTTCCTTGGCGTCTGGTCTGGGCTCTCAGTGCCTGTGTATCACCCAGGCCGCTGGCAGCAGCGGGAGGAGAGAGGAAATTCATGGTTCAAGTCGTTTGGGTTTTGTTTTGGGTTGGGTTGTTTGTTTTGTTTTTTTTTTTTTTCTTTTAAATGACACCATCTCGTTGCCCTGTTTTAGCCTGAGCCCATCTGTTTGCTCCGTGCAGCCACGGAGGCTCGTGTGGGTCATGGCACCGGCACCGCCTGCGGGATAAAACCAACTATGGGAACAGAGGTGGCTTGTCCCAGCCTTTGACCTGAAGGTCACTGCACTGGGAGAGATGTCATGAGAACTGGAATGAGGGTAATTTTCAGGGATTATAGCGTTTCTCGCCATGGGGATGGGAGTTGATGTAGAGCGTCAAACCCTGGGAGGCATTAGCAGGAAATGCCTGTTTTTACTGGACGTATTTTCTCTTTCCCTCCTCCCCTCTTTCCCAAATGAAGGCTTTGTCGCTTTCGTAGCTCTGCGTGGTGCTTGTCGGCATCGTAACCTCGTTAGGGAGCAGCGATTAGCTGAGCTTGTTGCAGATCTGCCACAATACACATTAGAGAATAAACTCGGCTGACCAGATTGTAGGTAGTCTGCGCTATTACCAGCTGCAGACATTTTCACATCAGGACTCGAACGTCTTCAAAAGGCAAAACTGTTCATGAATATTTACTAAAATATGCATTTCTGCCTTCCAGTTTCCGTGCCTTTAAAGCCATGCTTTTGTTGTCCTTTGCAACAAGTAGAAAAACACCGTTTCTTTAGCAAAGGCTGAGATTGTCATATGATCCCCTAAGTAATAACTTGGGGTTAAAGCATAACCAAAATGGCAAATAATAAAAATAGATACCGGGCTTGCGAAGTTGCAGGATTGAGCTAGGGGTTTGCAATACATTCACAAGGGTTTAAGGATTAATGGAGTTCATTTTGGGTTTTATAGTCATTTTTCTGGTAGTCGCAACCTCGATTTTTGGTGCAGTTGCTATTTCCAATGTCTATATTTTACTAGTTCAAGAGGTTTGGGGCCCCCGTGCTGTGGGGACAGACAGGCAAAGGGAGGCAGAGGGCTGAAATTGTGCTTGGAAGAGGAAATAATTAATCTGGAAATTGGACTGGACAAAGATGTGAACAGTGTGTGGTGGTGGTGGTGGGGGGTGTGTTGTATGTTTTTTCCCTTTTCCAGGTTTGTTTTTTTTTTTTACCATCTACCTTTTTCCTTGTTTGCTCATACTTTCTGAAGTTTTCCTTTACTGATGAGGTTTTTTAATTAGTTTTTCCTCCTTGCTGCTTTTGCCCAGGCAGAATTTGAGCCGGACCTTCCCTCTGTCTGTACACAGGTAGCCGTGCCGGCTCCTGGCTGCCTGGAGGGCAGGTTTGGGTGCTGGGGGTCTCTGGAGGGAGCCGGGACTGATGTTCCTCTTCCCCTGTTGCTATAAAGTCTCCCCGGAGTCTTCCCTTCTCCAGGCTTGTTTTTCCTTTCTGTTTTTTTTGGTTTTTTTTTTTTTTTTCCCCTTTAACAAACTGCTGCCTAATTGCTGACCTGGATGGCAACAGCCAAATCCTGAGATTTTTGTCCCTAATAAACTTCATCCCATTATTTCCACCCTTCTGCAATTTGCTGAGTATCGTTTGAGTTCTCCCTCTGTCCTTCACGTAATTGCAGCCTCCAAAGCTGACAGTACCAGCAGGTTTTTCCGAGCCCGTTCTCTAGCCCATCGTTAGCGCAGGTGGCGAGTGGCCCTGGCCACACAGGACCTTCTTGGCGCAGCCCTTGTATTTCGCTGTCGAATCGTGGATAACCGTGGCTTGGCATGTGTTTGCACCCAGCTGTGCCCCCGGCCCGTTGCAGATTAACCCGGGCGCATTCCTCCACTTGCCTATGGGAATGCAGGCGGCGTCCGCCTGGAAACTTTGGCCAGGAGGTTAAATGGCTCTTATCGAGCAGAGCCGTATAAAGCAATTTACAGAAGCTTTCAGAGGGACGTGGTACATCCCATCCTTCTGTCTGGTCCCCGTGCTGCTCTCCCTGCACCGTGCCCTCCGGCTCGGCAGCAGCCGGCGGTTTCGGGGATGCTCAGCCGCTGCCTGGGTTCGCGGGGTTCTGGCTTGACCGTAGGCAAGTCACGTTTTCCCTCTCCAGCCCATAATCTGGCTCTAATCTCAGCGTGGGGAATCTTGTTGCTGGGACCGACTCGGGTTCAAGTGAGTTTAGACTCTGCTTTATCGCAGGACTTGTCAGTGGCGGCTGCCAAAGCAGCGTTAGCTTTAAAAAAAAAAAAAAAAAAAAAAAATTTAAAAAAATAAAAATACCCCGAGTTATGCAGCCCAGCTGTGGTCCTTAGCAAATTATCGTTGTGTACTGGTTAATTGTTTATCCATTAACTGACTGCGTCAATTATCTGACAAGGGGAGCCCGGCGGTACCTGGCACGGCAGGGCGGGGAGGAGGAGGAGGAGGAGGGAGGATGCTCATCCTTTCCGTGTTGGCTCCTGTCCGCCTGCTTCTCCTCCAGCCCTGTCGATGTGGTATTTGTCTGCTGGTTTCCTTCAAGTGTAACTGCTGGCACGGCACGTACAAAATTCGTACAGACCTCTTCTTTGGAAAGTGCCTGAAGTTCCCACGAAGCAAGAGCATCTCTTCAGACTAAAAAAAAAAGTAATAGACTGCGTTTTGTTTCCGAACGTGAGTACAGACAGAAGAAATACAAAGTAAGATGCTGCTTTATTTCCTGCTGGAGATAGCCAAAAAAATTCTTTGCCTGGAGCGCCAAGCGGGAAATAAATGGAATTTTATTGTACGCGTCGGTGCGTACAGTATTTTCAATATTCTCCCAAGATTCTGCATGTACTTTGGTATAAGAGAAGAGATTGACCCAGTTTTTCTTGATTCAAGTCTGTGGGGATTTATTTTTTTTCTTCTGAAGGCAGCTGATTTTTAACATGTTTTTGGGCTTATCAGCCTCTATGTAGTAATAAAATTAGGTACTTGTTTCAAGAACGTTCTTTCAAAAGCCGCTAAACACATGAATTATTAAAATGTTAAATTATTTCCGAGTTACGACATAGCCAGCTCTTTCTGTGGAGCTCACTCGAGAATAATTGCACAGTGTTCCTTGCAGAATTTAACATCAGAAATGTTGAAATTTTTTATTTTTTTTTTAAAAAAAAAAAAAACCAACATTCTGTCACACAATGTAAGACCTTCCACGAGTATAAATGGGCATCCTTGTATTGACTGCTGTAAAATGCTGCCGGTTCGTCCCATGTGTGTTTTTTTCAGCGTAGCTGTCGGGCTGTGACATTTACTGCAGAGCAGAACAAAGATTGAAGGGACTCTTTGTCACGGAGATGCCCAGGAGCTTGGCTGCCTGCAGGGACCAGAGCTGGGTCTGCAGCCCCACGGCAAGTTGCAGAGCCTGGAGGAGGAGGAGGAGGAGGAAGGCGACGCTTTGCAAATACTGACACGTGCTGAAAGCTTGCGTCAGTGCTAGCGGACATGCCTCACATCTTGGGTGGATTTTGGGGTTTTGTGTGGCTTTTTTTTTTTTTAATTTTTTCTTATTTTACAAATTTTTTTTTGTTAATTTTTTTAATTTTTTTTTTTTTAATATTATTTCTTTTTGTTTTCTTCCTCCTTCCCCGTTTTTGTCCTGACTCAGGCTCCTGGCATGGCTGGGTGGGGATAAAGGTGGGATGTGCTGTAGTCGTCAGTGCCCAAACATCTCCAAGTGCCACTGCCTGGTCACCTGGAGCAGGCAACAGCCTTGCCACTGCCCCCTGTCCCCATCATGAAGGGTCGGTGGGCTGGTCCCCTGCAGTCCCCAGGCTGTAGAAGGGGTGCGAGCTCCCTGGAGGGGTGAGGATGAGCTGCAGCCCCGACCCGTGTTGCTCCCAAGCTTTCTGTGGGCATTTGGGGTGCCCCTGATGCTGCTCTGCTCTGCAGATGGGAGCCCTCCTGGTTGTGACTTGAGCCCGTGGAGACGTGGGAGAGCACAAGACACGCAGAGACCACAGGCAATCATGTGAGGTGCATAAAAACAGAGGAAATCTTAATAACACCAGGAGTTTGCATCGCTAGTTCGATCCCAAGGAAGAACGCTTAACAAAGATGCCTACTGATTTTTCTGAATGAGTTTTTCCCTTGCGCAGCCTAATGTGGGAAACGCAGCGTTGTGTGAATTAAGTCTAGGATTTGGCCAGGCATTAATGTGATTTGTGCTTTTTCTGGTGCATCGTCGTTATTACAGAGCTGGTTGAGGTGACCGGGTGAGTTGATGCAGAAGCTTCCTTGCTTTGCCTTTGAAATCGGTATGTGAAGGTACTCCTAAGCCACAACCAACCCGCTGCAGGTTTTTGTATCTGGAAAGGGAAATATTATGTATTTTCCATTTTTTAAAGTACAAGTGAAGTGTATGAGTCCTGTGGTCACTGGCATTAGGGGAAATTTTCTCTTGTAGCCTGAAGCTACCTGTGCTTTGTCACCGCTCTGGGCAGTGGTCTCCTGTTGCCTGGGTGGTTGGTGTGTTGGATGGATGTGGGTAAGGGGCTGGAGGGAAGAGGGGGCTACGCGCTGCCAGGGGTTTCCCTCATCCCTGCTGTGCTGAGGTGCTGTGGAAGGGGTGATGACAGCCCTGCTCCTTCCTCCTCCCCAGCCCCCCGTGGCTCCAGCGTGCGGCTCCCTGAGATGTCCCTGAGAGCTGAAGGCCATGCAGCTACGTCGACGCTGAAGAAGATTGCTGCAGACATGAGCAACATCATTGAGAGCCTGGACACCAGGGAGCTCCACTTCGAGGGGGAGGAGGTCGACTCAGAGGTGCTAAATGACCCAAAGGGTGCCGGTGAGTTAACACCCATATGTTCTCACCCCATGTCCCACCTGGATTTAATAACTGTTAATAGGATAAAACCTCAGCAGTTTTGTCAAGCCCAGGCGTTGGCCATGGTTTAGGACCAGGAGGCATTCCTCTTACACTTGAGCTCTTTGAGTCAAGTCCCTTCTGTGAAAGCATGTCCTTAAGCTCTCTTAAATAAAACCTGGTCTATTTTAGTGGAATTAATGCTGCAGTGTAAATGCTCCCGTGTTAAAGTATTGCAACTACCTGCTGGCTTTCACGCCCTCATTGATGGTGACAAGGCTGTTGAACTAACGGGGTTTGTGGTCCTTCCAGCGTGCATTCCCTTCTCTGCCATCTACCACACTCATGGGTTCAAAGAGCCGGGCACGCAGACGTACCTCACGGGATGTCCTGTCCGAGTGCGTGTGTTGGAAGTTGAACGCTTTACTTCCACAAAGAAGGTCAGAACTTCCAGAAACTTCATTTCATTTCCGTGGAACTGTATGAAAATGCTGTTCATAGGTTAATTCTGCGCGTGCTTGTTGGTGAGCTGAGGAAGCAGGAACGCCCGTGTCTCAGAAAAATGCTCAAGAGAGAAGGTTTCCCATCTTGTTTATAAAACCTAATAAAGCAGAACAAGAAATTGTGAGAGGGAATGATCCTTAAGTAAAATTGAATGAGGGCCCTTTAGATGAGGAGCTGCAGGGAAATGACTTCTATCAAAGCTGCAGCCCTTGTGGTGGTCTTCTCCTCTGCAGGTACCAAGCCCCAATGTTTACACCATCGAGCTGACCCATGGAGAGTTCACCTGGCAGGTGAAAAGGAAGTTCAAGCACTTCCAGGAGTTTCACAGGGAGCTGCTGAGGTACAAAGCCTTTGTGCGCATCCCTATCCCTACCCGGAGGTGAGTGTGCAGCCCTGTGGACGGAGCGGGCTTTGGGGAGATGTCATCTTCTTTTTCTCTTTTAATAACGTATTGGTGTGGCTTCACCGATCCCATTTACTTTGCTGTAAGAAGGAGAGGGCAGAAGAACTTAGTCTCTACAAATATTTAGCAGCTATAATAAAAATATTTAATCTCTGCGTATTTAGTAGCTGTAACCTAAGTGGTTCAAGCATCTCTCTGCTGACCCAGAAAGCGCGTTGGGTCCCAGGTCATCAGCTTTTGAGTTGAATTTTGGAGAAGGGTTATGCTAATGCTGGTGGAAATTGTTGGTGCCATGTGGCTTTCTGCTGGCAGGGGCTGGATGTGGGAGGCGTGGGGGTCTCCGGGATGGGTGGTCGGCCCTGCCTGGGCTGGCCTTGGTGCTCACGGTGGCTGGAAGCCTAACAGGAGCCATGGGAAGAGACCAAGGGGAGCCATGGGAAGAGTACATGATGTGAGTGGGCAAGAGTGTCCTGCTGTGGGGAAATGTGGGGAGAGGATATAGGGAAGGGTTAAATTATGAGGGGTTAAGGGTTGGGGGAACATAATGCCCTGAAAACAGGGTTTAGGCTCCGTTTCCTTAGAAGGGTAAAAGGAGACCCTGAAAAGTCAAGCTCTGATGCTTCTGGGCTGTATTTTTGTTTGTGAGCCAATTTGAGCATACTGGCTTCTTTTAAATGAATCCACGCTTCCCTTTTTTTTGCTTTCCTGCCCACCCATCTCTCAGTTTTTAAGAGTTTGGATGGGGAAAATAAAAGCCTGGCAGAAGAAGGGTTGCGTATCGAGGCGTGCATGCGCTCGCAGCATGTAGAATCGACGTTAGGGTTTGTTTTTTTTTTTTTTCCTTTCAGTCACACGGTGAGAAGACAATCCATCAAAAGGGGAGAGCCGAGGCAGATGCCGAGCCTGCCGCACACGTCGGAGAGCACGGTGCGGGAAGAGCACTTCTCCAGCAGGAGGGTAAGCACCCGCCTCGCTCGGCGGGGGACGGAGGGATGCTCTGGGGGGGCTTCTGAGGTGCAGAGATGCCAGGCAGGCTGCTCGCAAAGCCATACGCTACCAAAGCCCTTATTTTATTACCATTAAAAGTCTTTTGCTTGACAAACTTAGACTTTGCCAAGTCCAGCTTTAATGCCAAATTCTCCTCCAGGCAAAGAGGAGGATGCTGCTCCTGGGGTTCTGTCCTGGGTTGAGCCACACAGGACTGATTTATCTTCTAATGCTGGGGAAAAGTCCACTTTTGGAAGACTCTAGTGTCTGAATTTGTGAAAATATTTACTTTATAGCCAGCTAGGCTATGTGGGATTCAAGGTCTCGGTGTTTTCAAGCCTTGCCAGGTGCAGGGATGAGGAGGAGTGAGGCCTGGGCGTTTGACCCAGGCTGGCCAACAGGATTATTTCGTACCATGAACATCACATTCGATATAAATTAGGAAGTTTGCTGTGTCGTCTCTCTCTCCCTTGATGGTGGCAGTCCAGAGAACTCCTTGCCCCGGTGCCGGACCCCTGAGGCCTTCCCTTCCTCCCAAAGCCATTGCGCTCGCAGTGTCCGACACTTACTGTCCCCTGCCGGGAGCGCCCAGCTTCCTGCTGATAGAATTGGCGGGGTATAATTCTTGTATATCTTATATTAGTATCGGGATTAATATAGGTTCTTTAGTATTATTAATTAATTTAGTCTTATCCTATTTAATCTATTTGTATTTCAACCCTCACGTTTCCTTGCTTTCCCCGATACCCCTTTCCGGGTGGGGAGGGGTCATCGGGTGATAGAATAGTTGTCTAAACGGCAATAAATTGTTATGGGTTTTCTCAAACGGTAACAGGTTCGTACAGGCAAAGCTCTCCTCTGCAATTGAGGAAAACCATGATGCCCAGGGTGGCGGGTGCCTTCCTCCCACCTGCTGCGATTTAAAGATAGAAGGAGCAGTTTGCAGAGTCAAGTTGCCTGATGGAGGCAGCCCCGTGGCCATCAAAACCTGAGAGATTTCAGTTCCTGTCGTCCTCTGAAAGAGGAGATGATAGTCAGGCTCTTGATGCTGAAATGGGTAATTTTAGCCGAGGCACACGTGTTCTGTGTAACTTCATCAGATGTTAACAGATAGGCCCTTCTATGAAGAGGGTGGATGTCTTCCTACCTCTTCATTGCAGCTTCGCTGTTTGCAAAAAAACCAAACCAAAACAACAAAAAACCCACCAAAACCCAACAAGAGTCTCAAAAAAAAAAAAAAAAACAAAAAACAAAAAAACCAAACAAAAAAAAAAAAACCCACACTTTTCTACCCTGTGCTTATCGTTCTTGCTGCCGTTTGCTCCGTCACCGGGCTTTCTGCTGCTGAAGCCTCCAGTCCCAAAAGGTTGTGTCTCGTGGCTGTGCGGTGCAGATAACACTCCCTGCTGTGCACGGCGTCGCTGCTGGGCGGGAAGTTTCAGGAGAGAGATCTTGGTTTAAAAGAGGAAGAAAAATGTTTTCTAGATCCCCCTTTTTTTTTTCACCACCCTTGGTTTCCTTGTGGGAATCCCACAGCTTTCACCATAGGGACGTATGCCCCCGCTGCCCACCTGGGTAGCTCAGTGCTGTGATGCTAATAAAGCTGAGAAGGATGAAGGTCTTGATGGCATTTGTTTCTTCTCAGTTTGTTTTGTGTCCAGTAGGTCTCTGCCTGGTTTCCCGTGCCCAGAGAGCTTAATCTCCTCTTTGCCCAGTTACCATGAGGATGGGAAGAGACCCTTTCTCCCGTAATGGCTTCTTTTCTTCTCTTCTCCCCTCCTGGCTGGGGAGGACAGTCTCTCCAGCGACCGGTGACCTGGCCACTGCCCTCTCTGTGGCTTTGGGACAGGGCAGCATGGCCACCATGCTCCTTACCCCATGAAATTGGTGTTTGGGTTAAATAGGCTCTCTCAGTTGCGTCTGAGGCTGCATTTTCTTACAAAGCTAATTCGTGTGGGTCAGAAACAGCTGGGACTGATTTGGTATTTAAGATCATTCCGAAACTTGGGCACAGTCAAGAAAGTTGACCTCTAAAATGACAAGGAACAGGTCAGCTGGTGGAAGGTGTGAACACGGATCTGTGAACAGTAAACAACCTGTGATCAAACTGTTGTGCTGCTGAGCTATAATCTTCTGTGAGCACATAATAATGCATTTATTTATCTATTCAAGCTGAAAAGTGTGTCTGATTTCTTGATTGCTTCCTACTGCCAGACAGTTGGATTGTGGGGGCTTTTTTTCCTCGAAAATTCCTGCAACTTATCTAAAGTTTCAATGTTCTAATTGTAGAAACAGCTGGAAGACTACTTGACAAAGATCCTAAAAATGCCGATGTACAGGAACTACCACGGAACAGTAAGTAGAAATTAGTTTGCTTAACTGCCTAAGGAATATTCACTTTACAGATGTTGAACTTACTGGAAGAAGACGTGCAGCTTATATAAGAAACATTTTACAGCCATTTTGCAAGTGTTTTGGCTTAGCTGATTCTCCAACGTGGATGTAATAGCATTAAAACCAAAGAAAGAGAGTGACGGGCTCACTCTGGGAGGTCACCATAACACAGTAATAACCTCCTCAAAGTAGTCCAGACCAGAAAGCTGACTGTACATGTATGATGTAGTGGGTTTCTGTTTAGTTCTTGGGGTGTGTGTAAGATTATGAGTTGAAGTTTTAAATACTTAAACAATTGGGCTCCAAACCATACCCCTTCAGGCTGGGTTTTGTGTGTGGTCCTGGCTGCAGATTTGTCTCAGGTTCCTATTCTGTGCCATTACACTGGACTTCGGTGACGTTGAGTTTGTACGAGTGATGATACCCATTTGCCTCGGCGGGTATTTTGTCACTTCCACAGGGAGATGGTAATCAGCTTATTTCCCCAAGTTGATAGTCTTTTTGAAACGAGGAGAGATGTCAAATCCAACTTCAGGCCTATTTTAAGCAAAAATATTTCCTTTGAAAGTCATCCTCGAATATTTCTTCAGTAGTCGTCACCTGTCAGCCGCAGCTGTAACATCTCCCTGGGATGGTAATTTATTTCCCCTTTTCTCGGCTGCATAATGACAGTGTTACTCTGTCTTTTGTATTACCAGCAAAACCTGATGCACGCTTTGAGTAGCTGCAGAGCTTAGCGATATTTCTGAGCAAGGGCTGATAACTGGGAACACTTGGTTTTCAAACAAGGCAGAAATGTAGGCTAGACTTAAGGTGTCTGTAGCAGCCAGTTCTTCTCTTCGACTTTTGTTTTTTGGTAGGAATTCTGCTCTTTTGCAGGATTTCAGTTGTGTAGAGATGTTGGGCGGCTCGTAGGTGGGTATCATGCCCAAAAGCCGTGTGTGCTCTTGTTGCCGAGCTCGATGTGTTGAGTCCCGCGTGTTACATGGGACAAAGTGCTCATCCAGCGTTGGCCATCGTGCTTTGGCTTGGCCATCGTGCTTTGGCTTGGCCATCATGCTTTGGGTTGTAAGAACTCTTCAGATCTGGGCTGAGAGGACCTGTGTTTCTTAGAGTGCTGCTTTTGGGGACAGGATGCGGCGCTTAAGTCCGCTGCAGTCAAGAGCTGTGTTAGTCTGTGCGTGGAAAATAGTCATCTTTTGTTCTGAAGGCAAGATTGGGATAACTTGGCAATTTTGATCAGTAGCATATGCAAAGCGGGGGAGAGTTATTTTACAGTGCAGATCCATCTTGTCACTCTTAGGCAGGCGTTGCTTTCTTTTTCAAAGATTTTGGAGAATTTCTCCTCATGTAAGAACGTGGGTGATCTTTTGACCAGGCTGTGGTTCGAGGCGGGCTGCCGTGGGGGGGGCCAGGCGAGGAGACGAGCGGTCCTGCCATGCCCGGGCAGCTGTGGGCTGCTCCCCTCCTCCTGCGCTGAATCACCCTTCTGTCCCCGGCCCCTGGAGCCAGATGTCACTTTGCACATAAATTCTCAGTTTATTGTTGGCTTTCGCTGGCGGCAGCGAAGCGTTCAGTGAGGGCTTTGCTGATAATGATGGCGGCGCCGCTAAGTGCTGCGGGTCCTGCAGAGATGCTGGAAGAAAGCACGGGGAGAAAAATGTTTCCTTTAAAACAACCCCCGCCGTTCTCAGTCTAAAGTGAAGATTTCTGGCGTTTTCCTTGGAACTGTGTTTGTTCCCCTCGGAACAAAATGAGGGCCTTGCTCCTCCTGTGGTTGAGATATCTTTTGCCTGGACACTGAAAAATGCTGTAGCTATCTTAATTTTGGAGCACATTTTGATCCCTGTGCGTTCCTCTCATCAAATCCATGCACTGAAGTGCTTTTTCAAATCCTAAATTCTTTGTAAAGTCAGATGTGGAGTTGCAATGACAAGGTGTGACCTGCCTGACGCGTAACCCTCGGTCCTTGTGAAGAACCTGCTTGGGTCAATCGCATCTTCTCGGAGATGTTTTTACATCTGACCTGCACAATTTAATTCATTTGCGTTTTTACTTCTTTTATTTTGCGTTTGTGGTTAACGTCTTATTTGTCAGTGAGGGGATCTCCGCTTTATACGCTGTCTCGAGGACGCGCCATACGTAGGAGAGTCGAGCCTGCAAGCTGAGCTTGTGGAAGTTTGGCAGACCTGAAGTCTGCGGTGGGTTGAGGCTCAGGTCCACGGCGACCGCGTGACACTGTAGAGGTTGTACATCCTCCGGCCTTTCGCGGTGACGCTTCTGCAGGCTGTGGAAGTAGAACCTACCGAAGCATCATCGTGCATGTACCAAGCGTCCCTTGCTTTGACTGGGTAGCTCTGACTGATAAAACTTACAACCTTCTCACACTTCCCTTAATTTCTCAGCTTTCATTATAACCGAGCATTTTGTATGGATTTCACAAATGTGTTGGTAGGTGCATTAGATTTTGTGATCAGACCCCAGACTTTGTAGCCTTTCATAATTTTATTTTTTTTCCCTTCTAGCTATGTGATTTAGGATTAATCTCACATCTTCTAGTCCGTTCCAAAACCTTTTTATAGAACGTCTGGGCAGAAGTGCTTCAAGACAATTACTGTGAAAATGAATGTTGTGGGAATCTCAGTGTGTTAATTTGTCCACGCTTTTTTTTTTTTTCTGGGAAATGGAAATTGAGGTAATATAGCCCCAAAACATTAGGAAATGGGATCTGTGGGCTTGACTGTATTCCATATAAAAAATTTATTAATTGGGCCTTCGCATCATTCTTTTTTGGTATAATCTGCAACAGTTGAAAGATGCCTAAGTGAAATAAAAAGTAAGGTTTGGTTGGCCACAGTGCGTGTGTCTGTAGCATTCTGCATGACCTCTAGTAAGCGAGAGTAAAAAAAAAAAAAAAAAAAAAAACCAAAAAAAAAAACCCAAAAAAAAAAACCCTCATCTTAAGTGAAAGCAGTACAATGTAAGGACAGCACAGATATGTGAGAGCGGCTGCTGGTTTGCCTCTGATATGGCACTTGGATCTGCAGATCATTGCAAAGGTCCCCGCCCAGCCCTTCAGTTTTTTTAGTTTATTGCACTTGAATTAATTTTTTTTTTAATTTGGGTTTAGTATAAGCCAATTTTTTTGCGTAAGGAATAGCTGGCATCTTTTGCTGAACAATATTATTCTGAAGGGTGGTGTAATCTCATTTTATTGCTAGCCACAGCTGCTAATCGACTCTATGGGGGTTTTTTTAACCCACTAAATTAAAAAACAAGCATCGAAACAAAAATGCAGCGTGGAGCTGCTGAATTCCTTCTGAAATGCAGACGCTCTATGAAATTTTTGCTTACAGAAATCATGCCTGCTCGACGTTGCTGGCAGAACGGATTCCTTTAAAACTGTGGCTCGTGCACCTTGCAGCTGGTTCTCCACCTTCCGTAGCTTCTCTTTCTGCAGCTGGTCGCTCCCGTCTGGTTTTGTATTTATTTTTTTTTCTTTCTTTTCTTTTCTTTTTTTTTTATTGCTACAACAATGTCATCGAAACTGCATTCTCGAGGCCCGTATCTCATATCTAAAATATTCTGCTGCGGCTCGCTCTGAAACCGGAGCGGGATGCCGGCTCCCCGGGCAGGCAGCTGGGCAGCGCAGGAATTCAGATGTGAAGGGGATGGAAAGCATCTCGCTGCTCTGCCTTTCCCCCCCGCTTTGTTTTTTTTTTTTTTTTTTTTTCCTGAATGACGAGCACTCCGGGTGACAGGCACTGTAACGGTAAAAATAGCTAATGCGGCAATAATAATAACGTTAAATCATTCGATCAGATATTTTCCACTGCACTGAGGAATTTTCTGTCTAACTGCTGTAATTTATTTATTTATTTATTTTACAAACCCACACTCCTAATTGGCGCTGCTTGATCAACGTGTTGGATGGGCTCCCATCACCATCGTTGCCGTTTCAAAGCCTCCTTGGCTGAAGAGCGGGTTGCTGCGCTGCCGGACAATCTTTCATTTTCATGTAGTAGTAGTTCTGTTTTCGGCAAGTAATTTTTTTTTTTTCCTCCTGCCTTTTTTTTTTTTCCTCCTTTGAGGACAATTATTTCTCTGCGTGCAGCGCTCCTCAAATTGTTGCCAGCTGTCTGGTTGCAGCCAACATTTTCAAAGGGTTTTGACATTTACATTTGTGTGTGGTTTTGGTTTGGGCTTTTTTTTTTTTTTTTCTTTTGTGTGCCCACTGTGAGATGTCTGGGGTTCTGCCTCGTCTGATGGGAAATGCCGGCCGTTTTCTGAAGCAATGAAAATGGGATCCAGGGCAAAGAACTCGCCTCAGACTTTGCTTGGGACCTCTCGGAGCTTGTGGGATACACTGGGTTTTCAGGTGCTCCCCATCCCGCTCCGAGTGTCACTGCAGAAACAGCCGAGATGTTCGTAGGTCACACCTGGTGCTTTTCCAGAATCATAGAATGTGTTGGGTTGGAAGGGACCTTTAAAGGCCACCTAGTCCAGCCCCCCTGCACTAAGCAGGGACATCTTCAACTAGATCAGGTTGCTCAGAGCCTCATCCAGCCTGGCCTTGAATGTCTCCAGGGATGGGGCCTCCACCCCCTCTCTGGGCAACCTGGGCCAGTGTCTCACCACCCTCAGTGTAAAGAACTTCTTCCTAATGGCTCATCTAAACCCACCCTGCTCTAGTTTAAACCATTGCCCCTTGTCCTATCGCTACATGCCCTTGCAAACAGCCCCTCCCCAGCTTTCCTGTAGCCCCCTTCAGGTATGGAAGGCCGCTATAAGGTCTCCCCGGAGCCTTCTCTTCTCCAGAGGGTGTAGCAAGAGCAAGATTGTTAGTAAAAGCAGTTCTAGCTGCTTTCTGAAAACGGGCTCAAATGAAGGCGTTAAATTTGCTTCTACTGAATAGAGGTTACTTTATGTCCTTGAGCTAGCCAGAGGAGAACAACAGATCCTTTGTCGTCTCTGTGACCGTATTGGTGTGAGAAGTTTGGGAAGGAGCAGCAGAGCGTTAGGAGGAGGAAGGATCTTCTGTCCTACTGCTGCTTCTATGGGGCAAAAATGAGGGAGCTGGGAAGGGAGCCCGAGCCAGCCGCACCATAACTGCAAGATAGACTTTTGCCCCAAACTTACTGATACTCTTTGTTATACTTAGTGTTTGAAAATATCTTCAAGACTTATGGGTCCGCCCATGTAGTCCCTGTGCAAAATCGGATTTTGCCCATGAGGGCCCTGAGGTTGATTTGCCAAAGAGCAGGTGACAGTGGCCACCTTGGAGGAGAGCTCATCCTTGGCTGCTGGCACCTGAGCTGCTGTGGGGCATGGGTGGGCACGGCCTGAAGCCAACCTGGAGGCTGTCTCATGTCCCAGCTGTGGTTGGGAGCATGGGTTGAGTCCTGGGCTTCGGTCCCAGCAGGTTTCATTGCCAAAACATGTGGTTAGAGGGTTCCCACCAGCTTGCTGCCTGACCAAAGCGGAGAGCAGCTCCTGCCCTGAGCACCTTGGACAATTTTATGCAATAATAAGTTAAAAGTGCCTGGGTGCAGGCAAGTCTCCACCATGCAAGGCATCTCCTTCCCAGACCTACTCCTGCCCGAGACCTGTCCTGCAGGGCATGCCCGGAGCAGGCATTTCTCCCTGCTAATGGGGCCCAGGGCTCATAACCAGCAGACTGTCAGGAATGTCCTGCTGTGCCAAGAAAAGCCTGCTCGGTCAAAATCTGCCTGGTGTCCTATTTTTAGAGGTGAATGTAATCATGCTGTGCTTTCTCACCGGCTTTGCTTGTTGTTACGTTCCTCTGCAATCTCAGCTGAAGCAGGAGGAGCTGCGAGGAGGCAGCTTGCTTGAATTTGAGATTTGCTGGTAAACTCAGTAGCGCGGCCCGTGGGTTTCCCAGCCTGCGCCTGCCGTGGGGCTCCATCAGGGCTGACCCTGGTGCATGCAGACCAGCAGAAGTCATGGAGGTCGTGCTTGGTCTCACTCTCCTCCTCTCCCACTGTGGCTTTTGTGTGGATTTTTGGCTCCCAGGGTCAAGATGGGGCAGTGGATGTGAGGCAGGGGTGTGTGCAGCGCTGAGTGGGAGCGACCTGCTGCGATGGTCTTGGAGGATGCTCATGGTTTGAGGGGCTGAACCCACATGTGGTGTGTGTCCATGGCATAGGGGGTCTCGGAGGTAAAAGGATGCTCCCAGCCCTGGGGACATGCTCGTTCACCCTCCAGCTTTTCTGCGGGTCACTAGAGGGAGAGGATTCAGGCAGCCACCCAAGTTCACACAGGCCTCTAAAGAGTGTCAAACTTGAGTCCTTGTTTCAGCCAGCGATCCAGGAGGGAGGATATCATTGGGGCCCAATAATACATTTGATCTTGATTGTCCTGGTTGCCTGAAATGTGTTCTCCAAAGCACTTTTAAAATAAACAAACAAGCAAACAAACAAAAAGCCCAACCAGACTGCTTTTCTTGGTCGTCTTGAAGATGCTTAAGCGATGGTGGGTAACTTCTGCTGGGGATCTTGTGTGGGTTCTGTATCTATGACAAGTCGCTTCAATGAAGCAAAGTATTTTGTGGGTTTCAGAGTATGATAGAAGGGGGAATCTTTCTCTTTCCCCAGATGGAGTTCATTGGAGTAAGCCAGCTGTCATTCATCCACGACCTGGGACCAAAGGGCATGTGAGTTGTGAGCTGTGTCGTTGTGAGTCATGGTTCACCAAGAGCATGGCTTTCTGAATAAGTAGTGTTCAAATTTATGGCTTTACTTTCTCACCAATAACGGAGTGGAGAGTATTTTGCCATCCGGGTATAAGGTTGTATTAATGTTCAGAGAGAGACACTAGGGCTTTGGGAAATAGTCTTGGAGTGGGCTGCTCCATGAGATGTGGGCTGCAGCCTATCAGCTGGCTCATGAGGTTTTTCCCCTTCCCTTCCCACAACCTGTCGACCCCCTTGTTCTCCTGCTTGTGCTGTAAAACAGGGCCCTGCATTTCCTAAATCCGCATCATTTTCTTCCTGGGGGGGTATTTTTGCCCTTTTTCTGGCTTTCAGGGCAGTGGTGCAGGGGATGCTCGGGCACGGCTGGAGGTGGCAGGAGCCATCCCTGGGGATTTCAGCAAGCATTCTCCACCTGAGAGCCCCCTCTGCTCCTCCAGGTGAGCCATGCCACCCATCCTGACCATCTTTCTGTCCTTGCAGAGAAGGGTTGATCATGAAGCGCTCCGGGGGCCACCGCATACCTGGCCTGAACTGCTGCGGCCAAGGAAGGATGTGCTACCGATGGTCCAAAAGGTACTGCTGGGGCGGGCGAAGGCGGCGATGCTGTGTGTTCCTTGGGCACACATGCAAAAATACTCATTTGGTTTTTTTCTTCCCAAAAAGTCTGAGAGGGACGTTCTTGCTTTTTCACAAAAGCCGTGGATTTTCAGGTCAAAAGAGCCCGGCTCTTCCCCTTCACCCTCCTGTAAGGAGGATGGTGGGTTTTTTCTTCTGCTTTGGAGTTCATACAAGGGACGTATTGCTCCGGAGGAAAACTGGGGTTTCCTACAGCCCCGAGCTGGCAGAAACGGCCATAATCCCCTGGTCTGTGCCCAGCTTTCCCTGCTGCGGGAGCCCCCAGGAGCTCCATACCTTCAGGTTGGGACGTGGCTGGTGACCCTGCCCTGGCCAGATTTCAGCCCAGCTTTCTGAGCTTTCCTTCCTCAATTTACAGAAAGCAAATCAATTAATTGATATGCTATCTGGGCTGATTTCGACCTGGATTTTAATCACACGTGACCTGCAGCAGTAAGGAGCTCTGGTGCAATTAACCTTGGAATTAAATACGTCGCCTCTTCCTTATTACTGCACGTGTTTAAATGCCAGTGTTTTCACGAGAGTTTTCACAAGTAACCCCATTCCCGTGTCCCTTCCCGCTACAGACTGGTGTAACTTAGTGTCCCCATCCCTTTACCTTCAACGTTAGATCTCGGTGTACCCTAGGGCTACAGCGCAGGGAGGAGTGTGCTATGGGTGTATGTTATCAGCTGGCATCCAAAAAATGCAAGCTGTGTTTCCTGAATCCTGCCCTTCCCAGGCAAATCTTTCCTTTAGAAAAATCTAGATGGTACGTATCTGCTTTCTAGCAACAATTTCTTGGTCTGTAAGAGCTTCCCCAAGGGTCATCCACCTTTTGGATTTTAGCATCGCTGGTGGGCGGTCATTAGTTTATCTTAAAAAAAATTCTGTTTTCCAACAAAGTCTTTCTGCATTCTTGTGAAGAAAAGGTCCTATTTCTTCATAGTCTTTCCAACATTTCTTAATGTAATTTTACAGAAGATCTCTCTAACGAGTGCACAAGGAGATGAAGATGTGACCTTCTTCCAGGTCAAATCATTAAATTGTCTCCAACTCTTTTTTTTTTTTTTTTTTTTTTTCCCTCCTCTTTTATGGGGAAAAAATGCCTTTTCCTCTTGATGCCCCTCAATTAACTCTTCCCAATGTTATGCAGAGCCCAAGCTTTAAGGGGGACAGTCGAACATTCAGCTCTGCCGGATCTTCATTTTTCCTTTAGAGCCTAAGGAGGGGACGGGAGAAGCGTTTGTGTGGGATTGTGTGCAGAGTAATACCAGAGGGCACCGAATCCCCGCTGGGACTGACAGGGTGTGCATCGATAAATAAGCAATTAACAGTAATCTTTCCCAGAGAGGGTTATTTAAGTGAAGGATTTTCGGACACGTCAACGCAGGGGCAAGGCTCCCCCTGAGCATGGGGCAGACTCTGCGGCCATCCTTTGCCCGTAACGGCTTTGCCCCCCCAAAACTGGGGTTTTATACCCCGAATTTATGTCACTTATCATAGTAGGTGGGGTGTGTTATGGCCACGGGGGCTGAGGAAAGGGACACGGAGGAGGACAGTGGGGTGTCAGGACTTCTTGGGCATGGAGAACTGCCTGGGCAAACCAGAAAGGGGACCGCTTGGAAATATAGTTTTTGAGGGATGTTTAGGAGTGAAATTATGGGCCAAATGATGGGGGGAGGGATTTTGGCACCGAGTGAGAGGTGATGCTGGGATAACTCTTTCAGAGTCCTGAAAGAAAAGAAAATATTATGGCGTCTGGAAGTAGATCAGGAGCTGAGGCGGTTACTGAAGATGTAAGAATGAACAGATTTTTGTGGTATTTTCTGTTGCTTTGTGTGTTTCTGAGCGTGCAGAAGAATGAGGCGAAGGTCTGGTGGCGAGGACCTGTGTGGGACAGAGGGGGCCGGTTACCCCAGCTACGCCGCAGGGGGGAGAAAAAATTAGAAATGCCATTCACAGTTAAAAAAAAAAAAAAAAGTGGTGGTTTTTTTTTTCCCAGAGTTGCCTTCAGGCTACGGTATTTATGTAAAACCTGCCGGTCATCTCTCATCATGTGTTTCTAACAGGGTGCCTGTTGCTTGGCAATAAAAGATTTCCAAAATGCCTCGTTCATATATTTTGATAGGAGTGAAAGTGATCCTAGCATCATAATTAATGTTAGAAGTGTCAGGTAACTTGTTGCCTCTAGGTATAGCATATAAGATGAATAAAAATGTGGGATGGAGGAATCCTTGTTGCTCTTTGCCTGGTGCTGGGAAGTTTGTGGGCAGGGAGGTTCTCATTGATTTCGTTAGATGTGAAAACCTATATTTTCAGAGACTTCTGTAAAAAGGAGTCATGCAAATCACTCTAAAAGTCTTACATTGAATCCAAACTTATTACTCAACTTCGTAAAATAGGCGCTTTCCTGCTCAAGAAAACCATAACCTGGACCATTCCCCTAAAAAGGAATTTTACCTTTACGCTGAACGCTTTCTTTTCTCCGAGAAACGATTTGTGCTTCTTTTGAAGGAAACACTTTTTTCCATTTTATTAGCTTTTTTTTTTTTTTATGGCTCGTGCTTTGAAGACCGTCATGGGTGAAATACGAGTTGTTGTGCCCGTGCAGGTGGCTGGTGGTGAAGGACTCTTTCCTGCTGTACATGAAGCCGGACTCGGGGGCCATCTCCTTTGTCCTGCTGGTAGATAAGGAATTCAGCATTAAGATTGGCCAGAAAGAAACAGAAACTAAATACGGGTTGCAGATCGACAATCTCTCTAGGTAAGAAATATGATCTTTATTTAGACCTTTTTTTTTTTTTTTTTCCCTTTGCTGTTGCTCTTTTAAGGACTTTTTTTTTTCTTAATTGATGCTCAGCTCTGGGGGGGGTTAACAAGGTGCGTTGGGATGCCCTGGTGCAGCTCAGCGTCCCGCAGGGCTCGGCGCTGGGCGGATGCTGGAACCTTTATCCCTGCTGGGGATTTGGCCTGTGTAATGGTGATTATTTCCAATGTCTTAATGAGGCATTTGGAGCCTCAGCTGCTGTTTGTCCATCCTTGCGGTTATTGCTCGGGCCTGGGGGCATGGTGCACGTTGAGTTGCAGAGTCTGTTTTTGCAGCAATTGCTTACAGTAATTTTCTAGGCGCTCTGATCCTCTATGCTGCAAGCAGGGACGCGTTCTTCTGCATCCCAGCTGGAGCGTTACCTGAAAGACACGCTAGTTGGGATAAAGAGGTATTTAATATCATTATAGTAGTGCACAGTGTAAATTCATCTCTTAAAAAAATAAAGTATAAGCTAGGTCCAGCTCTCCTCTGAGTTAAGGTGATGCTATTAATTTGAATCTGTGGTATTTTTTGATACTTTGCAGAGAAATAATGTGGTAGTCGCTCATATCAGTTCAGTGCTGGTTTATTCTTCTGCGAACAACAGCAGAGCAAAGACCCTTGCTATTCCTTACTTTTTGCCTCAATAAAATATGACCGATACAGGTGTACAGACAGCGAGGAGCAGCCCAATTAAATGTACGTGGCTTCAGCATCCCGCCCCACGCGCCCTCTGTTTTACAGGTCGCTGATTTTGAAGTGTAACAGCTACAGACATGCCCAGTGGTGGAGGCAGGGCATAGACGAGTTCGTGCGGAAACACGGCAAGGACTTCCTCACGCAGCATCGCTTTGGCTCCTACGCGGCCGTGCAGGAGAACACGCTGGCCAAGTGGTGAGGACCACGGCAGGGATGTGACCATATCACGGTGCCTTGGGCGCCGTTATCCACAGCAGGAGCAGCACACGCCTGCCTGTGTTAGCCCCGGGTCTGATGGATAGAGCTGGTAGCGTTCCGCAGCTGTAGAGATTGACAATAACTAGAGAAGTTGGAAAAAATGAGGCTTTCTTGACCCAGAAGAGAGTAACTGGTGACAGGAGTGCTTTGATCCTGTTAAGGCTCTGCATTGCAGCTTAATAGCATTTTGAAACATCAAGTTTTGTTTGAATTTGAACACGTTGGGTATTTATTATTGTAATGATAAAAATGGTATTTTGATGCAGATATAGTTGGCAGGATGCTTATGAGTTAGAATCAGAGCTGCTCTTTCATTAGGATATTCCTGGCTTCGATTTCATCCGGGTTTCTGATTCTGCAAATGCTGTTTCCAGGATGCTTGTGAGTTAAAACCAGAACTGCTCTTTAATTAAGATGTTCCTGGTCTCAATTTTATCACGGTTTCTGATTCTGGAAATACCGTTTCCTAAAGGTTTAGGTCTTTGAGCTCTGGCTAAGCAGCTCTGCTGCAGCCTGTCCTGCCCGTGCTCCTCTGCAACCGACTGATGGTCTGGTCGTGTCCTTCATGCTCTGAACTGCAAGATACGTCCTGCCCAGCACATTTGCAAGGCTGATCCTTCTTCTGTAAGGCAGCATTGCCCGTCCAGCCACTGTGGATATGTTCAGATGCAAATGTCGCTCACCTGGTTGAAGAGCAGCATTACATTCAGGCCTTGCAGATTGGCTTTGCAATGAAAGAGAATCAGCAAATGCAAATTTGGGTATAGTCTAAGGACGACTTGGCTTTATGCTTTATGTCCCATGAGAAATCCTCCCGTCCATACTGTAACCTGACTGCACTATGCCGTTCCCAGAAGCACCTGAAAAAATTGGAAGCGAACCCTTGCAGTGCTCTCACTGCAGCTTCTGCCTTGCAGCAGCCACTGCCCAAATAGTTTCCGTAAATCAAAGCAAACACCACTCCGCTGTCCTTCCCCGGGAGCCAAAACTAGCTCGTACATCAAGCAAAGCCCAAGAATATTGTGTGCAGTTGGCAGAAATACCAAGCAGCACTTAATGAAACAGCACAATAAGAGATTGTTAAGCTACTAATAGCAGTGTGACATTCTCACTGCGTGTTGTCCTAGTTCTTGAAATTTGGTATGTGTTTGCTTTTGAGAAGAGAATGTAAATGGCATTAACACAGAACCCCGTCAGTCTTCAGCTACGGACTTTGTTTAATGAAGAGGGAGGAAGCCTAGATCTTTGTGCTGTGTTTGCTTTTACAGGTATGTAAATGCTAAGTCCTACTTTGAAGATGTCGCAAATGCCATGGAAGCTGCTAAGGAGGAAATTTTCATCACGGATTGGTGGTTCGTACTTCCCATATTTGGACATTGACCAACCGTCTCTCTCGGGACGTTCCCGACAATCCGGCACTGTTCGGAGGCCCTACAGTATGGCAACTAGCTGTGTGGCCAGATGGTTTGGCAGCACACCCAAACATCTCCTTGTGTTGTATTCAAAGGCCTTTTCAGGAGGGTTGGCAGCAAAAGCGCATGCTTGGAATCAACAGCCTGGTTGTCTCCTTCCAAGGAAAGGCCTGAAATTGCACGAGGGCACCACCTGAATTGCAAACGTTATGGCTTGAGGTGCTCATCAGGAGTGTAAATCACTGCAAACCCAAGGGGCAAGAGTGTTTTTCAGTGTGTAAGGGAACATGGACACCCAGACACTTCCGACAGTGCTCTTCCCATGTGATCCTGCATGGGACCCTCTTTTCAGCTCCTCCTCACGGTTTTGGGAAGCCTCGTGCCGGCAATGAGATCATCTTGAGGGGATGTGATTTTTGCTCTGCTCTTAAATGAGCCAAACAATGGAAGGGGAGTTTTGTTGTCCCTTCCCTGAGCTGTGTGGCTGCCAAAGGACCTGGCTCTGCCCACTTCTTAACTGGTAATCCAGTATGTTTATGCAGCACTCTGGTTCCTGTTTGAGGCAGAAAGAAGGTGCTTGCGCAGACTCAGGGCAGAGTTTCTTGGCTGGACACCGGTTGCGGCTGCCTGTGTCTTGCCTTTGTGGAATTTAATCTGGCTGAGCCAGCCTGGACCTTGGGGATGGGATGGTAGGGCAGGCTCCCAAGCCACAGCTCAGACGTCCTCTTAACCTTGGGCGCGTCTCCGTGCTCCTCTTTCTCCATCTGTAAAGTGAACCTTTTGCCATTAATCCACTGCCCGTAGGAACTGGGAGGATTAATTAATTCTTAGGTGGCAATTATGAGAAAACTAAATGTTTGCGTTTACTGGGGTAAACCTGTTTCCTGACATGACCACAGATAAAGCCAATGCTCCTGGATCCCCACATGCAAGAGCATCGCATTTCAGACCCCTTGTCTTTTGACGTTATGTTCAGACAATTGTTAATGTATCTTAGAACTGCAAAACTTATCTTAAACTCTGAGGCTGTTGTCAGAAGCATGTTTTTAGGATGTGGGAACATGCTTTAATCAAGCACAAGTTCCCATGCTCAGTACAAAAGTACAGGAATGAAATTCTGTCACCTGCCTTTGCAGGAGTTAGATGAGATTGCTTAATTATTCTTTGTAATCCTTAAAGCTATGGATCAATAACATGTCCTGTTGAGAGATCGTATTGCTTTGTCTTTAGGCAGCGAGGAGAATTCAGCACATGTGTATGCTACTTGGATAGCCTAAATACCAGGAGAGCTGCAATCCCACTCTTATTTATTTTTTATGTCTACACATTTCTTTCAAATCTGCTTTGGGATTTTCTTCTGTTGCATCTTTCTTTCATAGATAGAGTCCAAGTTTCCCATTTATACATCATGGTTAAACTTGGTCTCAGGGGTTGTTGAATACTGAGAGGAATGTGCTGGACTCGTCCCGTGCCCTCCGCAATGCTCCTTTATTAAAACACAAAAGAGCATGACGTTGGAGAGCACATCACTCTGGGCCTTCATATCCATTTCATATAAACTTTGATTTCTTTGCTTCCCAAGCTGATTCTTTAGGCCAACGCTTTGTTTGCAGACTACAGATGCTGTGTTTTTTCCACCCCTTTATTTTCTTAGGCTGAGCCCAGAAATCTTCATGAAACGACCCGTGGTGGAAGGAAATCGCTGGCGGCTGGACTGCATCCTGAAGCGGAAAGCAGTAAGTGAGCTCCAGCTGCAACCTTCACCCTGCAGAGAACCCCATGCGCCCACCCAGTTACAAGGTCACACTGGGACTGGAGCATTAGCGCTGTTTATTTTAGCAGGGATGAGAGTTAAAGCTGGCCAGGCCTCATTTCAGATGGCCTCGGGAAGCTGCTTGTCTTGATTTGCTCCCCCTTTTTGTGTTTTGAAGGGCTCAGAGACAGGAGGGTGAACCTTCTGGTTTCCCCTGCAAGTCCTCAGGTTTGGGTCACTTCAGCCTTGCATTACAACTGCCCCAGCTCCTGGTGGGGTCAAAGAGGGGGTGCTGTCCTGTGCTCTCCTTGTAGCATATGTAATGTAGAGGGATGGGAAAGACTAAGCACTTTGTGGTGGCTCTTGGTAGGTGGTTTGTACGTTGCCGTGTTGTGCAGATCCTGTCTGTCTTTACCACGTATTTTGTCTCTGTGCTGCAGCTTTCCGAGCTGAAGCTGTGAAAGGCCCCCTCAGTCTGCCAAGAACATCAGGATGTCGTTAGGAGAAAGTCCCTCGGTATCATCCAGAGGTTCATGCTAACTCACAATAGCTTTCTTCAGCAAAAATGGCTTCAGCGAATCGTGGGAAAAAAAAAAAATATTGTACAAACATAGGCAATATCACGTTCTCCAAACTGGGCTGTAGTGTTCAACATGTGTACAAGGAGGTGATAAACATGACTTGGGGACTTGAACTCCCATTTGCATTGCCATGTTATCTGAGCAATAATAAATGCTCGTGTTCAGTAAGCAAATGCTTGTGTACACTTGATAAGGCTCTCTTCCCCTCTGTTTTAATTTTTCCTTCTCTGCTGTTCCTCCTGAACAGAAAAGCTCATTTGTGCTGCTGACCTGGTGCTTTTCCTGGTGCTTCTGGTGAGGATTCCCATGCAAAGGGAATCTGTGCTGTTGCACGCTCTCCTTTCTTGTGCGGCACTGTGAGATATGAGCAAGCAACTGCAGCTGCTAGCTCTGTTTCTCTTTTCTTTAAGCATTTTCATCTTAGAAAACAATTTATTTTGTTGCTGGTGGTGCTCCGCTTTCCAGTAATGCACCTGAATCCAGACTACAGAGAACACTTCACGGACCACGTGAGCCAGGCAGAGAAGCTGAGCGTGAGGTGTTCATGGATGTGGGCTGTACTTCAGTTGTTCACCCAACCCGTGATAACACCGATGTGGAAACAGTAGTTTGCCCCACGTGAGCATTGAGTCAGGGAGGGAAACGCAGCCAGGGAAGCCTCTTGAACTCTTGATGTGGTGGAAGGGCAGGAGTCCACGTGGAGGTCCTGAAGTAGTCTTTGACTCCCTCGCCTTCCAAACTAGTCATTGTCATAGCCCTTACCCATTCCATGTACCTGGGAAAAAAATATGGAGTTTTTTGTGTCTGACTGTAGTTGGTTTGGAAGCAGTCTTATTTTTTGGCAAATGAAATGCAGCCACAGGGCATCCTCACTGGGTGGAAGACTCTGGCTTTGTTTGTCATGTTGACATGGATTTTCTTATGGCTATAAATACCTTGTAAGAGTGAGGAGTGTTTTAAGGTTAGTTCCTGGAAATACTTGCCTGCTCTCTCACTTGTGGCACTTCTTTGATTCAGCGGGGCAGTCAGCAAGCTGGTGTCCAGGTATTGGGGTGAGGCTGTCCCTTAAGTACATACAGTGCTGCCTTGGGCTTCTCTGGGTGCAGTGGGGAGCAGAATATCATCCACACCTTGGAGACTGCCCAAGCTATCGGTAGCAGCTTTATGGGAATAGAGGTTTAAAAGGCTCTGTAAAGTTTAGGCCCACAAGATTTGAAGCCGTGCTGATTTACGGCAGCAGTTTCAGTGTGTGGCCAGCATCTGCTGGAAGTACTTAGTTTTGAAAGTGCTTTACCAAGTGTTCTTAAAAACCCTCCGGTAGATACCATTCTAGTCATAAAAAGCACCATCCTTTGAGCGCCGCTTATTGTATTCCAGGAGCTTGTTTAGCTCTACCAGCAGAAAGTACTTGTTTGCTGGTGTTGAGTTGGTTGCATCCCCTTTGGGAGAGGGATGTCCGTATGACCACACTGGTATCATCATTGTCCTGCAGAGGCTTTTAACTGTAAGCAAACCTCAGGGCAACACGAAACAGGAGAAAACTGAACTTCAGTGGATATGTGCAACGCTATTATATGTGGAGTGAATCACGTTTGCAAAATTTTGCCTCAAAGGATGTTTAAAAGGGGCTGCGGTAAGACTGACGTGTTGGTAGGCCTTGGCGTAGCTCAGCTCTTCACACCCGAATCCAGGTACTGAGCTCTTCTCTGGAGGCTGAACAGTTTCCCTGGGCAGTGCGGGTCCTTGCGTGTTGCGGGATCACAGTGGTGGATCTGGAAGAACGTAGTCAAGAACAAGTAACCTCAGCCTGGATTTCTGTCTGCAGGCACAACAAGCTTACTGCCTCTCAGCTTTTCCACCCTTCGGGAAGGGACTGTACCCCTTGACACACCTGCACACCACGTGTTTCTTTTTATTTCTGACAGCAACAAGGAGTGAGAATTTTTGTTATGCTGTACAAAGAGGTGGAGCTTGCCCTAGGGATCAACAGCGAATATAGCAAGCGGACGCTCATGCACCTCCATCCCAACATTAAGGTAATTGCGCGTCAGGCGGTGAAGAAGGACATCTGCATTCATTTGTTCCTGATAGCGAGTGCTGACCCTCAGTGTGTTGAGGTGTGAACTGGAAAAAACAGCAATTCCTACCATTGTGGTGGGAAGAGTCTGAGAATATGAGAATCATCCGTACAGTGATTACCACATCTGGCAACGTCATTTCTTTAGGTTGTAATTGAACATAAAATTGCTTAGTTTAGACTTGCCAAAGCAACTATTCATCTAATTCACAAGAAACATATTTCAAGTGACAAGTTAATGGGGTTACAAATCAAATGGAAAATTACAATTTGAGAATGTTGTCTCATCTCAGCATTTCTGTTCATATACAGATGACAAGAGTCAACACCGGGTGTTTAACGTAAATGAATGTAAATGAACAGCACTGGGCTGTCCTGTGCTGTTACGCTCTGCTCTGCCACCGAGCAGAAAATGGGTTGTGGCACACAAACCAGTAGATAAGGCTAAATTAGAGACATATATATTTTAATAAGCAAGAAGATACATGTTATTCATTAAGCTGACTAACAAACTGCTAGAATAATAGATTTATTGTCACTTGATCAGTTGTCACCGTGAAGGGAAGCATCCATTCACCATCATCTTTGCAGCAAGCTGGGCAGGCGTAACTGGAAGCTACGTGCTAGCTGTGTAACAGGCTTTGGGAGCAGCCGGGTCAAAGTCTGTAGCTTTTCCCCCAGGAAGCTGGTCTAATGGCTCTCCTCTAAAATGAAAAAAATAAAACTATATACTCTATGCTTAGGTATAGAAATTACTTTGCCATAAACACATGTCAAAAAGAATCTCATAAACAAATGTCAAACAACGTGCCGATTTTAACTGCGGAAAAAACCAGCCAACGTCTCGTTTCACTTATGTAGTGGCAACAACCAAAGAAGTGAGTCAGATCACCAATATGTTGTTTTCTTTTAGAGCAGGCTCTATGTTTGAAAGCTCAGCTATTATAGCTCTACTGGAAGCATGATTTTATTTGTTGAAACAGTTTCCTTGACTATAGTCCTCTTAGGAACACTGTTGTTGTAAGTGTGACCTATCCCAACACCAGTAACCATTGCTGCTTGGGGAAACACCTCCCTGCCAGTAAGGCTGGACCCGACTCGGGGGGAGTCACGGAGCTTCAGTGGTTACAGCAGTTTGTGTAGAGGCATCTTCTGAAAACTCCAGTGTTTCTCCATCATCCTGAGTAGCCAAAAAGAAAAATCGGGGCAGCTCTCTGGCTGGAGGTAGAAGTTGGGCAATGACACAGAGCTTGGGTGCTGGTTCTCTCCCCAGGTGATGAGACACCCAGACCACGTGTCCTCCTCTGTGTACCTCTGGGCCCACCACGAGAAGCTCGTCATTGTTGACCAGTCGGTGGCGTTTGTGGGCGGCATCGACTTGGCGTACGGCAGGTGGGATGATGACGAGCATCGCCTGACCGACGTGGGCAGCGTGAAACGAATGGTGGCAGTGAAGTCGGTGTCGACAACCAACCTGGCAGTAAGTGAGCTTGCTCCAGCTAGTGGCCACCTTCAGCATCTGCCCGTCAGGTTTGCGGTCAGGGTGAACAAGCTGTGTCCACTTCTAAGCATGTGGTTGGGGTTAGGAGGTTTAAGGAGGAATAGTAATGGGAAGGGGGCAGTATCTGAGCATCGAAGGGCTCTTTAGGGCTAGATCCTGACCAGCCCTTGGTAGGGCGTGGAGATAGACAGTTGGGTTTTCCCTGGAGCTTGGAGCAGCAGTCACAACTTGGAGGCTACATTCTTAATAAAACTTAGCTAGAAATGCACAGTAGGCACTCACAGGGTGCTCGGAACTTCTGGATACGTGGGCCCTTGCTTGCTAAGCTTTCTGCTAACCTGGTTCTGTATGCATCCAGAGATGTCTAAAAAAATGTAGAGGTCTAAATTTATAAGAGTTTCAAGGGGAGTAATACTCCAGACTAAACTTATGGGACTGAAAAACGTGCTGGTAGCATTAATGGGTTTTTCTGTCGAGTGCCTCCTCAATACAGACTCTCTCCTTCAAAAGCGTTGGTAGTTCCCACCGAAGTGTGTTTTTCTCACGAGTGGAGTTTGGCTCGTGGTCGTTTCAGGGCATTGATATGCACAATCACCTGTAATTAACAGGGAACGTGTCGGTACCTCATACCTCATCTGCAGCAACGTCTTGTGTCTTTGTGTCTCTTAAGTCTGCAGCAGAGTCGTCTGAACGTGTCCCCCTGCAGTCGCAAGCTCTGTGCCCAGAAAGCCACTTGTTACAGAGAAATGCGGATGATGCCCCAGACCTATCAAAAATGAAAGGAGTAGGAAAATCCAAAAAGTTTTCGAGGTTCAGTATTTACAAGCATCTCCATAAACACGGCATGCACCACGCGGACAGCGTCAGCAGCATAGACAGTGAATCAAGTAAGTAATGTTTTCCAACTAAACAACATATATAAAGCGTGTGCGGAGGTGGGGGGGGTGGGTGTACGTGCAGATTCACAGAATTTCTAGGGTAATGTGTTCTTTGTAAGGAAGGAAAGTTGATGAGTTTCTTAGCTATCAGAATAATAACTGTGTGTAGTCAATATGTAAATTTGTGTCACTGCAAAATACACAAGAAGAGTTTTAAGTGGATTGGCATTTAGTTAATTAGCAATTGTCGTGAGCCATCAGATGACGCGATGTAGTGTACATGATACTGAATGCTTACACTGCCGGCAAATTTTTGTTCTGCAAGGGAGAATCGAATCTTTTATTTTTCCGACTGGTGTTTATTTTAACAGGTGAAATGGTTTCTGAATGTGATTATCCCCTTATGTTACCTGGGTTTAAATCAGTTCACTTAAATGGAAATATTCCCCGTTTACCCACTTACAAGATCAATAGCTGAATATTTGAATGCAGCTTTTAACTCCCCACATTAAAAACAGCTTCAAAGGTAAAATTACAAGGATTGGCTCGACA
Source organism: Larus michahellis (assembly GCF_964199755.1). Lineage (NCBI taxonomy): Eukaryota > Metazoa > Chordata > Aves > Charadriiformes > Laridae > Larus > Larus michahellis. The sequence continues at coordinate 4,859,013 of NC_133901.1, forward strand.
CTTGTTCTAGCATGGAGTCCTTCCTGAAACCTGTTCCTGAAGTCCTCAGCTCCTGAAGCTGTATATTGCTCACGGCGGGAACGTATTTGAGTTTCCATCGCTCCCTGCAGATCTTACTCCTGCCTCTGGTTGGAGGAGGCCTTGCTGGAGCATCATTTGCCTTGGTTGCAGTCAGCTCAGGAGACAGCCATGGCTTTTCTACTTCAATATATGTGTTTGGTTTAAAACCAGCCGCGTCTTGAATTTGGTCCTTTGCTTGTTGGTCACTTGTAGTTTCAGCAGATTGACGTCTCCCTCGAGCTGCTGTCATGCCAGGTATCTTCAGGCAGGATCAGGCACCAGTGTAGCAGAAGTGGACGTGCGTTTTTGCCATAAATAGAGCATCTTGACTCTCTGCAGGTTACTGTAACCCCACTAGAAGTCAACCGAATATAATCCAGAGTTTAAAGCCCCATCTGAAAATGTTCCATCACCACACTGAATCCAAACAGGGGCTCGCTGAGCCTCAGGAGGGTAAGTGGAGGAAGGCAGAGGTGCAGACCCCTTCAGGCTTCAGCTGCCGATGTTTTTGCTTTGTAAGAATGGTGAGAGTTAGGTTGGGCGCCAGGATCAGCCTTCGCTGCTTGTTGTTCTCCCAGCATCCTCAGCACGCTTCTGAGGGCATCCTGGCAGAAAGGCCTTCTCCAGAAGCTTCAAAAACTGCAGCGTAAATAAGTAATTAAAAAAAAAAAAACCAACCAAAACAGAAAACAACAAAAAAACATAACAACAAGATCTGAAATGAAAAGCACAAAGAAATTTGCAATAACAACAGCAGGGTACAGTTGAGGAAATAGCTCTTTCTGATATTTGATTATTTCAGCAGTTCCCCTTCCTGTAAAGGACGGGGCTTGTGACTGGAAATGGGAACTTCTGCACTGGATATTTTAAAATAAGCCTAATGCTGGAAGACAGTTGCAACCTGAGAGAGGAAACAGCAAAGTGGCTGCTGGCAGACCTGTGTTTGGATGAAGACTTGGGAGGACTCCCCTTTTGCCCCTTGTTAGAATCAATGGAAGCATACTCGATTGAGAAAGGACTTGGGTGGTTGGGAACACTGAGCTGCTCTCATCTCTGGACTGATGGTGGAAGGACCTGTTTAAGTATGGTACCTCATCGAGATGCCTTTGAGTTCTGGTACGGGGTGAGGAGAGAGCATCTTCCTCTTGCTAATGTCTTCCTCTAAGGCATTCATTTCCAATTGTTAAAATATTGGTTAGAAAGTAGTGGCAGGTAACGAGGCAGAAATGCATTTGCTTCGTGGAAATGAAGCGTGGTCTCCCCTGTGGTCACCTCATGCTCATTCCTGAGTCGGTGTACAGCCATCGAAGCTCAGCACATGAAGTGTGTTTTGGCCGGACGGCGTGTCCCATGTCCTACCCATTGCCATTCCAGCATGCAGAGTCAGCGATTTCCCAGCTCCACCTGGACTCTCACTAGAAGCTCAAGCTTCCCAAGGCAGCTGTGGTGCATACCTGCTGCATGGCATTTTTGGCATGGCTTGGCTCTGCTCGGCTCGGTGGGGTTTACAGCAGAGCTTGCTTCATCTGAACCGGTCTTCTTGTGCTGCTGCTGATGTGCATTTTGTTGACCGTTGAAAGGGTGGTGGGTTGGGTTTTTTTTTGTGCTAAGGGGTTTTCGTGGTTACCTGGTGATGTGGTTGGGTTAGGAGAAGGCTTCTGCTGTTGGCATGTTACTGTCTAATTGTCACACTCGTGTTTGGTACAGTGGATGAAAGCTGCTCTCAGGGTCAGGAAATAATGCTAGTTAAATGTTTCTGGTCCAGGCCAACATCTTTGGTTTTCTTAGAAGAGAGGGAAAAAGAGTTTGCTCTGCACCCCAAAATATGTGCTCTAGAAAAGGGACCCTGTCAGGAGGGAGTATGCCTGTCTACACTATTTTAGACCATTTTAAATCACCATCAATTTAGAATTCAGCATCCGTTTGTTCAACATGTAAAGCTGTATCAAAAGATGGCATTGTTATTTGGAAAAACAAAATCAAAGAAACAAAACCCACAGTACTTAATGAGGGAACATGAGCTTTTTAATCGTCTCATTCTAGTTAATAAAGTCTGGCTTTTGTTCGAGGAGACACACCCTGCTCTAGAGGCAAAATAATAAACCCTCCAGCAGAGAAGTCGGAATTAGTTCATTAGTATTGTAAAATATATTAAGTAGATGATATATGTGGTGTTCCTGTATGTATATCCACTAAGGTGGTCGCAGCAGGGAGTGGACAGCCACATAGTAATAGTTAGGTGCCATCGGGCTGTGAAAGACAAATGGTTATTGGGTGATTTTTTTTTTTTTTTTTAGTCCAATGTAGAGAGAATTCGGCATCTGCCTTTTGTTTCCATAACTGACTCCTATATATAACCTGTCCTGATTGTATAACAAGTATTAAAATAGGGAAGAAAAAAATACTAATATGCATCCTTTGAAAGCATCAGGAAGATGAGGGAGAAAACAGCTTCATCCAGGGGGGACGGGCAAGTCCTACCAATGCTTTTCCGTGGCAGTGAGTCTCTCCCCAGCGGTGTGCCATGGACAGCTGTGACTTTGGAGTGTGTGTTTTTGTTATCTTGTTTGCCTGTGACAGATAAAGGATCCATCCGCAGCTTGAAGACGGGTGTTGGCGAGCTGCTTGGGGAAACCAGGTTCTGGCACGGAAAAGACTATTGCAACTTCGTCTTTAAAGACTGGGTTCAACTTGACAAACCTTTTGCTGGTAAGTGCCTTTGCACCCTCAAAGTCACTACATTCCCCCAAACCCTCTTCCACATCTTTTCAGTCTCAAAACGTAATTTTTCCTGCTTCTGAGCCAGAGGTAATGAGGCTATTTTGGTTTGGCTGCTAGAAAGAAGCAGCAGAACTCCCTTTGAGAGGTTCTAGGGCCAATTCCATGGTTACGGTCCATGGACTTGGACTGCAGGCAATTGTATGATCATTGATCTGCACAGCCCTCGGTGCCGTGTCCCGGAAGCTTCGGTTTGAGGAGAGGGACGCTGTGCTCCTCCATATTCATGTCCTTTGTCTGAGGAGGTCCAAACGTGCTTTCCTGTCCCGTAGACTTCATTGACAGATACACCACCCCGAGGATGCCCTGGCACGACATCTCCTCCGTGGTGCATGGCAAAGCGGCGCGTGATGTCGCCCGACACTTCATCCAGCGCTGGAACTTCACCAAGGTGGGGTGCGGGCATCACTGCCGGGGGCATGGGAATAAATACAGCCCCTGCCTCATCCATGTTGGTTTTTTTTTTTTTATGTTATTCTGCTACCTTGCAATCTCTTCAAGGATTTTTTTTTTGTTCTTTTTTCCCATGGGCAGATTATGAAGCCCAAATACCGATCCCTGTCCTACCCATTCCTGTTGCCAAAATCTCAGCAAACGGCTAATGAGTTGAAGTACCAGGTGCCCGAGGCTGTTCATGCCACGGTCCAGGTGGGTGTTGATGTTCTCCTGCTGACATACTCACAGGAGAGAGCTTGTTTTGCATCTTTCCAGCAGGAAATGCTTGACAGACCCTCTGCAGAACTTGAAATTATAAAATGAAACACTCTTGTTTCATTTACTCACGGTATAGGTGGTAAGATCCTCAATTACAATAGAATAATGCAACTCTTTCAGTAGAGATGCGTTAATTTATACCTTCGTCTTTGAGGTAAGAGGACCAAACTGTATGCAGTACTCAAGTTGTGGGAATACCATGACTTTGTATAGCTGTGTGACTTTTTTTTTTTTTCTGCTTTTCTAATGCCTAACATTTGGGTTTTATGTTTTGGGAAGGCCTGATGGGTTGAGGTTACCCACTGATTATTTAGCTCAGATCTTTAGAGCGGTCTCCCAGGCTCCTGACGCCTCGCTCAGTGGTCAGCTAGAGCCCCGCATTAAGTGGAGTCTCGGGGCTGTTGCTTTCTGCATTGAACATCATCTGCATTTCATTAGGCAGCCGCTCAGCCCTGTGGGTCCTCTGCAGTTCTGCACAGTCAGCCCACGGTCTCGTTCGTGACAATCATCCTCACAGTCATAATTGCCAAGATACCTCTATTTAAAAACCGGGTTAGCGATATCGAGTGCATGTATTGAATACTACTGTTACCCAGCAGAAACGTGGACTTGTTGAAGAATAAAAAGTCCAAATAGTTATGCTGAAGCAGCAAAACAATCGTGCGTCTCGGTGGATGAAAGATGTATGAAATAAGAGCAATTAGACCAAAACCAGGAAAAACACATGCCTTTGCTCTTTGTAAGGAGTGGTCCACCCAGATGACAGCAATGTTTGGGGAAGCTTAGTGTAAGAAGACGCATTTTTCTGGGTTTGCGGGTTGCCAGGGCATTGTCTGCTCCTCCCGGCGTGGTGTGGGGGGTGGCCAGCACAGGGATCTTGTGTCGTGGATCTCGGGTGTTTTACATCAGCCTCCAAAACAATGCTCGCAGCTTATTGAGAAATAGTCTCACTTCAGGCATCCTCATGCTTCCCTGTGGCTGTAAATGCCTCCCCGGCTGTGTCCGTGACACCAGCTTTTGGGGAATTTTCTTTTCTCATGGAAGTGAGGGGGGGGGGTGTTCCCTGAGTGCTCTCTAACCACAAGATAAGCCTCAACTTCTAAATCACGGGGTTTGCTGTAACAAAAATTTAGGTTCTGCTGATTATAGAGCTGGAAACAGTTCCCAAAGGAGAAACTGAACCGGGCAGGGTTTAGGTCCAGCGTTCTTCAGTCCGTACTGCGGAGCTGCTGGCTCAGGACATCGCCCCCCCGTGAGAGAGGAGGATGCTGCTCAAACGGTGACTGATAAACGCCGCAAACACCAGTGCTGACTGGTGGGTGAGCTGGTTAAAAGCTCATCACAACGGTGCTGGGGCATGGCAAATAACCGATACGTTCTGGGAAATGAGGGGCTGTCCTCAGTGATGCCAGAAACGATGAAAAGAGAGCAGGTTTGTCTTGTAAATTATTCATTTGAAACTACCTTGCTCATTTCTAATTTATGTCAAATTGCAGCTTTTAGAGACCTGTCTGGGTACTCCAGCCCTGCGTATAGGAAGATAAATAAAACTATATGCTGTTAGGCTGAAAAAACATGTTGCCCTGTTCCTGGTGTGAGGGAAGGCTGTGGGGGAAGAGGGTTTGCAGCACCAAGCATGGTGGCAGCGGTGGGGGTGGCTCCTCTGCCCAGCTTGGTGCACCTTGCCTGGGCACAGGTCCTTTGGCCCTGGGCTGCTTGCAGCTGGGTTATGCTCTCGGGATGATCTCCTCAAGCTCCGAGGCATGGTTTTGCATGCACGCGCTGTAATTTTGTCTGTCTCTTCTGATGGCCGTGGTTTCCATCGATCCCTGGGTGACACAAGTGCCCTGAGCATCCCTGAAGTCCCCGCTGTGGGTCAGGGAGCGGCTTGGGCTCTCCTCCTGATGAAGGTTTCAGATGTGGCTGCTGCAGGAGGTGGGGAGAAGGTAGGACACCTGCAGCCTGGACCTGAACCCCATCCTGCTCCAGGGTGCCTCTTTTCCTTGGGCTCCCAGGCTGTGCATCGCGGTGTCCCTGCGTGGCTCCTCCTTTCCTGCAGCCACAGGAATATCAGCCTCTTGCCTGTCCAGCGTATTAGTTTCAGACCAAAGGGCTGCTAGTGCTCACGTCCCCTTTCAGCGGTACAGTCCGGTGCAGAAATAAGCAGATACCCTAAAATCTTTCACCAGCTTTTTTTTTTTTTTTTTGTCCAGGAAAAACTAGAGCAATATTGTTCTCCTTCTTGATATTGAATCCTTTGGCTGGCCACCAGCCAAACCTGCGGTAGCCCCGTTTTGGTGCTTTGTAGGGGCTTTATAGGCCGAAGTTACTGCCCGGAGGTAAAATCCAGCATCCGGTGGCCGTCCCTGGCTGTGGGGTGATTGCTTGAAGAAAGTCTGGCTGCCGCTTTTCTTGTTTCTGAGCTAGTTGGCAAATCTGTCTTCAATTGTGGGCAGATCAGAGGAAGGGCAGACACAAAGGATCCGTGGGGATTGCAGCGTTGCTGCGAGCCCGAGCCCCTGACCTGTCAGCAGCAGCTTTTGACCTCCTTGCACCATCTGGTTTTGCTCTCCTTTCTCAGAGGAGGGGAGCAGGAAAGCCTTTTCGGAAGGGTGGGGGTGGCACTGACAGGGGCTTTCCCCTGGGCAGGGGAGGGTGGATGCGGCGTGCGTGGGCACCGATGCGGAGGTACAGGGTGGGAAGGAGGAGAGGAGCCTCTCAGCTCAGACGTGGTCTCTCAGCCTCTTTGGTTTGAACTCCGGGGCTTTGCTCGCAATAGCCATGCGATTGCACATTGATTTTGCAAGAATCGGATAGCCGCTTGCCAGAGGCAGTGCCGGGTTGTTTTCCGTCTCTCTATTTCCATTCCAGAGTTCGCAGTTATCAGCCAAAACCAGCGCTGCAAAAGATGGGACGTGGTGAGGCAACATCCAGTTCCTGATGCAAATACCATGAAAATTTAATGCTCCGGCAATGGCTAATGCCTTTATCTCTTTGAAGTCTGCGTGAGAGCTTGCATTGTTCAGGATTTATGCGCTAGCCCACAGCAAACATCGAATTTATTGCAGTTGTATTGGTTAAAGAAGTTAAAGAGATGACAATGCATGACAGCGTTGCTGTTGAGAGACTGGAGGGAGAGGAGAGGAGGAGTACAGCTCTGGTTGGTGGGGGCTCATGTGGCCTTCTCTCCCTGGGAAAATAGGTTGGGTTTAAATCTAGCTCGCTTTAAATACTCTGACAGGAAAGACGAGATGTCCAGGAGTGCGAGATGAAGCGTCAGTGATGAGGGAAGGCCTGTGTTTCCTCGATTCATTCCCTTGGGGTGTATGCTGCATCCACGTGGTGCTGCCGTTGGTGGCCTTGTCCTGCCACCTCGTTGCCTGTCACTGTGGCTGTGGAGCTGCGCCAGTGCTGGCCATTGAAGTGATCCAGGTTAAAAATACCTTTATTTTGAGGAGATCCAAGCTGGAACACCTTACACCCATTCTGCTGCCCCAGCCAGCATCTTCTGACGCTTCTTCCCTCCACACATGGATTCCAGGTGATACCTGGCGTCAGCTTTTTGGGTGATGCTGAGCCAGCTTTTTAGGGTGAACGGTGACACGTTGCTCTTGGGTGAGGGCAGAAGGATGGTGGTCCTGTACCAGCGGGCAGCCTGGTGTGTGGAGCGAGCTGGGTGAAGAGGAAGGCAGGGGAGGACAGGTGGATGATGCCATGGGGCTAGAAAGGGATGGTCCCGAGTGATGCTTCTGTTGCATTAGGTGGCATCCCTGGTTTGGAATAAACTTGTCTCCCAGCGGTAAAGTTGTCTTTCAAAGTGAGGGGCTTTGGTGCTATCAAGCTCCCGATTCGGAAAAGGACATCTATTCCTCATCCCCAGCAGTTTCAGCTACTGCTGCTGTAAATGAGGGTGTGGAAGTTACTTTGTTCAGCGCAGGGCTCAGCAGCTTATCTTGAAGAGAGAAGCAGCTCTTTGGAGCATGGACAAAGTTAACTAGTGGGGAAAAAAAATAATAATTAAATATCAGTACTTTGTCCACTAGGAAGCTGCGATCTGCGGCGTTCTGAAGTGCAATTCCAGACTGCATTTGCTGGAAGTCCCCAGCCCACAGGGATGTTATTTGTGGGCCCCAGGTTTTCACCGCAGCAGGACAAAAGGGGCAGCGTGGTTGCTCATCACTGGCTGTTCCGGCGAAGGGCTGTGAGCTCCTGTCCAGGGTGCAGCCTGAGCTGTGTTTAGGAAGAATTAGCCTGCTTTCTACCCAGAAAAGCTGGTTTTCTGTCCTTAGTAATGCAAGCGGTGGAATTTTGTTTAGGAGCTCTGCCTGCCATGGTGCTCGGTGGGGTTTCAGCAGTGCCCAGCCTGGGGCGTGTGGGACCACGCAGCGTCGGTTTTGCAAACCAAATGGGCAATTAAAACCCCACGGGCACGAGCAGCATCACCTTGTGGAGGCTTATGCCAGCAGAGGGCGGCTGTTTGGGATGGGTAGAGGCTGTGGTGGCCCTTGCGTTCAGGCTGGCTCCATCACTCAGGTGTCTGTGACCCCGACGTTCAGTTTGGGCAGATGCCGAGTGCTCCCTCCTGTTGTCCACGCGAGCGGCCGTGTAGGAGAGTTGCAGGATCTGTTTTTCAGTTTCCTGTGGGAGAAAGCTCCTTCTGTCCAGGGGAAGGAATTAGCTCAGGAATTGTGTGCTACTAAACAGCGATGCCCCTCTCTGCCACCTCCAAAAGTGCTCTGGAGACCAGAGAATTGGTTTGGTTCAGGCATGCAGCACCTGGACCAAAGGGCCAAATCCTTATCTGCTGCTATACCACTGGTAATTAATTAGCCTTCGAAAGTCCTCAGACACACCACAGTCAGCAGTCTGCTTTGGTGGTGGATGGTGATGACAAGGTGGCAGCAGAGCTCAGGGTACCGGGGATGTCGGTGGGGCAGGGAGGGTGACGTGGAGCAAAGCAGAAGCTGGACAGGGGGAATTGAAAGAAATCCATGGGAGGGATTTCCAGGGAAAAATGTGGTTGAGCCCTGGAAGAGAAGAGGATTTTGCACACACTGACACATACGTGTCACAGATCCTCAGCATTTGGATCTTGTCCTGTGGGTGACTGGTCACGAGTGCTGTGTTGAGATATTTTAAGGCTTTTGTTTCAATGCTTTTTGTCTTGCCAGTGTTTAAAGACAGAGGCTAATCACAAGTAATTATTCCCGCTGAGCACGTACCCTTCCCACACTTAATTAAAAACTGCATTTCCATCTAGGAAGATGTCACTCAGGGCATAGCGTGGTTGCTTATCGATTCAAAGTGCAGGAATGGGAGATGCCGCGGCGTCTCTCGCTGTTGGGGAGGGGAAGCTGTCTGCAGGGGGCTGGCTCAGCCTGGCCCAGAGCATGAACAAAGGTTGTTTCTCAGATTGGTTTGGCTCTCTTGCACAAGAACTGCAGGAGGCAGAGGGAGAATGTGCCCCAGGGATCTCGCAGTATCTGCTTGAAACGTGGCTTTCCAGTAAAAATTAATAAATAAGGCTGGGCAGCTCAACTGCTATGAATTTTAAAAGTCGTAGCGTCAAAAATCAGGTGGCTTGTGCAACCAGAAGAAATAAATGACCTCGAGTGCTCAGGACTAAGACGTGGCCTGTGTTATCAAACTGACCGTATAATGACGTACCGCCTGTTTGTGGGAACAACATATTGCCCCAGCTGGAGGCCAGCTTTAAAAAGTGCTGGAGAGGAGATCACGGAGTGGATGTGCACCCCTAAAGCTTGGAATTTCAGGTTGTTTTAACAGCAGTTTATCATAAGACCTTAAGCAAGAATGAGACTTCTGTGCTGCTTCTGTTGCAGCTGGAGCTGCTCAGGTGGGAGGGGGCAGTAACGCAGCAATGGGACAGGGCACTTATGTTTTTACTCAAAGCATTATTCAGCATTAATGCTATTTTTGAGCATCCTTTCTCCTTATTAAAAATGCAATAGAAATGGTAAATGTTGCACGTGTTGCCTTGTTTAGTGAAATCTTGACAGGCAAACGGTGCCAGGGAAGAGCATCGCCTCATAAGTAATTCAGATGCGATGCTGTGCCATCCTGGGAGAGATGGGAGAGAGCTGAAGGTGTTGATCTCTTGCTTTCCAGGTGATCCGTTCTGCTGCTGACTGGTCGGCTGGCATTAAATACCACGAGGAGTCCATCCATGCCGCCTACGTCAGCGTGATAGAAAACAGCAAGCACTACATCTACATCGAAGTGAGTGGCAATGAGGGAAAGCAGGAGGGGGATTCTACTTCTTGAGGTTTGGTCTTAGTTTTTTGGTGAATTTAGACAACATGGGTATTAACACAGCATCAGCCCTGAATTTTTGGGGCTGTTTCCATTGACTTCAGTGGTCTTCAGACTAGGCTGATGGGTATGTACCCTGACAGCTTTAAGACCACAAAGCGGGGGAGAAAAAAGTAGACCTCTCCTTTAAGGGGCCTCCTTGCAAAATTGCCAGCAACTTTCACGGCCTGTGCAATAGTCTTCCTGTCCCCTCCGTGGCTTTGCAGTGTCCCTTGAGCATGCCTGAAGCTCCCACTCCCAGGCTGGGCTGGCATCTGGACAGCCCCGAGCTGCAGGGATCTCCTGTCGGGGGGACTCTCAGCGCTGGCTGAACAGAGATGCTTATTTTCCTCTTTTTTTTTTTCTTTTTTTTTTTTTGCCTCTTGATAGGATGTTCTTTATGTGAACTTTCTAAGGAGTGTGATTAATAAGGACTAATTCATTCTCTAAGCAAGCACAGACGCACACTTAATAATAATTAAAAAAAAAGCATCAACTCAAATGGAACAGAAACCCAGCTATCTTTAGTTGCTCTTGGTCTGAAATAAAGCATGCAAATATCTTTTTTTTTTTTTTTTTTTTTTTTTTTGTTCCTTGCTGGCAGCGTCTAACAGGAGCTTTGCTTGCTTTTCCTGCAGAACCAGTTCTTTATTAGCTGTGCCGATGACAAAGTTGTCTGGAACAAGGTCGGCGATGCGATTGCTCAGAGGATCCTTAAAGCTCACAGGTAACCTGTTCTTTACAAGGCAATGAAAGCCTTCCAGAGGCATTTATGTGGTGTGGTGTAAAATAATATCTTAATGGACACAACTTTACAATAGCTTCTCCAACGCAGAACTGATGCGGTCAAACATCTGCTGGCGTTTGCAGCAGGGAGGCTCCTTCAGTGGCTTCTTTGCAGCCAGAAAGTGATTTTTTCTGGACTTACCCTGACACAAATGTATTTTTAACTATGGAACTTGTTTCAAAGCAAGACCTTTGTACTCCGGTTCAGTGACAACCGTGTGGCAAGGCGGGTTAATGGGCAAGAAGGCTGAACTGGGATTTATGGCTTATTTAAATTATCTGTAGAGAGGACTGGCTTCAAATAAGGGAAGGAAACGCATTTCGAGGATTTGGCTGCAGGGTTCAGCTATTGTTTGAACAACTTTTCCTGGTAAGTGCTGGAGGGTATTTACAACCTCCAGCCATTGCAAGGGGACCATCGTTTTTTCCGGGATGGATCAAACCCAACCATGCTTTAGACACTCCTTTCACTTAAGCGTGCCTAACCCCTTGTTAACATTAATACCACAGGTAGGGGCTTGTCTTTCCTTTGATCCTGGACAGCCTTGCTTAAGGCTGCTTTCCTGGCGTGTCTTTAAGATATATATGTCACAGTCTAAAACTGTATCCTGGTCTTGCTGGGCTGATACACAAAAAACTTTCTAAAATTTCTTCCTTCCATCTCTCATGTGTTTTTTCTGCCATGCATGGAGAAGTTTCGTGCAATTATTGTTTTCTTTCTATATTGTAGTTGTCCAGAGCTACGCAGGGGCTGCTTTCCCAGAGGTGCTCTCCTCGGAGTCGTAGAAATTTCTCTCTCTTTGGCACTTAAGCTTGGAAATTCCCACTTGGGTAAAGCCAAGACAGACTGGGGGGTAGGGGCAGTACCTGCAAGGCCACAGGAGCTGCCGTGAGACAGGCTTTGTTCAGAGGCACCGTGGAAAGAGGAGCACACTTCAAACCGGGAGAGCATGGGTGTTATCTGCCATGCCCTTAACAACCGGGCAGAGTAACAGGGTGGAGCTGCTTGTAATCTGTGAGCCGCAATGCGTAGCCCAAATAATTGACGTTAGCTAAGGATGAAAGGCTGGGGCGGATTTTCTTACCCGGCGTAAAGGAGGAGTGGTGCCAGTGCTGCGCGAGGTGTGAAGCACAGAAAAAAGCAGCGTGATACAACTTGAGTCCTCCCATACAACCGTGTGTCATGGGACGGTCTGGCTGCCCGAACAGAACGACCCGCAGCGGGGCTAAGGTGCAGGAAAGCAGCTGGAAACGGCCTTGCTGGTGTCTGCGTCTGGTGGAGGTCCGCGTCCCCTTGAAGAACCACTCTGGATTTCCTGCCTTTGCACGCTGGCCGTTTGCCATTGGGCATTTGCCGTTGGCCGTTTGCATCAGTTGCCTGCTTTTAGCAATGCTGCTGAGGCAGCAGCAAATTCGGCAGGTAATCTGCTAAGCTTTTCCTCTTGTGTAACGTTTATATAAAGGGTGTCGTTCTGTCCAGACATCAAAAAGTCTCGTGCAAAAGGGAGTCACGCAGCTTCTCCGGTGACCCGTTTTCAGATGCGATGCTTGATTCGCTTCTGTATTACTCCGATTTTATGCTGATCTTATGCCAGCTTAATGTCGGTGATTCCCAACTGAATATAAGATTCAGATTCTGCACGCTCCGGAGTGCTCGGCGTTGCTGAAGATTAAAAGTAAATGCAGGCCTACATGGTTTGTATAGAGTGCTCGTGTTCCAAACTGACCCGGGAAAACAGCGTAGGTGACACAAAGATGTTTAATTGTGGATTAAGTTCTTTAGTTAAGCTTGTACACTTCTCACTCTTCTAGACTAAATATTTTCTACTCATGTAATTAATAACATTCATTTCTTGGTTTCCTTTTTTTTTTTTTCCATGGGTGGCTCTTCAACTAGTTTAATAAACACTGGACTTAGACAAACAAGCTGCTTTTTGAGGAATGCTTTTGTTGGTAGATCTTTTTCATGATACAAACAGGCTTCGTTTTAAAGTCTCTTGTTGTGTACGGGTGAGACCTCATTAGCTGTTTCGGAGGTCTGCTGTCAGACCAAAGCGTGTTTACAGGGCATGGCACGGCTATAAGCAAGCGCTGGTTGAAATTAAAGAAAAAAAGGTCCTTGCTGTCTCCCTGCCAGCTCAGATGGGACCCTAATTCTTCATGATTCCCGTGCCCTTAAATCCACAAGCACGACTTGCTCGAGGAAGGAATACTTTTAACAAAAACTGCAGACTGGCTCATCTTCAGGCTGCTCCTGAAATGGTTTTGTCTTGATTAAACTGTGTTTGCCATCTAGTGGCAGCAGCCTTCAATGGAGCATCCTCATCCTCCTCCTCCTCCGGGGCGCAGGGCAGGAGGTTGCCAACACTCTGGAAAGCACTGGCAGAGAGATGCATCTGGCTCTTCTCAGCAAAAGAAAATCCCAAAGATGGGCTTTAAGAAAAGCCCCAGGTAGTGCTACGGTAGGAGCTTTTGTTCTGGATCAGATCACGATTTGGCTACAGTTTAGTTTTGGGGGAACTCAGGAACGGAGTTTTTGTGCGTTGTGATGCATCAGTGAAATACCTGCTCGTGCCTGAGCTTTTTCCACCTTTTGTGATGTTTCTGACTTCTCAAAGCCAGGATGTAGTGGGAATGTCAGGTTAGATTTTGATTTTCTGCCTGTGATAGCTCTGTAATCTCTGCTGTGGTATGCACCAGTCTGCACCAGTATTGGTGTGACGGGGCTATCGGGATGCTCAAAAGAACTTTTACAGTGGCAGACACAACCTGCAAAAATAATAACCTGTCCTTGCACTTCTGTGAAAAAATGTGTTTCTTTTCCTTTAGCTGCTTTTGTTGTCTGTGAGAGTAAATAATTCCTTCTCCCTCTGAAGGTCTGAGCACTCACCGAAGTACTGATGGCGGGTCATGAAGACCTGAAAATGGAAATAGGCTTCACGCTTTGCTCCCTTAAAATTTCTGTAGTAGCCTTGGATGGAAACCAAGTCGGTCAGCACGGGGAAAGTGAACCCAAGGGGACTCACCCTGTACGAAGCTGTAACATTTGCAGGGCTAATATTCCCCCAAACTGTCGTTTCAGGGAAAACAAGCGTTTCCGAGTGTACGTGGTGATCCCGCTGCTGCCTGGGTTTGAAGGGGACATTTCGACCGGCGGGGGGAACGCGCTGCAGGCCATAATGCACTTCAACTACAGGTATTTTGGGGGGGGGCACTTGCAACACAGCAGGTCTCATGGGAAGGGCTGAGGCACAGCGGTGCCGGGCAGCCCTGTGCTGGGAGTGGGGTACGGGGGAAGGCAAAATGGCCCAAGACAAGGTGGCTTTACTGAAAAACTGCCCTGTTATGGTAATATAGCCAGGGCACAGTCTGTGGAGACTCCAGAGTGAAATATCCCTTGTCTGCAAGGATCCTACCGCACCCCCAGAAGGACGAGCAGGAGACACGAGCAGAAGGAAAGCAGTGTGTCTGCCAAACCTGGCCCCTCTGCCTGAGCTTCCTCCTGCAACCATAGGTCTTTAGAAATTGCCCGTGGGTTGTTGTTTTTCAAATGAGATGCTGGCTGTGGCTTTTCCAGCCCAGCCGTAATCACACGGACCCCCTGTCCTGGCGTTCTGCACGTGTTGGCTTGCTTTCTTGATGTCGCTTCACATCCAGACCTGTGGCAGAGACGGCAGCAGCCCTGTTCTCGACACATTTATCGTCGTTACGGTGTGCTCTAGGAGGCAAAAATGCTGCTGGGCTCCTACGCGGATTGGTACAAGCTCCTTTAGGAAATGAGCAGTCCTTGCTGTATGAACAGTCGTTTGGGAAAAATGTGTGCTCTGGAAGCACCATGTTTCTTCTGCTTGCACGGGGTATTTAAGAGGCATCTGTGTTTGCCATTTACCTCACCCGGTTCTGCTTCGGCATATGCCGTTGCCTGGAGTCGCGGTGGTGCTGACGGCTGCCTACCTTCTTTCCAGGACCATGTGCCGAGGAGAAAACTCGATCCTGGGCCAGCTGAAGGCAGAGGGTAAGAGCTTTATTCCTCTCCTCTATGTTGTTTAGTCTTGGGATGCTGCTGTTGGATGGATATATAATGCATGAATTGGATTCTTCGGTTTCTTATTGACGCGGGCTTGCTGTGGCTGAGGGGTTCAGGCATGGACTGGGGTATCTCCCAGCAATGTGTGCTACGGGCTGCTGTGGACTGGTGAGTGACCTCCTCTTCCTTCTCCTCATCCCATGGCGAGGTCTGTTGGGTCACCGAGCCATGGCCGGGTGTCAGACCTCACGCTTGGATGCAGCCCCGATCCGGAGGAGGGGAGGACCCCAGGGAGGAGCACGGCGCGGCTGCAGCTGCCGAGGATCGTGTTATTTGGAAAATGTCCTGAGCGGGGTCACGCTTCTGGGAGCGATGAGCCCTCTGCCTCCCCCGTGAATCCCACCCTGGGTTTTTCTGGCACTCGTCGAACGCGGAGAGGAAAAACCTGCCTCAGCAGGATGCTGTTTCTGAGTCGCTTCCTCGCCATGAGGATGCCTGCTTGAATTTGTTCTTCTGGGAATCGGAGCACCATGAAAACCCACGTATCACAAATACTAGGGACGTACATAATGCCTGATTCGTCCTAGGTCTGTGTGTAAATCTGAACTGCAGGCATTAAGACATGTTTTCCGTACTGTGCGCAGACAAAACACCTGCTTCCAGCCCCCTTTCTGCAGGATCTGCAGAAGAACAGTTGCACAGGCCAGTTATTTTAAGATGTTCGGATCAATTGTGAGCACTTGCCTGCTGCGTCAAGGGAGGTCGGGGTCATTTCTCACCAAAGTGGAAGTATCTGAGCAGGCAACGAAGCAGAGCAGCACAGAGAGCCCACAGCCAGCTTTAAAAGTCTTATTTTTAAAGAAACTTAATTCCATTATGTGTGTGTTTATTATTTTTTAAAAAGTCAAAAGTGAGCTGTTATTCATATGGGTCTTTATATAAAGAAGGTCTTTTCTTTTTCTGCTCTCTTCCGCCTCCCCTCATCCCATCGTATTTGTTCTCTTTTGATTTTCAGTTGGAGATAAGTGGATCAACTACATATCATTCTGTGGACTTCGAACACACGCGGAGTTGGAAGGAAAGCTAGTCACAGAGCTCATCTACGTTCACAGCAAACTGCTTATTGCTGATGACAACACAGTTATAATCGGTGAGCGGGGGGCTCGCGGGACCGCTCGATTGTACCTGGATTAATCCCGTTGCTTCTCTGCCCTGTACTCAGTGCAGGCTGCGCTGCTGTTTGCTTTTCGATGTTGTGATTTCTTCCTCGTGAAATATTTTGCTGCTTAAAAAACAAACAAAAAAAACCCAAAAAACAACAAACCAACAAACCAACAAACTCATAAATTCATCAGGAGGGTAGGGAGGAGGGAGGAGAGTATTTGGAGGGCTGTCATTTAATTTGTTTTTCTAAAATGGTTTTAAATCTCTGTGCAACAGTGAAGAGAATCCCAGCGCAGGGAATATTGTCCATCTGTCTTGTATCAAACTCTGCTCTAGCAGGAAGACTTGTGAGACTTGTCATCTGTTCCTTAAAGAACAGAATGTGCCGTAAAATTTGGAAGGTTTGGACAACATGTGTCATTTATCAGCTCCATTTCCTAGGAATGGGGAAATCTGTTATAACAAGTAATAGATATCATTTCATCCATTTCTTTTACCATATTTATTATGAGACCACGAAGCAACGGCAAGACCTCGGGCTCAGAGTTCTACATTGCAGCAGAAAAGCAGGCTTTTAGCCTGTTTCTTTAAAGAAACCGTTCTCGATCTGTTACATCAGCAACAAAAACTTTGCCAAAGCATAACTTAATGCCAGATTTTGCAAGACTCAAAATGCTCCCCTTCTTCCAAGCAGCAGCTGGGCCTGTAGTCGCGGGTGACCCGTGGTTAGGTTGGCTCCTCTGTCACCCGCTCAGGGGTCAGATCCTGTCTCCAGAGCAGCCCAGAGATGGTTTTAATATTACAGCGGGAACAGTGTTGTTGCAACTGTGATGGTCTGGGGGCCTGAGACAGCTCTTAATTTCTATTTTCTGTACCTATAAGCCTGAGGATGCGTTTTTATACAGCGTGTGCCAGGTGTTGAGGTGATGGGGAGCCAGCGTCACCCCTTTGCCACCCAAGAAAGAGGCGGTGCATGGAAATAGAATGCTAATGGAGCCACTGTGCAAGAGAGGGAGGTGAAAGGAAGGAGTGGGGCTTAGCTCATTTTTCCTCCGGAGGTGTTAGCTCCCCTTGAGTTAATTCAGTCCCTGGGAAGGCTAAATGGCTAACTAGTGCCTGGGGGTCTCTTACAGCCCTGGGGGCTGTCTGTAGCATTTTTGTTGTTGTTTGGATTAATGACCTGGTGACTCCTATCGCTGGCTGGCATCTTGCTGTTCCCTCGGAGCCAACAAGTGCCGTGGTGTCCCCCATCCCTTGCCTTCTGACGGCTGCATGGGACAGAGGAGAATTGGGGGATTTTCCTGTGATGCTGCAGGTGTCGGAGCCTGCACAGCACGGCTGGGCTGGGGAGCTCCCACCGCGGTGCAGAGTCAGGGCTGGAGCCACCGTGACCCTTATGCGCCTGGGGTGGTGCATTTTGGAGAGGGACCCCCTCCCCAAAAGGCACAGCCAGAGCCGTGCAGTAGAAATGCAACGAGGGGAAACTTCTGCTGCCCTCCAGCAGCTTTGCTGGGGGCTGAGGTGGTTATTTCGCAGGGTGCGAGCGGGGAGCTCTGCACAGGACACCCATAGGTGCTGCTGCCAGGGAAGGCGTCCCCCCAGCACCCCTCTCCTTTCTGGGGTTTGGGTTTTACGTGGCGAGCAGTAGTGCTGCAGCAGGTATAGGGCAAGGAGCAGAGAAGAAACATCTCCCGAGGTTGGAAGGTCCCCCAGAGTCCTGGGCTCTGCCGCTGCCTCGTGGCGTCAGCAGGGACATATCTGATCTCTTGCACCTGCGGACACAAAAGTGTGGTGCGAGCCGGACAAGGAGGGTCTGGGTGTTAGTTACCCGCAGCGAGGGGATGACGTCCTTCTTCCTCCTAGATCCCTCTCCTGAAAACCCCTACCTTCCAAATGCAAATGGAAAATTTCCCCTCTTTACGCTACTAAAGATAAGAGCGGATTTACCTATGGAGCCCACCCAGCGTCAGGTAACTTGGTATCCAAACCAAAGGCAGTTGAGACTTTTGAAAGCTGTGGCATCCTTCAGCAAAAGCATCTAGGAAGTTACAGAAGAGTTTGAAAACCTTGGCCTGGGCTTGGCTATGATTTAACCTTCTTCCAAGCCTGGAGCTTTTGAAGCCTGCAAAAATTAGGTAGGTTTTTTTTTTTCTGCTCACCCAAATTCTGGCTCTGGGGGTTTGTGTTTCTATAAGGAAGCCCTCTGGTCCAGGTTTTACCTAGTGAAGCCATAGGCAGTCCCCTGTGGAGACAAGGGACGCAGAGGGCAGTGGGTGGTGATGGAGGGCGTGCCAGAGCTTCTCAGGCAGAGGTGGTGATTGCGGGTGCTTCATTTTCCCCCCTCGCCAGGCTCTGCCAACATCAACGACCGCAGCATGCTTGGCAAGCGGGACAGCGAGATGGCCATCATCGTGCAGGACACCGAGACTGTCCCCTCCGTGATGGACGGGGAGGAATACAGCGCTGGGAAGTTCGCCCAGTCCCTCCGGCTGCGGTGCTTCAGGTAGGGCACACGGGGCTGGCCGAGGGCTGGCAGCCAGCGGGGGATGCAGGCAGGGATCGCTCGGGTTTAGCATCGCCTGGCCTGGATTTATCCCACAGTTTTGCTGCTGTTTCACTGGAATTTGCCTTTCTCACGCTGCTCCTGTCCTCACCTCAGCAGCTTGACTTATGAATTGTTTTACTCCAGGATTTCACTGGGAAAGCTCATAAACAAGACAGTGATATTTTGCCTCCAGATCCTGTTTTCACACTCTCTCAATTTTGGGTGATGGTGTCTCTTTCTAGTGGAAGTTTCCTCACTCGGAGCAGCCATCTGGCCCACAACACGGCTGTTTTTTCATTAAGACCTTTCCCCCCCCCCCCCCCCCTTTTTTTTTTTTTCCTCCACCCTGTTTCCCATCTGGACAGTTATTGCACAGAGGAAAAAAAGAGAAAAGAGGGCAGTGTTATGGCTGACAGACTGTTGCAGGGGATGGGAGCAGGAGGGCGCTGGGAGCACGTAGGTTTTGGCAAGTCCCAAGGAAACTTTTCCTCGCCTGGCATTTCTCAAAATGGGAAGCGCCTGGCGTTTCAGCCTCCATGAGCATCGATTCCTTTGTCTTCTCAGGGTTGTCCTTGGCGGCTCCGATCTCAGTCCAGAACACCAGGATCCCGTCTGTGACAAATTCTTCAAGGAGGTGTGGATTTCTACAGCAGCTCGCAATGCCACCATCTTCGACAAGGTGAGGAACGTGGCGCCCCTTCCTTTTCCTGTCCTTTGTTTTCTTTTCTTTTTGCCCCGTCGTTTCCTTTCTTTTTCCGTGTGGTGTCAACAGATGCCAACTGGAGAAGCAGCACAGGGAGGGCAAGGTCCAGCTCCTAGGGTTGGACCTTCAGAGATGCTTTGAAGGAATGAGTGGTGTCGGTTCCAAGAGCTGTGAACAAGAAACTGGAGTTTGTGCACCCTCAAAGTGTGATGACAACCCAAGAAGGCAGGAGTTCTGATTTCTCCTTTTATTTCTATCAGTTGTAGCTCCAGTGAATGGCCTTGAGGTTCTTAACTGCTTCTAGTTGGCCATAGCATAACTGGAGTAGAAGCAAATTTTACTTCTGGTTTCTAATAAGCTTTTGCAGTGATCAGAGAAAGCGCCGGAGTTTCCCTGCTGCCCGCTCTAGCCATATAGATAGGCACATACCTCTTCCCTCCCCGTTCTCCAGACTGTTAATTAAGTCACTCCCATCCCGGGGAATTTGTAGTAGATGTTTTGGTCCTTCTCAGGAACTCTGCGTTGCAGTATTTCCCCCACACTGACGTGCCACTTCTTTCTGTTTTCATCAGGTTTTTCGATGCCTTCCCAGTGACCAGGTGAATAATTTAACCCAGCTGCGCGATTTCATCAACAAGCCCAAATTAGCGAATGATGATCCTGTGAAAGCAGCAGAAGAATTAAAAAAGATTCGTGGGTTTTTAGTGCAATTCCCCTTCCGTTTTCTGGAGGAAGAGTACTTGCTTCCCTCCGTCGGAACAAAGGAGTCCATGGTACCCATGGAGGTTTGGACTTAAGAAAGATGCAGACTGCTTTACTTTTTAAAGTCTGGTTCTCTAGAGACAAGCTGATGAGCGATATGGGATTTTGGAAAGCTTTTTATTGCTAAGGGAGGCAAAAAAAAGATCTCCACCAAGCTAACGTGCCTTTCTTAAGGATTTTGGTGGAAGAACTTGAAGCAAATCAACACTAGCAAAGGAGAGGAGCAGAAAGACTTGGAAATTATGGCAAAAGAGAAGTTTATCCTCCGAGGAGTTACTTCTTAAGACATGTTCTGGGCACCTAAAGGATGCAGGCCACTTCCTAGGATAGGAGACAAATCCCAATCGATGTTACTGCTGCGAGCTGTGTACTGTGGTTGCATACGTACCGTGATCGTGCTGTGGCTGCGCAGGAGTCGTGGGCTGCGTGTGCTTCTAAGGCTTTCGGGTGTCCGTGCCATGGCTCATCGGAGTCCCCCAGCACCCCTTCATACGCCGTCAGAGCACGACATGTACCTCTGGCGCTGTCGGGAAGTGCTGCCTTGGGCTGTCCTGCCATCACAGCTTCCCAAGTGTAGGTGTTTCACTTCTTACATGGAAACGGACTAACAATCTTGTATCAGAATCAGCATTTCGGTCTCTTCTCCCCTCGGGGGGAATAAACCCCCTGTTTGTACCACAGCTGGAGCAATCAGCAGTCCTCATGCCCTGCATGGTGCTGCCTGGGTCTTGGCAAAGGGCAACTTGGATGGAGCCGGAGGTGCTGGAGATCACGGGAGCTCGCTGGCCTTTGGCAACACGCAGCACATCAGTTTGTTCAAACTGCGGTTGAAGGCTTTCTTCAGGAGAGGATCATGGTTTAAACTCAAGCCTTAGCTCCCCGGAGCTGAAGGAAAGCAAAGCTCTGCATGTGATGGGACAGAAACTCAAAAGCCAGCATGGGCCAAACTAAGCCCTGCGCTCTGGGTCCTCCGTTCATGCATTTTGTTGCAGTACATAGGTAGACTTTTCTTTCCGTCTCTTCCCTCTCTATTTAAAGGAGTGAAAGGCCGTTAAGCTAGAGCAGAAGCCATGCTCAAACTGAGCTGACATGTCGCTTTGTAGGTGGGGTGAAAGGAAGGGGGAAAGGGGATCAGTTAGCAAAGCCTTGCCTCTGGTTTACTTTGTTATTAGACCAGCCACAGTCTTGAGCTCAGCCATGCGGGATGTGTCTTCCCAAGCACCGGTAAAACTCGGCATGCCCAGTCCTGTTTTCCATTTCTGTAAGACAGTTTCCAAAGCTATCGTGCATCTCGCTGTGCAGCGAAGTAGCAGTTCGATTCGGCATCCCTGGGTGGAACACTACTGCTCCGGGGTCAGGACCTCGCGTGGTGGGTGCCGTCCTGCGTCTTTACACCATCCTCCATCCTGCAATGAGCTGTGTCTCCCGATTCCAGCTGCAGTCCCGGGAGAGGTATTCTCCAGCACGCAGCAGGGCTGAGGTGAACATTGAGAGACCAGACCGTTAGAAATGCCTAACTGAGAGCTGGATGGGGAGAAGCAGGAGGCTGAGCTCCTCTGCCGCCACTGTGTCCGGGGGAGTCCCTTCGCTGGCTGAGCTTAACCATGTGCCCAGCTCTCCCTGGTAAAAAGACCAGGTGAACTGGTATTTACTTTAATGCACAAACGGGTTTCTTTTTTCCTTTTTTTTAGCTTTTCCAACAGTCTCACCTGTTTTTCACAGAATCACAGAATGGTTCGGGTTGGAAGGGACCTTAAAGACCACCCGGTTCCAACCCTCCCACCAGACCAGGTCGCTCAGAGCCCCGTCCAACGTGGCCTTGAATCCCTCCAGGGATGGGGCAGCCACAGCTTCTCTGGGCAACCTGGGCCAGGAGCTCACCACCCTCACAGGAAATAATTTCTTCCTGATATCTCATCTAAATCTCCCCTCTTTCAGTTTAAAACCGTTCCGCCTCGTCCTATCGCTCCACTCCCCAGTGAAGACCTGGGACAGGATCACACTGGTTGCCCGGCTGTCCCCAGAACGGAGCTGGCACCACGGTTTAGCTGATTTGCCTTCTGTGTCGTCAGACCTGTAAATAGGCACTGGGTAATTCCGTACCTGCTGCATCACCCGAGCAAGTGACCACCCCAGACGTCCCTGCAGGGCAGCCCGAGTCTCAGCCCCTTCCTGCGCTTTCCACTGTTTTGCACTCGTGTTTTGTAGATGCAGTTGCCAGTTACATTCTTTTCTGGCTGGTGCGTCCGTGGTCTGGTTAGCCTGTTGGAAGCGCACATGCAGCATTTTACGTGATGCTCTTTGGTCCAGGGTGTTGATGCTTTTAGCTGGTGTGCTGTAAGCTCTTGTTCCCTTGATTATTTTTTTTATTATTATTATTTTTTTTTTCCCCTTAAAAAAATTGACCTGGGGTCACCCCCTGCGGAGCCAGAGCAATATGTGACCCGACCATTCGCAATCAAGAAAGATCAAAGGGGTCTTGTTATTTTATGTCAGTGCTAGTTCAGAACTTTTATCTCTTGATATGTTTTTAGCTGTTTTAGTTTGAACAAAGCTGCTAACTTTAAACGATTATAGCCTGTCAGAGAATCATTGTAAGTCACGCAGAACTGTATTCATCCTTTAAAAGGAAGCGTTCATCCCTGCCACCCATACACGAGAACCTTGAAGAAGTGCAAGGCTCCTGTCGTCTTCTAAGTGCTCTTATTGTCCCTATTGCCATATTATCAGAGATTCTTATCATTGTTAAATTACCCTTATATTGTCTTTTAAGGTGGCTGGTAGCTAATTACTGGGGCTTTGCAACTGCAGTGGCGTTAAGTCCCCCTCTGCCAGGCAGCTTTTTGAAAGCCCAGGTTTCTCTTTGCTGAGAAACCACCCGGGTCCTGCAGCACGCAGCCCACCCTGTGGTGGCCGCTGGTCCCAGGTGACACAGCAGAGCCGCAGAGGAAAGGTTTCATTGAATGGACCAGGTGCTAATTAAGAAGGTCTTTTATTACAGTAGCAGAGGGGCCTCACGTGGGTGCTCTCTCTGGGAGGAGGTTTCTTTTGGTGGGAACAGAGGGGCCGCGCTGAACGTTCCTTCCCTGTGTTGGCGCTACGTTCCGAACACCAGGAATTTAGTAGCGTTCAAATGCAAGGTGTGCAAGGCAGGCAGCCTGGGGGCAGTGAGTGAGAGCCTGGCATCCCCAGGGGCTCGTGGGGCCACTGACCGCCCCCCCGTGAGTACAACGCTGCTCATCCCAGAGAGGTTATGGGACTGGAGCCACCTCCGGTGAGGGCACGACTCTTGTTCGCACCGGCGAGCTGGCTCCTTGGGATTTATTTCTTATATTAAGAAGCCTGAGAGGTTGAACACCTGGAGAGAGTTAATTTCTGCACCTAAACAATCACTACTTCTTAGTCCGCAATACCAGGATGGGTTTATTTTTAATACCTTCAAACTGGAGAGGATCGCTCGCAAATGCACAGTACTGTAACAAGCGATGTGGATTCAAGCACTATCAAACCTGGAAACATGAACTGTTTCCTGTGGCATTTATTTGTTAGAACGATAGGAAATAAGATAACTTCTCCCAAGCTCAGGCTTTATTTTGTAGTTCAACCTGAGTAGAAACTTTTTTTTTTTCCCCCTTTAATTTATTCCATAACATGTGCCACTTTGAGAACTCGCACTCCTTACCGTATCTTTTTAATATTCTGATATTTTAAAATGTGTGGTTTATTGTGTAGATGTTGGACTGGATAAATATTTCACTTTATGGTTTAAAATTAATGCATGGTTTAAAAAATGAGGGCTAAAATGTCATCCTGTGTAAGAACTTTACTTAAAAATAACTTGTAGGAGAACTACTGCAGTGCTCCGTGGCAGATGCAAAGTGCTTGGCTCAGTTTCTGGTCTCTTGGTCTCGGTTTGTCGCCTGACTTGATGTGACCTTCGCTGGATTAAACCCCAAACACTCCATTTTCCTTTCTTTCGATCAGGTTTCGCAACACGATTTCGCAATCCTGGTGCTGTCCCTGGGGGAGACCTCAGTGCAGGTTTTGCCTAGCTGGGACCCTGACATGAATAATTTACGATGTCTTTATTCCTGCCGCGGAAACATCCATGTACAATCAAGCTCAGACATGGTTTGCTGTCGTTATTTCAGTGTGACGCTTGTAGTTGGGAGAGTCGGGGGGTGGTGGGGTGTAATCCGTGGGCAGAAGCTGCGTTTGTGGGGACATCGAAATGAAAGTCTGAGTGGTCCTTTACGTTAATGCCATTTCCTTCTCCTCCTGCCGAATGTAAAGACCCGAATCCGCGCTGGTCTAAACTGACGCGCCTCCATCAGCTGCAGAGCTGCTGCGCTGGGTGTCTGGCAGGTGCGGAGGATGCAGCGGTGGCCGAGGGGAAGAAAGCAAGCGGTCTCCAGACCAGGTATTTGGGTAGAGGTTGGCATCTCTTGGGTGTTGACACCACAAGGTGTCAACACACCCTCGCGTTTTGTGGCGCTCCTTCCGCAAGTTGTGTCAAGCAAGCGGTCCCTTCTGCACGGCTGAGATCCTGCTGGAACCAGGAGCTTTGCAGAGCGGAGGTTTAAACCGGGAGCGTAACGCCGTGGCAGCGAATCAAGTTAAGCACGCAAAACTAAGGTGTATCGAAGCGCAGCAGACCCACAAACCATACATCAGCCGTTGAATGCGATGATCCTCTTGGGGTTTCTCTTTCTTATTTTTTTATTATTATTTCCCTGCCCGCTTTCTGTGTTTTCCAGTATTTGTGATTATTCTGTTTTTAACCTCCTGGTGTGTTTCCATAAAATCTCCATGGAAAGAATTCCAACTTACCTCTTTCCTGACACTCGGGGAAACGAGGAAAAAATGTGGAAAGTCACAGTTCCTGGGAATGTTTGCGTTTGTTTTTTTCTAAATCGTGTCTCTAGTTCAACTAATCAACAACAGGAGAGCTTCCACTTCGGGTGCGAGTGCAGGTCTCCGTGCGCCTCCGCCTTCCCATGGTGCAGTTGTGAACACTGAATATCCCTTCTGTGAAGGCTGCTGGAATTGAGTTTTGTATCCCTGTTTCTGCTAACGATCCGCTTTCCTTCCCACTCCGTTTGTATCTGGTAAATGAATGTCTTATTAATGGACTGAAAATACAACTGATCATCATGTTGAAAAATTTGGCTTTGGTCTCGTTTCTGCGTGTTTTGGGGACGGCGGCCGCATCCTGCTTGTGGGCTGAGTTTTGCCCTTGGGTTGGCAGCGCTGCCCCCAGACATGGTGGGGAAAGGTCCAGAATCGCAATAAAAATGACTAGACTTGACTCATTCGCGCTTTCCTGGGAGAGAGAAATTGCTGGAGTGAAGCAGCATAGAAAGAGAAAATTGGACTTCTTAAGAGAAATAAATTTAAAAATCCCGTTTTAAAGGGTAGTAATCCAAAGGCATTATGAAAGGCACAGACAAAACCAGCCTGTCTCCAGAATAGAATTAACTTGCCACTGTCCCTTTTAACTTTCACTAAAGGAAATTTGGCGTAGAGAGAGGAAAAGGCAGATTACGGGTGTCCTCCAGGGGGAGAAGAGCCGAATAAAGCCGCAGTGGCATTTCCAAGCTCTGTTGCAAACTGCAAACATATTAACTTCTCTGTTTCTTAGATTTCATCTCCTTCCTCAAATGCCGAGGGGCTCTACCGCATCTTCAAAAACTTCCAGATCCAATCTGTGCCCTTGATTAACACAATAAACCAAGATAAGGCAGCCCGAGCTTTGGGAGCCGGTAAAAGGCAGGCGGCTGCTGATGGGCACCGTCGGCTCCTGCTGCCGCTTTGACATCCCAGAGCTAATTACATGCTCGCGGCATCACGCTGACGAGGTCTTGCCAGTGGAGATAAGGGCGGGGGGAGGCGGTGGAGCCCTGCAGCCCCCGCGGGCAGCAGAGCGGGCACGGGGGTGACACGGCTGAGGTTGGTGGCCGCCGCTGGCTCCGGCTGGGTGGCGTTGATGGGTGTCGGTGCGAGCGGCGCGGGAGAGCCACCTTATCTCAGTGCACGCTTAGCTTTTGTGTGAAACGAGAAGTGGTCCTGAATCTAGAGAGTTTAGGCATCGGTTTGTAGGAAGGATCCTGTCCTGGTTTGAGGTAAAGCAGAACTAATTTTCTGTTCAGTAATTTTACTTTTCAGCTAAGCCTCTTCTAAGTAAACGCTCTAAAATTAACGGTATATTTTTCACACAGTGTCCGCTTCCAGAGTGCAAAGAGCTGATTGTTTATAGTGAATGCCAAGGAATGGTATGCTGAGAGGCTCTTGCCTGTGCTTATTGCTGTAACAGCCAAGGCCAGGTAACTCCGTTATTTGCCCCGTTGGAGGGTCGGAAGCGGAGAAGCGTAGAGGGGTCGCACCTGCGGGGAGGAGCGGACAGGACAGGAGACCCAAAACTCCCTCCCATCGGCATCATGCTCATATAAAAGCTGAGGGGTCAAAGGGTCAGTCTCTTTCTTCGATGGCCGGTGTCCAAGGGGGACTCCGTTCGTCCGCCCTTGATCCCTATCCATGCGTTTCTGAGCCCAGAACCCAGTTCCCGTCCATCGCTGGGTCCAGTCTGGGACTTTCTCAGTGTCTGCTGGTGACACGGTTGTCATCCTAGGAGCTTGATACAGTTTTGAATATATTGTATATATTCCATTATTTTCTTTTGTGATATTATTATCTTTTCTTTATATTACCAGTGTTTCATTAAAGTGGTTTAGTTTCTTTTCAACTTGTAACTCCCTCTCTCTCTCTCATTCTTCTCTCGCTTGGGACACAAGTTAGAGAGCATCTGTGACTTGTTTTAGTGCCCAGCCCAAACCACGACGGATCCTTTCCCTCTCCTACGTGATGTAGAGGCCCAACTCGAGGGCACCCTTGCTGCTTTTGCTGTTTTCCCCTCTCCTACGCAGAGGCACCCAGCGCTTTGACCGGGCACAGCTTCATCCGCGTCCACCGGCCCGTTAGAAACACAAGTGATCGCCGGCTGAGCAAAAGAAGGCTGCATTGCTGGTATGTTTTAATGGCCCTATTCTTTCCAGGATGGATTTCTCCAGCCGCTTTTGTACCGAGGCGGTTCCTTCCCGCTCTCACAAGTCAGCTTCTCCGTTCCTGCCGTCTCCGCAGCATCCCGTGCCGGAGGCTGGAGAAATCCTCTTCTCCACGCCAGCGCCAAGCAGATCTGCTCTTTGGGCCTTCGTTAGCCATGCATTTATGCACAGAGCTCTCAATAAGGTGTCAACTTTTTAATGAGTACCAGCCTTTTGCGTGTATGAAATTACCAATACTCTTCAGTTATTTTTGTAGAGGAGGAAAGTAGGGAAGAAAGAAAGAAAAGGTTTTGTGAGACGGGTCTAAAGGCACATGAAGGAACAGGTTTCGTCTCACTGCTAAAAATCAATCTGTTTTAGTTTCTCTGCAATTGCGCCGGCTCTTCAGCTTTTCAAGTACATCTCCGAAGCGCTGGTGCGGTGGAGCGAAGGTTTTAAGAGCTTGAATCACAACAGCACTGTGAGTGAAATGCTCAATTTTTTTTATTGGAAAAATTAAAAGTGACAGTTTCAAAATTGGTTCCACTGCTTTGATTGATTACTCAGAATATTTAGCTCAAAATGATTATGGCAAGGTTTTCTACTGAGGCTCATGGCTGGGATGGAAATTAATTTGGAGAAAGGAGGGAGGGGGGAAGTTCTTAAAAAAGAAATTACTCTGCAAAGGAAACTGTTTATACCCAGAATCAGTGATGAGCAATCTCTCTGTGTTCAGCCTGATCTCGATAATGAAACATCCTGTGAGTTCCCATTTGAGGACAAAGGAGAGGAGGGCAGGGAGATAGTGTTATCGTGGCCTCACAGGTTTCTGTTATCTGGAGATTACTGGTGCCCGGCGGAAGCGGAGGAGCCGTCTGTGTGCTGCTCAGGAGCTTTGTAGTGTTCTGCCGAGGACCTCTCCATGCGGTACGTCCCTACTGGGAAACCTGCCCTGGAGCAAGGGTTCATAGAACCATAGAAGTGTTGGGTTGGAAGGGACCTTTAAAGGTCCAACCCCCCTGCGGTGAGCAGGGACATCTTCAACTAGATCGGGAGCTTCGGGAGAGGACTCGGTCTGTTTGCCCGTCATTTTTTAATTTTGACTTGAAAGCTGGGTTTGAGATTTTGGAGATCCTTTTACATTTTAGGATTTCACGTTTCAGACATGCTTCTCCTTGAAATAGATACATGGTTTATGAAATAAAATATAAAGCACTGTAACTTCAGAAATATGAACTAGGTACTGTGTACGGAATTAATTTTAGGCATGGCTAATGGCTTGCTTTATACAGAAAAGCCCCATTTTGGCCAGTATCAGACATGGAACTGGGGAATTCCAGACAGGGAGGCAGCTGTAGCCACGGAGCAGCACAGTACAGCAGTTGGAGGATGTTGGTCCTCGGGTGTCTCATGTCCTCTACACGGCAAATCCCAGGTGAACTCCAGAGTGTGTGCTCACCAGCAGGAAAGAGGATAGCAGGTACTGGTAATAGAATTACATGTGTCTGGATGTAACCTGTGCGTTTAATCACACCTAGGAATTTAAGCTATGTTTCCTTGGGGCCACACTGAAGTGCGATTTCACTGATAAGCCGCTTTCAGATAACATTCAAGCTAACTCCTCTTGGACCTCCCACAGCCCGAGGAGAGCAGCACCCAGCCGTGGGGATGCCGTGCCAGTGGCTGGGGGATGTGGGGGCTAAACTGAGCTAGAACTGAGCCTTCTGGGGACCACGTGTTGGGAGTGGTGTCCATCACTGCACCTGCTAGGACTTGACTTCCACTTTGGTTAAACCCGCCATCAAGGTGACCTTGGCTGTGGCTGGGGACACACCAGGGGCTCGGAGCCCTGCAAAGCGGGGGCTCAGAGGACTTTTCCCTGGTTGCCGCTCCTCACTCTATGCTCCCCCGCTCTACCTCACCCTCTCCATCCCCGTTCTTGCCTGCAGCACTGCCCGTCTCCATCCCCTCTGGCACCAGGAGGGACAAGCTGGGGGCCTGATGCCACCCAGCTGAGATGCACAGGGGTCAGCAGTGACCATAGAATAGTTTGGGTTGGAAGGGACCTTTAAAAGCCATCTACTCCAACCCCCCCTGCCGTGAGCAGGGACATCTTCAACTAGACCAGGTTGCTCAGAGCCCCGTCCAACCTGACCTGGAACGCTTCCAGGGACGGGGCACCGACCACCTCTCTGGGCAACCTGGGCCAGGGTTTCACCACCCTCAGTGTAAAAAATGCCTTCTTTGTATCTAGTCTAAACCTTCCCTCTTTCAGTTTAAAGCCATGACCCTTTGTCCTGTCACTACAGGCCCTGCTAAAAGGTGGCGTGCCCACGAGATGAGCCGGTGCGCAGCGACGGATTAAAGCCTCCCCGAGAAATCGTTGCTGGAGCGAGATGCTTCCCAGCCCCTCCAGCTCCTCCCTGACAACGAGGGCTGGGTGGCTGCGGTCCTCTAGAGGGTGCTGCGGGCTCAACCTGCTCACCCACCGGAAAGATGGGTGCCCGCTTTCCCCCGGGGCGGCCGCAAGCCCTCACCCCGGGGTGCTGGGTGCTGCCCTGCCCGCGGGACCACAGGGACACCGATAAGCGGCAGGAGGACGAGGAGGACGCAGCCACAGCACCCAACTCCCTCCTCCACCGCGCCCCGACTCCCGTGGGAGCCTCTCCCAGCGGGATGCCAAGCCCCTGGGGTGCATCCCCAAATGTGGCCTTGGTGGCTGCACCGGCAAAGGGTCAGCACCGTCCCTTTTCTTCTGAACACGGTCACGCTGAGCCATTTTAAAATTAAATACTGCCTCTATCTTGCCCGCTTGGTCTTAAATACATTCCCTGCCTAAAATGTTACTCCCAGAAGGCTGTGTTAGCTCTCGAACGACTTGCCGCAATATATATCTCCACTTTGTTTCCTTGCAGACCATATCTGTAGGACATCAATTGTACCGGCTAAGAATGCTTACAAACCCATTTCCTGCTGCAGGATGATCACATTATACACAATTACACACTCTAGGAATTTCTCCTGAGATCCAGCTGGGTACAGGCTGGAGTGACGGAGGAGCCGGAGCGTGTGCGGAATAATGAATCATTCATTCAAACCTCCGCGCTGCCTTCAAGCTCTTGGGCTGTGCGAGCCCGTGGCGAGCTGCACTAGCTCCTCATTACCCTAAAAAAAAAAAAGCTGGAATCGTCTAAATCATTCCAAATTTGGTTTCCACTGTGTCCGGCCGCTTTCTGTGTCTTGCCATTTCATTATTCTTATTTTTATGATATCGGGAAGGTTTATGCAGAATTTATTCAAAGTGTCTCAGCAGGAGAAGTCTCCCTGAACCGAGACGTGATGTTTCGGAGACTTTCTCAGCAGGAGCAAAATCCAGTTGTCCCTGTCCCCAAGGCTCCTGTGCTCTGAACAGACTCAGACCAGTATCACTTGGCCTGTGTTACTGGTGGTGATGGCGGCGGTGGCAGCACTACTATGCATTTGCAGTGCAGCACCAGGGTGCCCCTTTCCAGGATCCCACGATGCTAAGGGACCTAAAACCACAACATTTCCCTGCTCTGGAAATCTGACAACCTTATATAGGACAGAGCAGGTTGGAAACATGGAGATGCTGCTTGTCCTCATGATGGGTAGGGATCGTACGTGCAGGGCTTTTCCTATAGACGATAAACTGATGATTTTCTTTGACCCACTATTGAGTCTCTCTAGCAAAGCCACGTGTTGTAGTGCCAGGGGAAGGACGTGGAGGTGATGCTTGGACACGATGAAACCCCCCGGTGGGGAGCACGAGGCCCATCAGGCCATGTCGACCGACCCGGGTGCAGGACGCTGGCGCGGCCGCGGTGCCGGGGCTGCAGCGTCGGTGTATTGCAACACCCCATGAAACCAAACCGCCACCTTCCTCTTCCTCTTTCTGCCCGAGGCGCGCCAGAAGCAGCTCTCCTGCCCTGCACCGCTCGCTCTGGCCCGGGGACGCAGCCCCCCGCGTGGCACCACCTCAACCGCTTCCCTGAAACCCAGCTGTGTTTTATTCGCCGTTTCATCGTTATCTGCCAGCTCGAAAGGCCGGAGCGTATTTGTTAGCCGAAGATTTCCTTTTAGGGAGCTGGCGGCAGATTATCCTGGCTGTTTCTCACGATGTGTAGTCTAAGCTGTCACCCACATTTCCAGTGTTTTACTTCTGCTAAGGGTAGAGCAAGGCTGGAGTGGAGCCAAGGTGCCGGGGAGCCCTCCTCACGCAGGGCTCCGGGACCTCACAGATCACATCCCCTCCACCCCCAGGTCACCCCAACTTACCTGTCATTTCTTTAACCCTCTCAAGGGTCGGATTCTACCGCTTTCCTAAGGCTACGACTTTCAGTTATTTATTTCTTTTTAAAATATACTAGAGTATAGACGTCTGGTTCTAGGATCTAGGATTTGGGGCAAAAATCGAGCGAGCTGGTCCCTTCTCGTCCCCGTGGTAACACCCAGACACGCTGCTGGGAAGAACCGTCCTTTTCGAACAGACTGGCGCATTCTCCTTTTGTTCGTGATAACTTCTGTTGTACTGGGTTCATATTAACTTTGAGGAAAACAAGTTAATATGGGATTTATCGGTACACAGGCTTTTTGCTAGTTTTCTGATGTCGCTGCCTGGGTGTCTTTAGCGGGTGCCCAACATCTTGACAAAATTGCAGTGGACATTTTCCGGTGCTCCGTGAGATAATCGCAGTTTGCCCCCACGCGCTCCTTTCGTTCTGATTAAATGGCTGCTGGTGGTGGTGGTGGTTTTACCGTGCTTCGGCTGAACTCCGGTGTTAGGCTGACGCGCTCGTTAAGTTCCCAAATTGCTTCACCTGCAACAAAAAGGACCTGAAACAAAACACAGGCAACGCTGGTAAGGGCAAACGCGGCTGTTTTGTGTCCCTGGAAGAAACTGCTGTCTTACAGTTGTCTTACAGGGGTTTTTTTCATAATTTTTAACGGGTAATTTCAAGTTAGCTGCATCTCAGCTCTTACGCTAGCTCGTGTTAGAGGCAGAAAAGAAAGGAAAAACAGGGATGAAAGAGGGCCTGCCTGGTTCAGGAGCCCAAGTCCTATTTTCCAATAGCCACCTGGGCTTTTAGCAGCCTAATTGCCATTGACTAGCAGTCAGACTAGCTCTTAATGCTCAGCTCTGCAGAGGAAAAAGCTAATTCCCTTTCAGCAAACAGCCTGTGTCAGCTACAGCACTTGCAAAACTCATACTTTGCTGTACGTGTCATTTGGTGCTTCTGAGAGCGTGATTGCTCAGAAAGTGCTAAATCCCCCACCTGCCTCTGCAGAGGATAGTGGAGTTTCTGGTAGGATATGTCTAACTTCCAGCTTGAGATATTGTGTAAAGCACTGAAATCTACTGTAACAATTAAATAATGCAGAGAAGTTTTGCAGCAAGGTCTCCTGAGGAACTGTCGGCACCTCCCCTCCATGCATTTTGGCGAGGTGCTGGGGTACAGAGGGGGTTTATCCCTCCGGAGATGTCTGCAGCTTGCTGCTGTCCTAAGGCTTGAGGATTTGATTGATCGAGAGAGGTGATTCTCCTGATTCTCCCTCTACTCTGCTCTGGTGAGACCCCGCCTGGAGCCCTGTGTCCAGCTCTGGAGCCCTCAGCACAAGAAAGACATGGACCTGTTGGAGTGGGTCCAGAGGAGGCCACGAAGATGCTGGGAGGGCTGGAGCCCCTCTGCTGTGAGGACAGGCTGAGAGAGTTGGGTTGTTCAGCCTGGAGAAGAGAAGGCTCCGGGGAGACGTTGCAGTGGCCTTCCAGTCCCTGAAGGGGCTACAGGAAAGCTGGGGAGGGGCTGTTTGCAAGGGCATGTAGGGATAGGACAAGGGGCAATGGTTTAAACTAGAGCAGGGTAGAATCATGGAATCATAGAATGTGTTGGGTTGGAAGGGACCTTTAAAGGCCATCTAGTCCCACCCCCCTGCAGTCAGCAGGGACATCTTCAACTAGATCAGGTTGCTCAGAGCCTCATCAAGCCTGGCCTTGAACATCTCCAGGGATGGGGCCTCCACCACCTCTCTGGGCAACCTGGGCCAGTGTCTCACCACCCTCAGTGTAAAGAACTTCTTCCTAATGTCTAACCTAAACCTGCCCTGCCCTAGCTTAAACCATTGCCCCTTGTCCTATTGCTCCATGCCTTTGCAAACAGCCCCTCCCCAGCTTTCCTGTAGCCCCTTCAGGGACTGGAAGGGGCTCTAAGTTCTCCCAGGAGCCTTCTCTTCTCCAGGCTGAACGTAATGGTGTATTTGTTCTTTTACAGAAACACCTCATGACTTTATTTCAGGCCATTACTGGGCTGTCATTTATCCCAGGTAAGGGAAATTGCATGTTTTCAGCTCTCAGGACTCTTCGTTATTTCTTCATGTCGAGCGCATGGTGCTATGTTATTAAAAGTCAAGTGGTCTAGAACGGATGGCAAGAAATGAATGAGTTTGGGAAGTATCCTCAGTTTCCCTCAAGTTGCTGCTACACCTTTCTCACCAACCTTTCTTTCCACAAACTGAGAATCGCAAACTTCTGAAACACGAGATTAATTAGATATATAACATCACCTTTACAACTCTTTCTCATACGCTAGTTGCTTTGAGCCTGTAGGGGACAGAATTTCAAAGGAAATTTTCCAGTTCATCCTTCCCACTCAGCACTGGTGCACAGGGGAAATGGGGCTCGGGCACGTCTTTGTCATTTGGGGTCGATCTACCTTTTTCGCCAAGGTTTTTCTGAGTGTCCTGTTCAGTTCCCAGCTGACGGCTTCCTTGTTGTAACCTACTCGTGAGACCCAGGCCGCGGGCTCAGATGTGGGCAGGGTTTTCCCCCCGGCTCCGAGGACCAGCCCACTCTTTTCTGCTCTCTTAACTGAAGATGGAGTCATTCCACTGAACATGCAGCAC
Organism: Larus michahellis; assembly: GCF_964199755.1. Classification (NCBI taxonomy): domain Eukaryota; kingdom Metazoa; phylum Chordata; class Aves; order Charadriiformes; family Laridae; genus Larus; species Larus michahellis. Next base: position 4,892,822 of record NC_133901.1, read on the forward strand.
GCCTTTCGTAGTCATTTTCAAAACCACCTAGTTTCCTGCCTGGTGTTTTGGTAGTTTCTCAGAAATCACGTGTTAACACTAAAACCATCAACCTGTTTAAATATATTCGTTTTCTTTTGTTCTAGAGGTCCCTGAGCTGAACCAAGCGTTGACCATGCTCTTCCCATCCTGGATGTCATTTCGTTTCCAGGTCTCTGCTGACCAGTGGGATGCTGCACACCTGGGTGAACCCTTCTCCCTTCTTCATGGGTTTGCCTCCTAGGACGACTTGTCATTTATGTTTCAAGGACTTTTTCCCTGCCGTAATTACTCAGAGTCCTGCTTGTCTGTCTTTGTGGCTTTCTGGAGGTATTTCTTGGTGGCGTGGTGTAATCTTCACGGCCCTTGAGGGGTTCAGCCATCCTTTCTTGTTTGCAGTTGCATTAGCAGCATTAGTCATTAGGCCAAATGGCAGCGGTGAGGACACGGCCACATTGGCTCTTGTCCGGATCTTTACCTTTTTGGAGGCTTTTCCATCTGTAGGTGACATCAATGACTTTAGCTGGTATTTGTAGGAGCGAAGAGTGTTCTATATTACAGGCTGAAAAATGCCTTCTGAGGGTCACAAAAGTGATGCTGCGGGAAGTCTGCTGTTCTGCAGAGTTTTCTGATATGGTCTGTAAATCAGGGCATCTAAACTCTTCAGGGTCTCCTGGGCCTGAAGCCAGCCTGCATCCACTTCCCTGCCATGCAGCAGCACGCCACAGAAGACCTTCCATACATAAAATCCGGACCCAAACACCTCCTTTCTGAGACGGTGAAGTGATACTTTTGGGTGCTCTTGATGGTGATTTTGTCCTTTGGCAAGTCAGAAAGTCCTGTGCCTTTGAAATTCTCCATCCATTTCATAAGAGCACAGCCCGTCTTGCCTTCAGTGAACATTTGGGTTAGCTTTTTTTAAGCTTTTCCCTGTTATGACAGGACCTAGAAACCCTTTTTTTTTTTTTTTTTCTTTTTTAAACCATTTTCATCTAATTCCAGGAGGAGTGCTTTCATAGACTGCCACATCTCCGTGAAGGCATGAGGAAGTAAACACCTCTGAGCAAAGCCTCCACAGAAAGGCAACTGCAGTTGGCTCAAACCCTGTCTTCCTACTCAGACACTAACACTTTAAGCACTACTCAGATGACTGCTTTAAGTTGCTTTAAGTACCTCCAGTTGTTTTCTGACTCGTTTCTGCTTTGGTCATTGACTATGAGTAGGAAGCCTGAAATATCAGACTTGGAAAGTCTGTTCTGTGGTTTAACCTTTCTTTTTTATATATTTTTTTAATATTTTTTTTTCTCATAGAAAAGACTTTTGCCTTGTGCAGGGCAAAGCGATAAATATTCAACATCCTCCCAAAAAGGCAGAAGCGTAGCGCCCTTGTGGCTCTACCTTCTTTGCGGAACAACACATCTCCCAAGGCACAGTGAAGACACCAACGGAGAAAAAGAAATGAAAATCTGGAAAACGATACATGCCAAGGAGGTTGTGGACCTGGATTGCCTCCAATCTCACAGGTCTCTGAACGCCCCGTATGTTTGGCCACCGCCGCAGCCCCGTGGGACCTTCGTTAACTGCACTGCGCAGTTCCAGTTTGGTAACCCCTTTCCCGAGGAGAGATGTGGAACCCTACCCACACCTCAGGACAGATTATCATTTTGAAAAAAAAAAACAAAAAAAACAAACCGAACCAAAAAACCCCACCTCGTTGTTCCTGAAATGTGTCTTAATTAACTCTGAGCAATTTGCATTTGACAAAAGATAAAGCCAGTTTCTCTTGTTCTACTGATCTCTGCTTAATGCCAGATTGGGGGTGGCTTCAGGTCAGGTGTTTCCCAGGCCTGGGGCTGCCTTTGGTCTGCAAGAACAAGCCAAGAAAGAAGAGTGAAAGCGAGAATATAAATGCTTAGGGTAGCTCAGCTCCAGACTGATCAGCATAAAAACCATATTGGGATGCTAAATAATTCTGATAAAAGGCACTTGAAGAACGGAGCAGCTGTTCCTCCCCGTGGACAGGGTTGTAAAGCAGGTATTTATGGGCAGAGGTCCCCGGAGGACTTTCCTGCTGCGGCGGGTGGGTTCTGGAGCACCGTCTCTGGTCCCGCAGCTCCCGCGTTCCGGACCTTACGCATACTGATGTTATCCTTGAGATCACAGCAAAGGAAGGAGAAATTAGTATTCTTCTGCGGGACTGTGGGAACAGGTTTTGCTGGGGGCAAGGCTGCATTGGGTTTTCTGCAAGCAGCGGAAAAATGGGATTTTGATTGGTTTCTAAACAGTCACAACTGGCACATTTTAAATAACTATAAAAGACTTGCCACACTCCTCAAGAGCAGGGCTGCCCTTTGATGGTTTTGTTGTTTTGTTTTTTTTTCTTTTCTTTGTGGAAGAGGCACAAAGGAAAGAGTTTAACTGACAAAACGGCGTCCTACATCACTACACGTGGCATGTTCCCGAAGAGCGACATGGCAATGCACTGCCCAAATAAACGACGCGTTCGGCCTGCCATGCTATAGCCAGGCGGACGGGAGACCACCAAAGGCGCAAGTGCCAGCTTGCACGCACACGTCATTACGTACGGTTCTGCTCTACCTAAAAATTGCACCGTCACATTTAAACTTTAGTATTCTAGTAAATAATACAGCCGTGCTTCAAAGGGCGCGGGTGCTGGCCACCCTGGAAAAGCCTCCTTTAACTCAGGCAAGGCAGGCAGCCAGCCTGATCTACACAAACCAGGGAAGGGCACGGCAAGTCCTGCTTCTTTTGAGCACCTTGCTGGCCTCGCTGGGGGAGCGCTTCGAGGCTGATGTCCCCTGGGTGACTTCGGCCCACGGTGGCAGGCAGCCCCCAAGAGAAGCGAGCCACGCGCAACTGCAGCAGAAGGGGGCACGAAGGCAACGCTGCGTTGGCCCCTCGGTGCCAAATATTTTGGGGAAGGACAGGTTGGAGGGGTGCTGTTGGGCGAGTTGAGCTGCTGGCAGCGTACCAAGCGTACCTCCTTCCCTGCAGAGCCGCAGGACTTCGCTATTTAAATGCACCGTGCTGTTCCCTGGGTATGAATCTGTGGAGGCAGGTGTTGTTTTTTTGTTTTTTTTTTTTTCCAAAGAGCCCTTGCTGATTTTCCATTTACTCCCCCATTGCAGTGATTACAGGGTTTTGTCATCGAACAATGCTTAAGTGAGGGAGCGATTAACTATTTACAGGGTTGTGTTTTTTTTGTATATAGCCATAGGAAAAATCCTGGCAGCTGGGTTCACACACCTAGTCCTGCTCAGCTCCAAGGATGCAATGGAAAAACACTTCTCTCCCCGGAGAGGAACCCGTATCAGCAGAAGAACGAGCAATCAGTAAGCGATAATGAAATCAGTTAAGTGCATTCGAGAAGATCAATAGATGCAGGTTAGGGCACATGTAGCCATACGTTTCTGAGTGTCTTTTAACACAGCTGCATGTTATCATGTTGGCTTAAAACCTAATTATTATGCATTTAACAGAGTATTAATTTTTCAGCATCCTCCATCCAGTTTGGGTGGAGTCCTTCGGCTACTGCATTATGTGGGGAAACGCGAGGGTAAACCAGCCTGGACTTAGGGAACCAGAAAAATTACGCTGAAGCCAGCCACGGGGCCGAGTGATCGCAGAATTATTGGGAACAAGTGACCCACATGTGCTGGTGGAATAAATCGTGTGTCAGGGCCCAAAGGTGCTTTCTTGTTTGCTTCGTTCCTTTTCTCGCTGATCTTTTGGAGAATGATCCAAAGCCCGAGGCACCTGAAGCTCTTGCTAATGGGGCAAGGCCTTATGTGTCACTTGGATTTACTCATTCTACATACAGCCCCTCATGATATAATTAACAGTGGTGGCACTGCTAGATAATTAAACTTAGTTTTATGCAGAGGTCAAATGACCTGGATAGTTTATAAGTGACGCCCTTCAATGAATAAATCAAAAATACTGCCCCTGACATTAGCCCCCCACTGCAAACAGCAGAGCTCTGGTTCATTAAGGTGCTCGTTGCTCACCGGGGCTGACCAAGGCTGGGGACTGCCACTCGCTAGGAAAAAAAAAATGACATTTTCACATTTCTCCACTTTCCGAATGGGGATGAAATAGCAAAAACAACTTGCCACAAAATGGTCCCAACTTTTGCGGCAGCAGAAACGCCGGGTATGGAGCTGATGGACAACGTGGGGGAGCTGAGCTAAGAGGGGCTCTGCTCTTCTTCCACGGCTCTTGCTTCACGAAGGATGGGATGTGGCAGCTCAACGCCTTCGTTTGGCTCAGCAGCCTGACATACAGCCGTGCCAGGGCTGGAGCACAGGGCACCGTGCGGCGAGAGGGACCACGGTGAGGCACAGCGGGGTCCAGCCACCATTCCCGGGGGGGACCCGCCAGCTGGGAACACGATTTCGTGCTGAACTGAGCACCTCTCTGATGAGGAAAGGCTGAGAGACCTGGGTCTGTTTAGCCTGGAGGCGGGACCCCGACAATGCTTATCAATATCTAAAGGGCAGATGTCAAGAGGATGGGGCCAGACTCTTCTCAGCGGTGCCCAGCAACAGGACAAGGGGCAACAGGCACAAACTGGAACACAGGGAATTCCATCTCAACACGCGGAAAAACTTCTTTACTTTGAGGGTGACAGTCTGGCACAGGCTGCCCAGAGAGGTGGGGGAGTCTCCTTCTCTGGAGATATTCCAAACCCGCCTGGACGCGTTCCTGTGCCACCTGCTCTGGGTGACCCTGCTCTGGCAGGGGGTTGGACTAGATGATCTCCAGAGGGTCCTTCCAACCCCCACCATTCTGTGACTCCATGACTCACAACAAAATATTTCGGGCCGGTTCAACCGAGTGCTCTATTTTGAGTCATAGTGATTCCGACTGCGAGATTTTGTTTAGATGCTCCTGGCGGAAAATACAGAGAAACACAGAAATATACCTCCTCGTGAAAAAAAAAAAAGAAAACAGTAACCTCTCAGCAACTTCATTTTCTATAGAAAAAGCTTCCTGCAGAAAATGACTGCCCAGCTTTCGCAGTACAGCCTGCCCAGCAGCCCCGGCATCTCAGGTGGTCACGGCGCACGTGCCTCCCGGCGGAGACTGTTCCTTTCCCCCCCGAGCAGCCTGGGACCAGCAGCCCTCACCGGGATTTTCCGATCACCTCCTGCTATCACTTCATGCGTTTCTTACATCCGTGATAACAGAAGCCACCTTGATGGACAGTGGATAGATCGCAATTAAATCACAGTTTAGCTTGGGACTTTGCATTCATGCTGAGGATCAGGGCAACCCATCTATTTGCAGCATTGGGCTTATATTGATATTTTTTTTAAATCCTTACGCATTTCACAAATAATCCCGTGCGTTCCTGGATGGAAAGCACATTAGAGCAAGCCGGCGTCCTCTCTCATCCTGTTTGTTCTTCCCTTCTCTCCCCGAGAACAATGAAAGCAGGAGGAAGTCTCGCATTGGTTTGTTCCCAGTTTCCAGGCAGTTTTTTGCTTCCAGCTTCACAACTAAAACATTGCAATACCTCGGTTTGAACAGACACGGACAGCACCAGCTTTAAAAAAACACCCCAGCACCACGAAAGATTCAGGAAGGAGGGTGCTCGGAGGCAATGAGATGGCCCCTGGTGTTTGATTTTAGTGACTTTAGCATTCCGATGAAATTTTGAGGACTGCGCAAGATATTGAGGAGCGATGATTTGCGGCTGGGATAGAGGGGATAAATCCAGGCAGGCTGCGGGCGCTGCGCATCCCTGTGCGTCTCACCCACGGCCGGCGACATCCGCTACCTGCCACTTCGGCGGTTCATTACCCCAAAAAATCACATTCTCCTGCGCCCTCGCGGCCCCGCAAGCCGAAACGCTGGCGCTGCGGCTCCCGTCCCCGGCCCTTGTCAGCCCTGCCGTGATCAGGACTAATAAAGCTAATAAGCCACTGATGCAGTCCCTCCGCTGCGGGCTATCCAGCGAGCAGAGGGTGGAGGCACCGGCGGCCCTGACTTCTGCAACCTCCTCCACGGATCCCGGTGCTCCTGGGGAGGTTTCGGCAGCTCCTCGGGTCCTTTCGTCCCTCTGTCCCTCCCGGAGCGGCTGCACCTCCGGCACCATCTGCAGCACGCAGCCTCCCCGCGATTGTTTGTAATACAATTTTTTTTTTTTTTTTTAATTTTTTTTTTATTGAAACACATCTCCAACCAGAAAGCGTAAGAAAATCCCATCCGCCTGCCAATTGACTCATGTGTAGGGTTTCCGCTTCCCAGATCTGCATATTGTAAGCTCCTGACACAAGTTGATGTTGTAAGTACAGCTTCCATACGGTTCCCTCAAAGGCAACAGATTTTTTTATACATATATATTTATATATGGCACCTGGTTTGGCAGAAACCACATCCCAAAAAGGGAAATAAGGAAAACAGTAAAAGCTGACTCTACCTAGGCTATTGCTGGCTTTGGAGGGGTTTTGGCCAATTCCAAAGACAGCACGAATGTCTTACCAAGGAACAGCACGGGAGCGGATAGGGCTTGGAGGGCTCCTGAGGGCGGAGGGAACAGGTCACAAACCCAGACCTGACACTTGGATCCAGCTGGAGAAGGGCCAGTTCTCAGCCGGAACATCCCGAGGGGCATGAAGCAGATGGATGGCCGCTCCTTTGGCACCAAGCAAGGTCAGGCCCTAGCGCTTCCCGACGCTCCAGAGTGGCAGAATTTGGGTTCGGTGCCTGAAATTCGGCAGCTTTTCCCACCAGACTTGACGGGCAGAGCCGCTCTGGCAGTGGGCTAGGGGTAGAATCATGGAATCAAATCATAGAATCGTCTAGGTTGGAAGGGACCTTTCAGGTCATCACGTCCAACCGTTAACCTAACACTGCCAAACCCACCACTAACCCATGTCCCTCAGCACCACGTCTGCCCGGCTTTGTAATACCTCCAGGGATGGTGATTCCACCACTCCCTGGGCAGCCTGTTCCAACATTTGATAACCCTTTCGGTGAAGAATTTTTTCCTAATATCCATCCTGAACCTCCCCTGGTGCAACTTGAGGCCGTTTCCTCTTGTCCTGTCGCCTGTTCCTTGGGAGAAGAGACCGACCCCCCCCGGCTACACCCTCCTTTCAGGTTGTAGACAGCGAGAAGGTCTTTCTTATCGTGAGGGGCCCAAAACTGGATGCGGCGCTCGAGGTGGGGCCTCACCAGGGCCGAGCCCAGCGGGATCCAGGTGGCCTGGATTTTTTTCTGCCCACCATTTCTCATGGGGGGGGGATGTGTGTGTTTCTTGGTGTTTATGTGCTAAATAAACCCATGTGGGGGCTTTGCGATGAAGTGCATCAGGGTTGGCAGCCGGCGGGACGTGCAGCGGGGTCCTTCGCAGCCGTTATCCCCGGTGTACAGCCCCCGCACAACCCCCACCCCCCCCCGGCTCAGAACCAGCGCATCCCTCCGGAGGGACCCGGCTCTTCCCCGGCCCCAGACCCCCTCAACCCCCCGGGAACGGGCACGGCGGGGCTGGGGCACGGACCGCTCCCCGTGTCGTCCCCCCCCCGGGATGAGGAGAGGCGGGGGCATGGACCGATCCCCCCCCCCCGAGAAGCAGCGGGGCGGGGGCAGGGACCGGTCCCCATGTCGTGTCCCCCCCGCCGCGGGGTCGCAACGGGGCGGGGGCAGCGACCGTGTCCCCCCCGAGACGCGGTGGGGCGGGGGCAGCGACCGGTCCCCGTCGGGACGCGGTGGGGCGGGGGCAGCGACCGGTCCCCGTGTTCCCCCCGGGAAGCGGCGGGGCGCGGGCAGGGACCGCTCCCCCCGCCCCGCTCCGGTGCGGTCGGGGCGGGGGCACAGACCGGTCTCCCCAGAGAAACAGCGGGGCGGGGGCACGGATCGGTTCTCCCCCGGGACGCAGCGGGGCGAGGGCAAGGACCGGTTCCCGTGTCCCCCGGGAGGCGGCGGGGCGGGGGCAGGGACCGGCCCGACCCCCCCGCCTCTCCCCGGTGCGGGCGGGGCTCTGCCCGCCCCCCGCCGCCGGGGCCCGCCCCCGCGCTGCCGCCGCGGCCGCCGCCGCCGCCGCCGCCCCCTCCCCGCGCCCTGACAGACAGCTCCGGCGGCGCTGGGCCGGGGAGGCGGCGAGGCGAGGCCGGGCGATGCGCCGCCGCCGCCGCCATCCCGGCGCAGCCCGCGGCCGCCCCCAGCCGCGCTAGCTGCAGGCGGAAGGGCAGTGGCGGCGGCGGTGGTGGCGGCGGCTTCTCCTCCTCCTCCGTGCCGGCTTCCCCGCATGAGGAGAGGCGTTGAATAGCGCCAGCGCCGCCTTCCCCCCCCCACCCCACCCCCCCGCCCTTACCCTGACCCCCTCCCCCCCCACTGCCCGGTCGGTGGCGGCGGAAACATGGCGAGCGACTCGCCGGCGCGGAGCCTGGACGAGATCGACCTCTCGGCGCTGCGGGTGAGGCGCGGAGACGGGTCGGGGACCGGGGAGGGGGGGGGATGCGGGGACGAGGGTTGGGGGGGGGATGCTGGAGCGGCTGACACACACACACAAACACACACTCACACCCCGATCCATCCATCCATCCATCCATCCATCATGCCTCCATCCCGGTGGGGGGGCTGTGTGTGCGGGTGCACGTATGTAAATACCGAGGTAGAAGCGTGTGCGCCTGCATGCACATAGCTGTGTGTACGCATGTGTGTATATATGTATGTGTATATATATATATATGTATGTATATATACACACACACACGTATGCCTGCGCGCACAGGTCCGTTCCCGCACCCCGGTGTGTGCCTGTGCGTACAGCCCGGGGTGGTGGTGGTGGGGGGGGAGGGGGGGGACGGCGGACGGACACACACCGTGGGGACCGGTGCCCTGCACCCCCCCTGGGGGGGGGACAGCCCGCCCCCCCCCCCCCCTCCCCGTTTGGCGGCGGGGCCGGGCAGTGCCGCAGGACGGGCGGGGATGGGGGGGGAGCCGGGCACCTCCGGGGTGCGGGGCTGCTCCCCGCAGCGCCCCCCCCCCCCACCCTCCACGCCGGCAGCGCTTCCATCCATCTCCCCCCCTTCGCTCGGGCTCCTCCTCAACACCCCCCCCCCGAAAATACCCTTGAAATGTCGGGCTCGTCAAACGTGTCAGCCTCTGCGTGGGCTGTGGCCTGATGTGTGTGTTTGTCCCCCCCCCCACCCCCCCCGGCCTATTTTTTTTTCCTATAACTTTCTGCCTCTTCCACCCCCCCCAATTTCTTCATTCTTTTTGGGTAGAAGAAGAGCTGGTTGGTGTCGAGCACGGGGAGTCATTTAGAGAAGCGGCGTTTCTTGGGGAGGCAGCGGCGAGGCTGCTGCTCTCGACCTGCTGGCGTAGATAAATAAATAAAATGAAGCGGAATCCGCTGAAGACTTGCACAAGTGTATTTTTAGAAATATTATTTGCTTCAGTGCAAGGGGAAAAAAAAAAAAGGGGAAAAAAAAAAAAAGAAGTCTGTCTTTATTCAGTTGCCCTACTTTCTTCCTGGTGAGTTTCTGGTTGATTAATAGTGTAAGCGATTGCTCAGCAATAGACACTGTAGGGGAGACTGGAGCCGGGGCGGAGGGGGGAGCACCCAGTGTAAAAACAGCCCTGGAGCTCGTTTCGCCTCTCGGGGGGCAGGAAGGTGCCTTGGAAGAGGGGTTGCTGGAGCTGGTGGAGTTAATCCAGGAAAGCAGTATCGTTTGGGGAGGGGAAGGGGTCCCTTTCTTTCTCCCCCACCCCCTGAAAATATTATAATTTTTTATATATATATATTTTTTTAACATGTGTTAGGAAGTTTGTTTGAATTGGGGCGCCATTTCTTTTTAAAACTGTGTCCACAGGGGCTTAGGTGCTTTTTTTTTTGTGTGTGTGTGTTTTGGCTTTTTAATAGCAGTGCGCCCCAGATACAGTCAGGGTTTTGTTTTCGCTTTAGGAGGAAATGTATATTCCCTCCCTCCATCCCTCCCCCCCCCCCCCCCCCCCCCCCCCCGGCACCGACACCCACCGGCAGTGCCTGGTCTGTGAGCAGAGCGATGCTGGCATTTCGGGATAACAGGAGAGAAGGGGACCCGAAACCCCCACCGACGGCGGGGCGAGAGCGCAAAGCTGTGTCCCCCTGCCCAGCCCTGTCCCCTCCGGCAGGACCCTGGGGGCTCCTGCTCTTTGTGCCCCTGCCCCTTCTCAAGGGGAGAGACCTGCTACGGCGCTTCCCTATAAACGATGAGAGATGTGTTGGGTTTGTAAGTGAGACAAGAATAGGAGCTTAATTTGCCAAGGAATAGATCTTCTTCTGAACTAAGCTCTTTTAGCACTTAGAATAATTGTTAAAGGTCATAAATTCAGCAGATAGGGCAAGAAGCGTGAATCATTCCACGGGGTCTGAATCAGAAATCAATAGTAAATTTGCTGCCTGAGCACAAAACGCGGCAGGGAGGAGTAATTCCCCAAGCCTTGCAAAATTTCATTTATTAGAGAAGAAGTGTCACATTGCTGCGGGTTGGTAGATGAGTCCGGATGGAGGAGACGTTGCTCTTGTGCCTACGTGTTTGAAGGGGTGAGGGATGTGAGACGCGGGGAGCAGGTAGTGACTCAAAAATCTGATTTACTCCCGGCAGTGGGGAAAGGAAAAAAAGCTTGGGCTGCTTATCTCCAAGTTTGAGTCACCAAGACGTTGCAGGAGGTTGGGTTTTATGAACAAGAAAAAAAAAAAAAAAAAAAAGGGTGGACCTTTGCCTGCTGGTTCGCCCCGTCCTGTCCTTTGGCTTTCTGTCGCCCAAGGGACTTCTCTTCTTGCCACGCTCGCGTTGATGGTGGCCACGCAGCCGAGCTCCACCGCAGCAGTGCATCGTTCTTGACGCGCTGGCGGCCGGGCCGGGAACAAAGCGCTGAATTCTGATTAAAATGCATGGAGTTAAGCACACTTCGGGCTGGCTCCTGCCTTCTTTTGCGGCACGTTTCCATCCATCCCTCTGCGCCGCGCTCATTGCCATGGTACCCGAGTGTGTCCCCGTGTCGGTGCGGAGGGCTGAGCGCGTAAGGAAGGGCAGGGTGAAACCTTCCACATCAGAAAGGTTCTTAAAATAGAGATCTTCCGGTGGTGATGCTGGTAATGAGTATTGTTAATGTTGCAGAAAACGGTAATTTGAAATGATGAGGCCATTGAACAGGTAGTGCTGCATATTATACTGACAAGGGGATAAGATAAACTACATTATAATGTTCTTTTGTACGGGCGAGGAGATATTTTTGCTGGTCCACTCAGCATGTTTAATAGCCGAATGACCTGGCGGTGCCATTAGCAGAATAATGATTAACGCGGGGATTCGCACGGGCTGTTGACAGCCGTGTTTGAGCAGCAGATTTTCACAGTAAAAGGCGGATGAGCGAGGGGAGGGACGCGGTGGGCCAGGCTCTCTGGTGGCAAACGCGCAGCTGATCCCAACGGGAGAGCAAGCAGAAAGATGGGGCTGGGTTTTGGGGGATTTTTTTTCACCCTTTTTAAAGTTATTTATTTTTTTTTTTTTTTGTCTCGGCCAATGCGAGAGCCTGTCATCTCCTGCTGAAGGCGGTGGCCTTGATCCTTCTAAAATATTCAGGTCAATAGCTTTTCCTCCGCCGCATCCATCTGCAGGGACGGGCCTCGGGCTGATGCAGCGGTGGCAGCGGGCTCCTCCGCAGTAGGGGATGCCACAGCTGGATGCATTTGGGGAGCTTTGCGAGGTGCGTGGGAGGTGGTAAAAGCTCTTTGGGAGGAGAAAAAACCCCTTTCTCAGGGTGCTGATAACCCCCTGGGACGAGCAAACCCCCCCCCCCGCTCACAGGTGCACCTTGTCTGCTTGGCGAGGGGATCGGGTCCCAGCTGACGGCTGGGGGCTTGCGAGGCTCACCTGGGTTGTACGGCTTGGAGAAGGGTTTTCTGCGAGCCTGGGAATTGAAAAAGAGCATTATTTATTATTTTCTTTTATTTTTTTGGGGGGGGGGGGAGGGGTAATTGTTTTCTTCGTGTACCTGGACGTTGCTTTTGTTTGGGATTCATTAACAAAACCCAAGCTTTAGTTATTTACTTTAGCAAAGTGCTGACCCCGCGCTCTCTGGAAACTGGATCCTAAAACCGTTAGTTGTTTTGGAAATGCCTGGCCTTTAATGCTCGGGCTGGGAGAGGAGACAGCACAGAATTAAGGAGCCGGTGGGTATTAGCTGTTGCTGGGAAGAATTGGATGAAACCCAAAAATGTCGCTACTCTTCCTTTCGCTTGGCTTTGTATAGAAGTCAAGTTCCAGTGGCCATTTGTTTGCATTAGTTGATCGTTGGCAATGAAGATAAAAGCTCTCATATTAAAAAAAAGCAAAACAAAACCCCAAACCACAAACGCAACCCCCAAACAAAGATGCTGGCATCGTCTTGTTTGCAGAACTTCATCAGTTTATGGCATATTTCAGCATCATTAAAGATTTAGGAGAAGTTCTAATGGGGGATAAGCGCTGAAGCCACCACTCAGGAGCATTACCCTGCCAGCATTAGGTTTGGTTTCTTCTTCCAGCACCTGTTAAAAAAACTCTGTAGCTCGACAGAATTTGGGCAGCTTTTTGCGAAGGTCACCTTCTTCCCGAATAGAAAGAGGAACAAATTTGACTTCCGGAGATTAAAAAAAGGCACGAAAAGCTGATTTATTTTGTGCTGTGTTTTACATGATGTGCTGCCCTGCAACATTTGGGATGCGTCTTCAACCAATGTACGTGTAGCTGCAGTTCCTGAGGATGGACGCTTCCCCCCATCAGGGCCTTCGTCTGTCCCCTTGCAGTGTGATTCAGCGCGTGTGTAAGCTCTAGACCAGGACTGTGGCCATGTACTTTGTATATTTTTGACCCTTTTATATTATTTTTTTAAAAACCATAAATCCTTGGCAGCACAATACGGGCCTCTGAATCATCCCAAAGGGATGACGATGTCCAACTCTAAGCCTTTTTCTCTGCGTCTCCTCGCAGGAGTGCTGATAGAAGATGAGTGTTTGCACCTCTACAAACGCATATTCTTGTGCGTGCGCTCATGAAAAGTTACAACAGAAACCAAGCTGTCTTCTGTCTAATCTTTCAGCGTGGTTGATTTTATACTTTTTTTTCCCACCTTTTGGAGTCGTGCAGCCCAGATGTTGCTCTTCTGCAGTTCTCCGTGTCTCCTTCAGCACTGGTTGCTCTTCCCCATCTTTGGAGATCTTCCCCAACACCAGAGCGTACGGTGTTTTTAAAGGCGTGGAGAATCCCTCTCTTCTCACTAGTGTTCCTGTGCTGGTCAACCATAAAAATTAATAATTTGGGGTGAATTTTATAGCGAAATGTGTGCTCAAGCAGGTCGATGTTTCAGCACAAGCGTTTTGTTGAGGTTTGAAGCAACAAGGAGTATTTGGTGGGTGTGCGTATTTGAAAGAGCGTCTGATTTATTTTTTTTTTATTTCATGTGAGGATTTAGAGGAGGCTTTTCTCCTTGCTACGTGAAGGTAGTTTTTATCGGCCAGGCTGTAGTAAATGTGGCAGTACAGTTTGTATGGGGTGGGAAGCTGTTTCCATTCAGTCTGTACTTAAGTCTCCGGAAGAGAATCTCCCGGCTAAGGAAGAGGTGTCCTTGGAAGTCGTCATCTGCGTGGGGCCAGGTCACACCAAAGCTGCCGTCGCCTCTGCAAACCCTTGCCTGGCTCCTCCTAACGCACCCCTGGTCACTTTACAGGGGTCATTGCAGCCATCAGCGAGAGCTCTGTGCCTCCGACCTGCCGACCAAGGGCAGAGTATTGATCCCCGTCCCGTTTCTTCATGTCGCAAGTATAAATGGGGAGAATCCTGGTAGGTTCCCTGCGTTTGCCCCTGGTAAAAAGCTACCAACAGGCAAAAGGGTTTGCGGCGTGGAGGAATTCTGAAAGCTGGCGTGTCTTGGGGTGGGGAGGGTGGTGTTGAGGGTTCAGGACCCACCTCCTGAAGGCTTCAAGCGGTCTGTAGGCTGCGGGATGAAAACCACTAGCCGAAGTCATTGATGGCCCTATTAAATGAGGGGTTGTGTTTCCCACTTATAAAGCCAGTAACTTGGATTTCCATCCCCTCCTCCTGTCCCCTCTTGTCACTTTGAACCGTGGCTGCCCGTTGAAACCGATGGGCTCCTGCTCTGGGCTCAGGAAAACAATTTATTTAAGCGAGGTTTGACGTTCTGCGTGTAAATCACTTATGAGTTCTAAAGGAGGGGTGTCTAACAAACATGGTCCTTGGGAAATGGAGACTCCCCCTCGTTCGGTGTTCTCCCTCCCTGCTGGTTTTGAGATGAGCCCCGTGAGGGGCCGAGCATCCCCTTCCCGCAGAGGGAGGAGGATGCTCAGCAAGTGGGGCCCAGCTCCTGAGTGAGAGGGGAGGAAAAGCCACCGAGGTTGGAAAACACTGATAAGAAGTTCACTCAGAATTCAGTGATATCTCTCTGCACGCCTGATTTTATTTTGTAATGGCAAACCAGAAAAACCTTCCTCCCCTTGGGTTGAGAATGTTGCTTTTCCACGTCAGTTTTCTGCAGCGCTTGCCCGAGGTTCAAGGTTGCGTGTTGGTAGCAAATGATGGATGGTGGTAACCAGCTGGGCAGCGCTGGAATACCCAGCTGTGTCCTGCGTGGCTGAGAACCGACGTTTCTCCTGCCGTACCGGCTGAGCAAACAGCCCGTGCTCGGCTGCCGGCTTCCCCGGGCGCAGCAGAAAGCAATGCACTTTGCTCTGCTGCAGATAACCAGCTCTCCTCTGCTACAGGAACCCCATCAGATATTAATGGCTTCACGCAAACACCACCCTCTTGCCAGGAAGCGAGACCTGAGCGGTTCACATGGTCCCGTCCTTCCTCTGTACCGGCTGGGGCTGAACGCAGCCGCTCTTGGGAGCGAAGCCTTAGCAATCTGATTTTCAGCATCCTCCTGGTGCGAAGCGCTGCCGCGAGGGCGAGTGGGTGGATGTGTCTCTGCTCACGCGTGGTTTCCAGCTGCAGCGGGGCACAAAACCTTTTCTTACGTTTGTGGTTTTTTGTTTGTTTTTTTTGTTGTTGTTGTTGGTTTTTTTTGTTTGTTTGTTTGTTTTTTTGCTGGCTTCTTCCAGCAATGGCATTTCAGAGGGCAGGATGAAATAAGTTGTTCTGAAAGCAGCACTTTTTTAGAAGCCAGGGACATTGCCTGGAATGTATATTCCATTATAAAGAGAATCAAAAGTTTCATTTAAGCGGCTGACACATCCACCCCCCCCCCCCATCTTTTAAAAATTCTTTTTGCTCCTAATTTTGAAACTCAGCAGGAAAAAGCCGACTGCCAGCTGAGTCATGTGTTTTGTGCTCGACAGAAGTGACTGTTTGGGACCATGCCCTTAATCTGCTGGAGGGAGACTTTAGGATGCACTGGAGGCGGTGGAGCCTTTGCCGAGGAAGAGATCGCACAGCTTGAATCTAATAAAATGTGTCTAATAACCGCTGTAGCATGCTACAGAAATACAAGAGATCAAAGCTTCGGAGGCATTTATTTTCATAATTTGTGGGTCAGATCCTTGCAGGACTAATTGGGTGCTGTTTGATGTCCAGGCAACAATAGAAATCTCCCTGTAAATCAGAATACATTTGCCTTTTCCTTTCTCTTTCGTACACGAGCATAAAAGCTTAGTATGATTTTTTGAGATAAACTGGCAAAAGCCAAGGTACGGATCTCCTGCCTACCTCGCTGCCATCTTTCTTGGATGTATTGCATAGAGCTGATACGGTGACCAAAACAACTGCCTTTACCTGGGGGCTGGTGCTGCTGCCGGTTGTTGCCTACCGTGCTTCTGCTCTCCGGAGCGTCAACCAGAGGAAACCAGAGAACGAGCTCCGATGGGGCGGTTTGTAGGATCTCCCCTCTTGTGGCTCACCTGGTCATGATACCCGGGTGGTATCTCAGCTGTGCAGGTGGTCACCCCCGACACGCAGCAGGTCAGATATGCTGTGGGGGTACTTACAAAGGTCTTTTTTCTTATATATCTCTCTCTCTCTAAAATTAAAATAATATAAAAATTAATATATGTACACTATATAGAAACATATAAGATAAAAATACTGAAATAATATATAAAAATAATATACATGCAGCGTGTATATATACATATATATATATATAAGCATAGAAAATATATAGAGAAATAAATGCGGATGTAACGGTTCCCTCTGGAGTGGCGGAGGACGGCGTGGTGGGCTGGCGCGATATGAACGGCACAGCCTGTGTCCCTGTTCCTGGCACACAGACCTTCTTCAAAACACGGTTTTTCCATGCCGCTCGCTTACGTGGGAGATGCTGAATTAGCCGTAGACCTGTTCTCGCAGGTGAAACCTGGCTGGAAAGGAAGGGGCACTGCCCTTAAACTGGTGTTTTTTGTGTTATAGCCTCCCACTAAATACTCACCGTAGGTTTTCGTGGGGGGCTTCTCTCCTGTGCCTGCAGATGCCACCGTTTGGGGAGGAAAGAAAGATGGGCGTGCAAGAAAACTGTGTTCTTGGAGCAAAACCAGAGGCCAAGGCAACAAAATTGAAAGGGCTTTAAATGCATTTTCTGGCTATGCAGACAGCCTGTCTTCACTGCCATAAATCTTCAGCCTTCACGTATTGATTAGCTTCAGTAAATAGCGGGATGACTCCGCTCCTCCTGTTGCTATTCTGTGGGGATCGGTGTGTTCGTACGGCCGAAGAGGCTGTAAGAGCTAAATGGGGTTCCAGCAGTGAGAGCAGTTTACAAATGCTCTCCAAAGTGGACCTCGCAGCCAGTGGGACTGTGTTTGACTGCTATAAATATAAACACGGAGGGCTCCGCTGGTCACCAGGCTGGTAATGGCCATGTTTTCTAATGGGCAAAACCATGTTCCCCAAGTTAAATGCCCTGCAGTGACTGTGCCTTGCCCTGGAAGGGGTGCCGTCTTCTCGTGGCTCACTGGTTGGGGAGCTGTGGTGGGTACGTTGTGTTGGGGGGTGAGCGAATGGATGGGGAGAGGCTGGAGTCACGTTGAAATGTGGGGCTGCTCGGCTGGAAAATGGCTGAAAATGACTCCTTTTTTACCCGCCCTGTAATAGTTCCTTCAATACTCACGTGTCGCTGGGCATAGTTCAAAGTGATTTTGTTGGTTAGGCTTTGCCCCTGCTCTTGGAGGCAATGAGGTGGTGTGGCAGCCTGAAGGTGGTTGTATTTGAGCGCTGGGCGAGCGCCAGATCCTTGGAAAATTGTCAAGACAAAGTTTGAATGGAGCAGGATGGTGGCAGGGACGGCAGCTTGTTGTCCCTGTGGAG
The DNA here is from genome assembly GCF_964199755.1 of Larus michahellis. Taxonomy (NCBI): domain Eukaryota; kingdom Metazoa; phylum Chordata; class Aves; order Charadriiformes; family Laridae; genus Larus; species Larus michahellis. Next base: position 4,910,152 of record NC_133901.1, read on the forward strand.
CAGAAGCGGGAGGAGGGATGGAGAGCTGCTTTAGATATCAGGTGCCGTAGCTGAAAATCCATCCAGAAGACTTCCCGGGTGTGTCCAGGTTTTGTGACAACCTGTAACTGCACCATGGTGGAAAAGTTCTTCCAGAGGCGGTTTGGGCCATGAAGTGAAACCCCAGGTTGCTCCGGAGACAGTGGATGGAAAGATGGGATGAAGCAGATGTAAAATTAGCATAACAATATACCTTTAATTCAACTTGAAGGAAATAATTGAAGACTAGTTGTCGCTTATGGTGGCGACCTCTGCCAAGATGACTCATGCTGCAATATAATATGAGTCACTTGTTAATGATGGCCTGTTAAGGAGAAAGTGCCAAATCCCGGTAACTTCTTCATTGTGCCATATAAAAGCCAGGACGAAGAAGGGTGTTCAGGATATTGTTGCCTAAAAATAGCTGATACTTGAGAGTGCTGAAGCACCTTTACTTGGCCCTGGGGGACTCTAGCGTGAAAAGGCAAAGACCCTGAGCAGAAACGCTCCTTCTTCTTTGGCCTTGGCTTAAAAGAGCCATGCAACACACTTTGTACCTCTCCTCCCCAGCCTTCTCCGCGTTGATGTGATGTTGCCCAAGGGTGGGGACCCTGATAGCTCTCCTTCCTGTCTGACAGCTCAGGTAGCTGGAGGACACGTGCCCGCTGATGGGAGGGAGGTGGGTAGGCGCTAAGTCATGCAGTGAGCATGGAAAGCCACCTTTGCAAGGGCTTAGCACAGGGAGGGACGTCTTGGGGGCAGCATGGCTGGTGGGAGAGCAGGAAGGTGGGAACAAGGTCCTCCATGGGAAGGTCCCTGTGGTGCCACCGGTGGGGGGCCGTGGGTTGGGAGACCTGCAGTTGGGAGCCTGAGGGAGAGGGAGGTGAAGAAGTGTCTGTGGCCACGTTGTCCCCTGCAGTGAGGGCTTCACCAGGCCCAATCTCTTCATGAACTCACCTCCAGCACCTGCCAAGTGGGTGCAGGCCAAGAAGATTTTTATTGTGCTCCTGGAGCAATTGACTTGAGCACTCACTTGTTAATCATCTACTAGCTTTCTCAAATGCTTCTTCATATTGAACCAGTGTTTTTCCTCAGTAAACGAGGTTTTGCAATCCACAGAAGAAAGTGAGAGCCTGGTGCAAAGGTGCAAGGGCAGGAGGTCACCAAGAAGTGATAGGTGGATTAGCTCCTGGGCTGACCCGGGATGGTCGGTGCCCCAGAGATGCTCTTCTCTGCCCTTTCACGTAGCAGAGGGGCAAGAGGAAGGTACGGCAGAAGGGCACTTTGCTCCTAGGAAAGGGTTTCTAGTTGGTCAAAAGCCTGATGATTTTGTCTGCGGTCATGAAATCCTGTGAAATCCTGACACCAGAAGTTAGCTTGAGAGGGGAGTATTTTTTTTCCTAGATCTCATAATTGTAAGGAAGCGTGGAGATAAAGGGCCTTCCTAAAAGATCATAATCCAAAGGGCAAATAGAAGACCCCAAGTACTTTACTGAAAATTCAGAAGGAAAAAATGGCGAAAAATATGTGAGGCCTTGCATTCTTTCTTCCCTGGGTGGTGCCCCACAGCAGCCGGAGATCCCTGGGCTGCTCCTGCCACGCTTTCATTTTCCGGGTGAGCTTTTTACCTCCACCATCCCCCACTGCTGCCACCTGCTTCAAGGTGTATCTTGCCCTCTGGACCAGGCTACCAGAGGAGATCCTGCTGCCTTACGCAGCACCAGCATGGTCCTCAGGGAGATGGGAGGGTGGTGGTGAAGGGCGGTGGAGGAAGGTTGAGAGTTGAGGAGATGAGGAGCGGTGGGCCTGAAGGAAAGCTTTTCACCCAGATGTTGCTGTCAAGGCGATCTGAAGCGACCAAAGGACATTGAGTGTATGAGTGGTTGCATTGCAGAAAATGGATGTGTCGTAGCTTAGGAACAGACCTCTCTGAGAGCTGGTGAAACTTCTCTTCCTGAAAAGAAGACAGTGCCAGACACTGCCAGTGCAGTGGGACCCAAATCTTCTACACATCTTTTTGTCTTGCTCCTTTGGTAATCATCATCCTCCTCTTTAGCAAGTTCCCACCGTTAGCGAGGTGGTCCTGCTGCTGTGGCAGCTCTTGGGAGCTCTCATCATGCCTCTCTTGTCATCCTTGTCAGCTTCAGCCCCTGAAGGGGCCCACAATAAAGAGGGTTTTTGTTCACTGGTAGAACAAACCAGTGCGGTTGGTTTTCACCGAGCATCCCAGGTGCCAGCTCCTCCTGGGCTGGTCTCCAGATGGCCGTTTGACCTGGGGGTGCCCCGAGAGGGCCATGGTGTTTCTCTGCCATGAGTGGAGTTGGGGTAGAGCACTACAGGCTGAAGGGTGGCTGGGCTGCCTCTGCATCACGTCGTACACGTGTGTGTTCAGGCCTGGGAAGGCCAAATGTCCTTTACAGGGAGACCTGTGCTTCTAAGATGTACCAGCTCACATCTTCTGGGAAGCGGGTGGAGTAAAAGCATTATGCTTCTGAATAGGCAAAGGCTTTATCATGTGATTCAAAGGGAGAGACGCCTTGTGAACAGTCCGTACCCCTGAAAAACCGAAGCACTGTGATTGACAAGGGAGATGGGGCATAAGTTCAAAGCTGAGGTTGCTTTCTCAAGACCCTTTCACAATAAGTCATGGTTTTGCTTTCGCTGGTTGACGTGACCTCTTCCGTGCTGCTGGTGTAGAGCAAAGTGCCTGCACAGAGGAAACGTCCTCGAGAGAAGATGCAAGAGCCCTGCTCATTATCAGAAACGAGTAAAACTGCTCCAAGCTAATCTGGTTGCCTAAAAATAGAAGTGGTGGTAGGGGGGAGGGACTGTCTTCTGTGTTCGTTTGCCCTTGATTTTCATGACATTTTGCTGCTCTATATTATGTGTCGTGTAGGGGAGACTGTGTATCCTGGTCACACTGGAGCAATTCACGGGAGCACGTGCTCGTGTCAAAAACCGTCGGGGAGGAAGGCCGATGAGCTTGTTCAGGGCTTAGCGGTTAACTCGTAAAGTGCAGTTATTCCGGTTTACTCCCTCATTCTCCTGCTCCTCGCGGGTTCACAGCCTCTCCCTTGGTGTGATCTCGAAGCCTCCCCTGGGGCAGGTCTGAAGAAGCGATGACTGGTGATGTGACTGGTGGCAAGGCTGTGGGGTGGGATGGATCCCTGGTGGTGAGCGGTGGTGGGACAGGGGGTATCCATCATGTGTGCACCTCGCCAGAGTCATGCCTCAGTTGAAGGTTGCAGTATCTACTTTGCAGTTAAGGGAGGGGGTTGGAAGAGAACCACAAATGTATGAGACTTAATTACGGTGTTACTGTTATTCACTGTTCAAACCCCAAGTTTCGTAACTGCCTTGTGATATCAGCGTTTATGTTCTTTGTCAGTATTATGCAAGCGGCTCACCTTGTGATCATGAAATACTGAAATGTTCTTTCTGATGTTCACCCTCTGTTTCTCAATGAGTCCGTAAAACCTCTTCTGCTTTCCATTAATTATGGAACAATAGGACATTTTTCTCTTCTTTTTAAAAAGAGCTGAGCCTTTTGTGTTTTTCTTTTTTCTTTTTTTCCTTCCTTTTTTTTTTTTTCTTCTGGTTCTTGGGCCAGCTGTTCCTCTGAGACCTTTCTGTTCCATGCGGCTAGACGGGGGTGGACATACCTTCTGTCCTTCACTGCACCGTCTGTCATCACTTGGTGGGAAGCAGGAGGTTTGTGGACCCATCTAGGAGCAAAGGCCTTGCTGTACTGGAGCAGCTCCGGCTGGTACGGTGGCTGTTGCTGGCATGGGTGTGGTTGATGTGATCTACCTACAAGGAGGCAACTGGGAAACATGGGAACAGGTTGGGATGGGGTGACTTTTCTTCTTCTCCAAAAGATGTGACATATTACCTTGCTTGTTGATATTCAGTTTTTCCAACTGGAAGTGTCTATTAACACCAGAAGAAGCCCTTCCTGCACCCCACCAGAAGTGCGTGGCGTGCCCCCAAAGGCTGCAGTGCCAGGGCAAAACAGAGCAGGAGCCCCATGAGCTGGGCCCTGGTCTGATCCATGGGAGCATCTGTGCTGTGTCTGGATTTTCCCCATCTCCACATCCAGCTTTTGTAGGACAGTAGGAGTAGACTTCTCGCTTTTCTTCTGAACCAGTCCAGAGCAAGGGTGGGAAAGGGAAGGTTGTTCTGTCTTGTGGCCGTGTTGCCTGTGGGACAGTTCTGACTAGCTAGAGGTGGTGGGGTCTCTGGATACTTCAGTGAAAGAATCTTGCATGATTTCTTTGACTTACAGAGACATAGAATTTCATCTTTTCTCTGAGCTTTCTCAAGAAGAAAGACATTGCTGGTTTTTTGGTTTGTTTTTTTTTCCCTGTAGAGGGAAAGAATTAAAATGTTTCTCTAAGCACGGATGTGGAGTGCAATGTGGTTCGGTTTGCCTGAATACACTGAAGAGGACGTGTCTCCAGGCTCCCTGGCCAGTGCTGCTTCTCCATCCTTTCATACTTTGCTTTACATACACATCTGGAGATGCGTAACTCTTTTCAGATGCTAATGAGGAGTTTATAGATAAGATCCCCTGTGAGGAAAGGAATGCTGGGATAGTCTCCTAGCAGGGGAAATCAAGGTGAGGAGGGGTCAAGCATCTTCCCCAGATTCCCTTCCTCAGCCCTGGCAGAGTTGAGAGTGAAAGTCAGACCCTCTGGCCTCTCATCCTGTGCTCTAGCCCTTAAACTCTGCTCTCCTAAGATTAGATAATGTGTCTTTTTGGTGTCTGCAAGGCTTGATGAGCAAATTCCTTTGAATAAATGCTTTTCTTGTACACTTGCCAAGACAGAGTGAGGTTTGGGACGTGAGGGAAGGGAAATAACTTGCAGGTGTCAATTTTCAGGAGGGAAATCAGATGGGGAGATAATACCCGGTGGGTCGGAGTTCTTGGAGGGACTCAGTGGTGAGGATCACATCTTGCATCTCTGCTTTTGAGTAAGTGATGCAGGGAACCCAAGGTGCGACCGCGCTGCCAGCAGCCTGCCACAATTTCCAATTCCTTTTCCTGCGGAAAAGGACTTGGGGGTACTGCTGGATGAAAAGCTGGACATGAGCCAACAACGTGTGCGTGCAGCCCAGGAGGCCAGTCACATCCTGGTCTGCATCAAAAGAAGCACAGCCAGCAGGTCAAGGGAGGTGATTCTCCCCCTCTACTCAGCTCTGGTGAGACCCCACCTGGAGCTCTGGGGCCCTCAGCACAAAGAAGGACGTGGACCTGTTGGAGCGGGTCCAGAGGAGGCCCCGGAGATGCTGGGAGGGCTGGAGCCCCTCTGCTGTGAGGACAGGCTGAGAGAGTTGGGGGTGTTCAGCCTGGAGAAGAGAAGGCTGGGAGACCTTAGAGCCCCTTCCAGTGCCTAAAGGGGCTCCAGGAAAACTGGGGAGGGACTTTTTACAAGGGCATGTAGGGATAGGACGAGGGGCAATGGTTTAAACCAGAGCACGGCAGGTTTAGATGAGACATGAGGAAGAAGTTCTTTACACGGAGGGTGGTGAGACACTGGCCCAGGTTGCCCAGAGAGGGGGTGGAGGCCCCATCCCTGGAGACATTCAAGGCCAGGCTGGATGAGGCTCTGAGCAACCTGATCTAGTTGAAGATGTCCCTGCTGACTGCAGTGGGGTTGGACTAGATGGCCTTTAAAGGTCCCTTCCAACCCAACACATTCTGTGATTCTAGGATTACTGAATAATCTGGGTCTCTGGCAATGGCGAGACGTGGCGCTGGAGTTTGTTTGGGCCCCGGGATAGATGCTGAAGGTAACAGGGTTAACTTTATGCCTGAATATTGAGGGTCTTGATGGATCTAGCTGCAGAATTCTGAATTTTCTTACAGCGTGAATTGTTGTAGCACGGTACCCGGTGTCACCCTGACCAAAAACTCCATCCTGGCTTCAGAGCTCTTCCAGTCTGGGGAAACACTGAGAGCTGAACTGGTTTCCCAGCGTAATGAAATATTCCTTTCCAATACGTCAGGCCTTCAGAGGAGGAAAGGATTTCAAGAGCATCTTGGGTAGTAATTTGTCTTCCTCGCTGTAGCCTGAGGCTGTAAGGTGGATCAGAGCTCAGCTGAACACGCGCTGTGGTTGCTTATGATAAAACTGCTGCGGCTGCCCTCCCCTTGGACCAGGAGAGGTGGTGATGGACCAGCTGGATCTGCCGGGTGGGATGAGGTGATGCTGTCCGCTGGGTGCCGCAGGGAGCTCTCTGAGGATTTAGGGTGGCCTGGCAGAGTTCGTTGTGCTCTTTATTTTCCTTTCTGAGACAGTGTGTTGCTGAAGCTCTCGCATGGATTTGATTTCTGGTTATGAGCACCCTTATCTGCTCCTGTAGCCATTAGCTCTTTGTCTTGCCCACGCGGGAAGCTGTAAGTTACTTCATCCGATAAGGCTTTTCTTATCAGCTCTGACGTTTATTGTGTTGAATTCAAATTATTCTAGGAACTATAAAAAAGGGGATGGGAGTTACAGCTGAGAGGTTATGTTCCTCTTCCTTGCGCAGACCAGCGAGATGTCAGTGGAAAGTCTGAATGTCTCCATGCGTCAAGCTGGTTGTGTATCGTGCCTAGAAAGAAGCACATGCTCCGAGGTTGTTTTTTTTTTTTTTTCCCTTTCCTTCCTCGCTTTGTGCAGCATCATGAAAACACTCCTTTTGGCCTTTTAAACCCATCAGCCTGCTTGTGAAATATTCTGAGAAGCTTGGGCCGCGTTTGCATCACTGTCAGTGGGTTGCATCCTTTTGGAGCGGCTTTGATCTTGCTTACTCCGTGCTGAGTAATTTACACTCCTCTCACACGAGCAGCAGCTTCAATGGATACGCCGCCCTCTGAGAGTCTGGCCCTTGCAGGCTTCTCTCAGTTTCTCCTAATGGTAAGCATTTAAATGGTATTAAAGCTGCTTATCCGACTCTTGTGCTTTTTTAGAGTCATTAACACCTCTGCCAAGAAAGCGTAAAACTCTAGTAAGTCCGCTGGTGGCACTTTGCGATGGTTTGAGTGGTTACCTGGAGTGCGGGGGACCGAGGGCTGGGCTTCCCGTTGAGAAGGGTGCTGGTGGTGGCCACAGTGCCGGTGGCTGGGGAGCTGGTGCTCCTATGGCATGGTGGGGGTCACCCTCGGGAGGTGGTGTTCCCCTTTGTCCAGGGATCAGGGCTCCCTTTTGGGGCTGAGATCAGGCACCTCAAGTTTTTATTGTGGATTGTGGTGGTTGTTTGGGTTTTTTTCCCCTCTCTGATTCCCCAGGGGTCAGAAATGCCCATCTCGCCATGTTTGCCGTGTCCAGTTTAGTGGCACGTTCCAAGTGATGTCAGGAATTTTCTTTTAAAGAATCTGTGCCGTTCTGTTACAAGGAGACATTGATGTTTGAGGGTGATCCGTCCATGTAGTGGTCCCAAAAAAACCAAGCTGGCTTTGTTCTTCACCTTGAACGTTGTCCTGTGCAGCAACAGTGCCACAGTGGTTTGACCTTCTTCATGGCCCCTGAGAGGTCCCGCTCTTGGTCTGTTGAGCCAGTTGAGCTCTGCACTGAGTAACGGGAAATTATCATGACTAATGTTAGGCTGGTAGAAAAAACTAATAGAGGTGAATAATAGCACAAGATACATGGAAATCAACATTTTTCTCCTTGGAGGCTGCAGATGTAATCCACTTAATATTCTGTGGAACACAAGATTAATTTTCTTCGGCATAATATACGTTGAGGGCTTCTCTTTTTAGCTTGCTGGCAGAGGCATTGCCGCGTTGCTAAAGCTGAGGGTAAGGGATTAGGAAGATGCTGACCCAACTTCCAGAGGATTCAGAAACAGTGAAATCTGGCCGGAGGAGATTAAACTTCTCCCTCGCCGGCGGGACTTTTCTGCAAGAAGTGTGGCTGGGACTGGGTGTCTCGCACTGGGATGGCCCTGCTGCGTTTGCTCGTTGGGCTTTGTTGTGTGGTAGGGTATCTTCCAACTCTCTGGATGCCTAAAATATCGAGGAATGGATCGGATTTGCTTGGACTTTGTGTTGAAACTCTCCTGGTGGGCTCCCGGTGCAGAGCCGGTGTCTGCGGCGTGTGGAAACCAGCTCCAGCCTTGCGCTTGCCCTCCTTCACAACATGCCTTTGCTGTGATTTAAACTTGCAAAGCTTTTCAGAGGTTCCTTTAAAATAATAATAAACCAAAACCCCCGTTCTTTTTCTTTCACGGGGTGGAAAGAATGCAGTGACTTGCCAAGCTTAAAGTGGAGTAGATACAGCAGAAATAAATAAATCAAGCCCATTTATTTTAAGTTGATTAATCTGATATGTTCGTAGTTTTCTAAAATAAAATCTAGCCCTGGAGGGTTTAGCAAATCAAATAACAATAACGGCAATTAATTTAAAAGCAGTTATGAATGCTTCCCGTCCCCGTTTCACATCCCTACACCCACATGATTAATCTCGCCGCTTATGACTGTGGGCCAAATACTGCGTGGGGATGTGTGGTTGTCTCTCTTGGGTTGGAGAAGGTGGACCCAAAGAGCTTCCTCCACGCCTGAGCATGGGGAAGGCGCGTGGGCAGGGGTGAGATGTTGGGCTGGTGGATGCTGGGCTCTTGGGGAACCCTCTGCCTGCAGGAGGGCTTGGTCTGCTGCCGGGTGGGATTTCTCTGTTGAAAAACCAAGTATTACGGACTTCTCCGCCTGCTTTGTTTGCCCATTTTGTACTGGTCTTCAGCAGGCTGGTACCTGTGGTCTTAACACGGCTTGCTTTGCTGCTGTGTGCATGTTGTGTTAATGTGTCCAGCCTGCTTTTGTGAACTAATTAAAAAAAAAAAAAAAAAAGCAAAACCACAACCAACCTGGAGCTCTAGCAAAGCGGGTTTTGCTGTGCGGAGGCCAGGTAATGTCACGGCTGGCTCCAGGGAGCAGAGCCACCGAGAGCTCCCGAGGTGCCATGGGGCTGTGACTTGACAGGGAGCTCAACTGATCCCGTAAAGCAAAACGGGGTGGTTGGATTTACAGGGCATCGTGGTGACTTGCCAAGCAAACCCAATGCGCTTTCCAGGGATGCCTGTGTGAGAAAGGTTCCTCTGATTTCTCTTAGCTGAAGTGCTGTTGGAATGCGTGTATCAAATCAACTTCACTACATAATCCTTGCCCCTACCCCGAGTTTAGTAATTTGGGACAGGGGGATTTGAAATAAAAAGCATCTCCCTGAATTTACAAGAGTTTTGCCACGATGTAAGGAGCCACCAAGAAATACGGAAGGCTCGCTTGTGGGAAATACTTTACAACCTGGCAAAAATTTATTGCAAATCGTTTCAGCAACTGTGGATTGTCTCTGACTTTCAGACCGTTTTGGTTTTTTGGCATGCGTGAGGCAGGAACTTGCTTTTTGCTATGGGACCTTGTTTCCTCCCCCCGGCCCCCAGTTTAAGTGAGCGTCTGTCAAGATCAACCCTTTGGACTCCCTGCCGAGTCTGGCATTATTGGAGGCAGCCTGTGAAATGTAGGAAAAAGGTGAGAAGCCTTCCCGGCAACTTGTTCGCTCCTGGGTGAGAAAAGGTCTTTCCAGATACACAGCACACAAATTAACATGTATTTGCTGCTCTTTTAAATAAATTTGCTGCTTTGTCAAGACAACTCTGTGAAAAATGTTTAGAACGCACGGTTTGAGGAGCTTGTTGAGTGTAGTTGTGTTTTTTAACAGTCTGTTGGCCGCGTCTTGGAGAGGTTTGCAACTAGTTGAACGCTCAATAATTCAATGTTATTTGCTCCCCATGTTATCCTTTTTTTGAAACTATTGCTACCGGAGAGTTATCTGATCCCCTCCTGCTCACCAGCCCTTGCAGAACCAAGTGTAAGGAGGTGACGAAAAGTGACAGGCTGTGGGTCAACTCTTTGAAAAGCACTAAACCAGCAGATGACTCCGTCTCCAGATGATCTGTGAAAACTGGACTGGCGTGAGAAACTTGTCTGAATCCGGTAGAGAGGCGATGTTCCTCCAGACACCTATATAGGGACTCTAGCCTGTCTTCAATAAAATATTAAAAAGTAATGGCAGTCACTTTAAACTGGGATGTAATGACTTCTGATGGGCAAGGCTCCCCACCCACCTTGTCTCTCTGAAGACCAAGGTGTAACTCCTGCTCTGTTGGGGTGGTATGAAGGGTTCCCGGCATCTCCACAAGACCAAGCCCTCCCAGGTGCAGTATCTTTGGCTGTAATGCTCGTCTGCTGCTGCTGGGGAAACATGAACGGTCACAGCTCTGGCCCAGATGCCTTCTCAGCCCTCCCTTTTCTTTAAGGCTCTCTGAAGCTCCTTGGCATTCATGCATACGTGCCCAGAGTGTATGTTGGTTGTTACAGAGATCCCTGCAGTTGAAGGCTGTGGTCTCTAGGTTGTTGGTGCCACAATGACACAACTGTTGCATCCCTGTCAACTTTTCCTTGGTCAGCTCAGCCCAAGTCTTCAACAGGCACAGAGGTGCAAAACCATCCTACTTTCAAAAATCAGAGGGTTTTAAGATTGCTTTGCTTTTTGTGCTCCTAAAAGCACCTGGAAGTAAGGCATTCTCCCATTTTAAGGCACTCCTCTGGCCATAACTCTCACTACAAGAGAGGAACAAGGCTCCCTCTTCTTGACAAAGGCAATCCCCGATGGGCGACCTCAGCAGCCTCCTGTGAGGGCGGCAGAAGCTGGGATGTCCGGCCTGCAGTCGCTTGGAGAGGTGCAGATGGGCTTCTGAGCCCCGTACAGACGCCCACAGACCAAACCACAAATGTGACCTGAATTGGAGGCTGAAGTTTTGCCTGTATACGAGAGAGGGCTTTGCTTTTGGTGTGAGCTTGGCAGCGACCTTGCTTTTCAAAGTGTGCCTCTAGGAGTGGTATGTGAAGAGGCTGCAGTTCCCGAAACAGCTGCTTTGGTAAGTAATTAAACCAACTCCTCTGAGAGCCCATAAACCTTTGACAGCATTTACTAGTAGGTAGCAATTTCAGCTTGATGCAAACATTTGCTGGATGAGGTGAAACTCTTTATTTCTCAGAGGGATGAGATCTAAACATTTAGGAATAATATCTTACTGGTCTGAAACTGCAGATAAGTGACTTCCAGTGAGGAGAGTGTCCAGCTGCTGCGCTCTAATTGATGTCTGCATCCGAAGAAGTGCGGCACAATACTAGTAGTGACTTTAGATCTTCTGGGGACTATAGATATGATTTATAATTGGCACTCTAGCTTTTTAGAGGCACTGAGCATAGCCAAGCCTTTTATATATTGTCCCGTTGAAGTTGTGTGCTTGAATTAGGCATATGTTGAAGTGGCTGATTGTACTGGGGCTGCATTCATCTAACACGGCGTTGGAAACCTCGCTTAGCAGTAGTGCTTTTGCTGGTGCTTCTGGACTGATTGACTCCTACCTCTTGGTGAACAGCCTTCTGTGAACTGGAAGGAGGGCTCATCATACAACTGCAAACAATTAGTGGAGACCTTCCTGGGGATCTACGGGATGTACTGTAGAGCTTTAAAAATGAGAAAGTGCTGTCCGATTTGGAGGGAGTCTGAATGAAGAATAAGTACAACTGTGTTGTCTTAAGGGGTATTGAACATCTCAGCATCTTCTTACCATAGTGAGTCTTGCGGAGGACAGACGTTGGTCTTCATTAGCTTCAAGTCAAAACTCACTGCTTCTTGCTTGAGTGACGTCAGGACTAGATGGAGTCACCTTGTTGCTAGCAATCCTTAGGTCAGGCTTTTGAAGGAATGGAGAGGAGGCTTGTACCCTTCATGTTTTGATTAGCGTAAGTGTGTATCTTGTGGTTGGCTTTTCCTTAGACCGGTCTGCTTCAGCGTGCCCTGTTGGAGGAAGGTTAGCTCTATATGTGTCAGTGTAGTCATTGGTGTCCTCTACTGGTGTCACTGCTGCATCTTGGGCTGTGGGACCCACCGTCTGCAGTGGTACAAGTGGTTTGGTAAATCTGTTTCCAGGTCTGTACGTGTTCCTTACTGGCTTGGAGCTCCCATGTTTCCTACTTTTGGAGAGTGTAGAGTGGCTGCTTTTTCTGTTGACATGGTAGGAAGGAGAAACTAGGTCAGAAGAACTCTTAAATTTGTGTGTGCAAGTGCTAGTCTGTGAGCAGGAAATCTGGAATTCCTGGATATTATTGTAGCTTTGTTGGCTTGGCCTCAGCAGGGCCAAGTGGGACTGGACTGCGTGTGTGCATGGGGGATTTTTTCCTTTCCTTCCTTCAGTGGTGGTGTTGGCTATACCTTTGCTGGCTGGTGGCTACGAATCCACACTTACATCTTAAGTTGAACAGGTAATAGTTGAAGAAGTAATCCGGCTTTATTGACTGAAAAGCCCAACGTGGTGATTAGTTCTCATTTAGTTTTGCTGTTGATGACTATTGGCAGGTCTTAACGTTTTGGAAAGGAAAGAGATGCACGTGTGGTGGCTGGAGCTTTCCTGCAGCGAGAAGCTAGGGAGAGCAGTGTTGGAGACCCAGGAGAGCTGATGTATGGTTTAGGAAGAGGAGATGGGCAGGACACAGAAGTGGCTCTCGGCAGGGGCTGGAGGAACGGCTCCTCCTGAGGTGCTGAAGAGGAACGGTTCAAACAGATTTGTAAACAGTCTTCTCTCAGCTGTCAAGCGGAGAAATCTTTCTCCTGTTAATAACATAGCCTTGACAACAGTTTTTCTTATGCTGTATAGGAGTGTTGTTTCTCGACTAACATCTTGGTTTAAGATACGGAGCTGGGTGTTTGGGGGTGAGGGAGGACAAACTGCTTCTTCAACATGAAAACAAAACCCTCGTCGGGTTCCTTATTACTCTTCCAAGTAGAGCAGCTTGTATTGCTTGAGTAGGCAGGAGGTGCAGTGGTAGATGGCATTGATGATAGCTTGTCTTGTGAGTCTCTGGATGGGTGGGCGAAGGAGGGGAAAAGTACCAAAGCTAGGAGGAGAAGACGTGAGATTAAGCAATCCCGGTGAAGACTGTGTAGCATCTAGTAGTCCAGTGTGGTTCTGCTTCATTACTTGGCTTGTAACCAAAGCGAAATACCTCAAAAAAAATAACCTGTGCAGCCTGTTGAGGTTTTTTTTGCACTGCTTTAATTAACGGGCGGGCTTAGGGCTACGTCTGCGTGGTGAGAAGGCAGTGTTTGGAGCTCCAAAAGCTGATGTCACCACCGCCTTTTTCTGGAAGTTCCCAGTAACTCGATCAATGTATTGTTGCCGCGGCCTTTGCCTTCCCGCTTTGCGTGCCACTGTCTGCGGCGATGTTAGCAATCCTCTCCTGGCTTCTGCAGTCCATCATCCTATTACTCACAGGGCTGTTAACTAGAAGTGCCTTGGAGATGGAGACAGCTAGTTGATGACTAAAAAGCAACTGTGTCCTCAGGTACTCTTCAGACCCCTCCGTTTTTCTCTGAACTATGTGCCATCTGGGGTAGCTCCCCCAGGGTGATCGGGACTTTGTTTTGTCAAATCATACAAGCGCTTTAATTCTTGTTGTAGAAACCAGTGTAAAAAGTATGGCAAAATGGGTGAGTTGATGTGTCTTCAGAAGGAACAGCAGGTGACTTCTTAGAGCTTGAGGTTACTCGGGTCCTGATGCTTGGGAGATGTGCGTGGCTGTCTACAGAGTTTCTGACTTTGCTAACACGAAGGATGGCTTCAGAGACTGTGGTCTAGCTCAGGCATTTGGCCTTGGGAAACAAAATCCGGGCAAGTAGATATTACGTGGACTTAAGGCTTGATCCTTACACTCGTTCTTCATAGTGATGTTTTGCATAATTGGAAATACATTGCCCTGACGACAATTTTACGTATCAAATTGAATTGCTGAAGGGCTTTTCTCTCTCTCCTGCATTCCCCGCAAAGCCTTTCCCACACGCTGAATTAATGAGCTGCCTCTCCTGGTAGGAGCTTGCTGGGGTTTGAAGACTCGACATTCTCCAGGCAGTTGTGTAGGTACGCTCCATCTCAAGACAACCACTTGTGTTGAGGGTGCTGCTCACTGCTGTCAGGCCAAGCTGCGTGATGCCGGGTGGGATCACGGCTCTTCTGCGTGCCATGGCAATGCCGTTACAAGAAACAACTGCTTGTGCCGGGGGGGGAATGACCCATTGGTGCTTCCCAGTGCCAAAAATCTCTCCCTGTGACTGCCAGGACATGTCTAAGCTGAGGCACCTGCTCCCAGGCAGCGCTCACGGGGCTGGTGTTGAGGGCTATGGGTACCTGGCTTTGTGAGCCTGCTTTGGTTCTTGAGGATGCCTGATCAGCTTAATGGGATCTGCTGGTGAGGCCGTTCTACTACGGAGCTGGAAGGCAGAGGCTCGTAAAATCCTGATGTTTGGAAGCGTTACTTGCACCGGCTTTATTTGTATTGGAGATTAAAAAAACCTCTCCTCGTGCCATGGAGTTGCTTCAGCTGACTGGTGCCTGGGGGTGCTCCTCTGTTACTGACCCATAGCTGGGTGCTGCCTCCAGTTGCGCACTGCGTTTCCCTTCTCTGGGGTTACAGCATTTGCTTAATGACTGGTTATCTCCGTGATTTTTTGGCTGGAAGTTGTCATTAGCCGCTCAGAACTGGGGGACTAAGTGCACAATGATTATAGAGGCTCTGATCTCTCGTTTCCCCTCCCGTGCGTTCACAGCAATCGTGGTTTAATTGACGTGCCCCTCGGTTCCGCCCCCCCCCCCACCCCGAGCATCTCTCCGCTGTCTCCTCCTGTAACCCTTCCTGTTAGATACCTTTTGTGTGGGCTAGAAGGGAGAAAAATGAGGCTTCCTCAAGGAAAATGAGCAAGTTTGGTATACAGACTGTGTATAAATGCTTCTTGGCGTTGGTGGACATCTGCCTGGCCGTGTTTAAGGGCAGCTAACTGGTGATCCACTAACTTGGTAGTCACCATAGCCAACACCAGTACATACCTGCAGCCCTCAACCCTGAGCTGGCTTAGCCCTGGATGTGGATATTACTCTCTAAATAGTCTCCTCGAGTGAAGTGTTGGCTCTTTTGTGCCTTGGGCTCGTTGAGACGTCATGGAGTGGGTGAGGACATCTTTCAGCTGTAGTTGGGCAGAGCGGGGGGGTTTTAACCAGGAGCGTGCTCCTGCTGGGAGCCCCGCTGCTGCCTGCTCCACGCCGATAAGCCCTTCAAAAGGGATGCCGGTTTTGTTGCTGAAATTTGGATGCATCCTGCTTTATCATCCACGTACAGAAGTCCCTTTTCTGATAATGCAGCAGCGTTAAATATACTGTGGACTCTGTTGTTTTGTTTGGTTTTTTTTCCCCACGATGTTGCTGGAAAAGATGATGCTCTTGCCTTGTTCTGTGTCTCAGACTGGTTCTAGCCGCTGAGACTTCGCTACCACTGATTTTCCTGGTGGCTGGGTGAGGAACATAACAATTTCCCACTTGAATTTGAGCCTGTGGTGGCTGCAGCTGTGGAAGCAGGGGCAGGTCCTGGCACGGGAGAGCTCGGGTGCCAGCCCGTCCCTGGCTGGAGGACCACCGAGTCTACGCAGCCCTTGCCACGGGGGCCGCTATGTAAAACATTTCCCATCCCATGGGCAACTGAAAGATCCTGTTGTTGAGTGTTCCGGTGCTTTATGAAGCCTGAGTTTGCTCCTGTGTCTTCTGGCACAAATTCAGAGTAACTCGTCCTCCTCAACGAGGCTTTGTGTGCCGTGGTGGGCGAGCGGCCGTGCCGGGGCTGGTGGCACCTTGGTATGGAGAAAGCTACAGCTGGGCTCTTCTGGGAGAGGGGCACTGAGCCTGCACCACCCCAGAAAGCTTACTGGGAGGGAGGGAGGGACACTGCTTTGGTACAAGGGCTCTCATCCGAGCCCTGATGCTACGACAACCCTGCAAACCCTTTTCTGCCTGAAGCTGCTGTAGAGCTGAAAATTATTTGTGGGTTTGTCTTAAACACTGGTTTTTCCTCCCCCCCGCCCCCCCATTTTAAACAGTGCACCTTCTTTTCCTAAACTAACAGATCACCTCGTTTTATTTTATTTTTTTCTTTTAATTTATGGGCTTGTTCTTTAGTCCAGATGTTTTCAGTTAAAAAATAAAACACGGTAGTGTTTGTGAGGGCAGCGCGGGGTGTGGGAAGAGGCGGCCGCCGTAGCGGCGGGAGGGTCTCAGCCTCAGGGACCGCGTGTCCCTCTTCCGTGGGGAGAGGACGTGGGGAGGAGGTGGAAGGTGCCTGCTGGAAGCAGCTGTGTCTAATGGGCTCCGAGGGCAGCCCCAGCCAAGCGCAACCCGGCTGGCTGCTGGGAGCCCCGCTCTGCAGCGCGGGCTATATTTGGTCTGGGATTACTCCCTGCTCGGCCTGGATTGGTCCCCGCCGGAGCTCTGCAGGCGGGATTGCTTTTCCCCTGGCTGAAGTAAAAGCCCCCATGAAGCGTGCATCCGTATCTTCCTCCCTCGCTGCCCGCTCCAGCCTGCCCTCGCTGCTCTCTGGTACCTCCTGAAGCATCTCGGCTGGGGCTTTGCAAGGTGCAGGATGTCCCCCCCAGTACCAGGGACAACCTATTCCCCAGCATCATTAAGATGCAAAGCTCATCTCCGCCTAGGATCCAGCCCAGGAGTGGAAAGAAGGATTTTTTTCCCCGCCTGCCCACTCCATCCCCTGCTGTATAACAACACATCACTCCTGGGCACCAAGAGCGGCTGTTGGGGAGAAGTGTTGTCCCTCTGACTGCCCGCTGCATGGACCGAGGAGGGCAGGGTGGCCGGGAGGAGAGATCCAGCTCGCTGCCGGCATTCCCGGCGTGTTGCCGTGGCTGTGCCGAGATGGGGTGTCTTGTGCCTGCAGTCAGGAGAGAGAAGTGTTGCTCAGCTCCGTGCCGCCAGAGATGGCTGGTTACCTTGGCAATGCTTCTGGAAAAACGCGGAGAGGGATGGAGGGGGGAGACGTGCAGCAGAGAAATTGCTCGGCGGGTGGGAGCTGGAGCTGTGGATGGTGGGAACGGTGGGGGAAAGCCCCCCTGGTGCACAAGCTGCCCCTGGCTGGCACAAAGCTGCCCTGGCCAAAGTGGGGTGGTGGCAACCTCGACAGGCGTGGGGCTGGTGGGTCTGCAACCAAGTGGTGGATGGACTCGGATAAACCTGGCGGAACACTAGCAGTCGTTGGAGGAGTAAGAAGTGACCTGGGATGGTGGGAAGGGGTACGCTTTGGTTTGAGGATTTGTGTAAAGAGGCTGGAAAACATACTGTGAAGAGCAGTTTGCTTTATCAGAAATGGCCAGCTGCTTCCCTGGATGTTTCTCTGAACCTCCTGATCATCTGCCCTAGGCACAGCTTTCTTCTCCCTTAATCTCCTAGTGAATATTCAAAAATAGATATACTTGTAGCACTGGAAAAGCCTCTTTCAGGGTTGTTTCAGCACTGCAGAGAACAACCCTTAGGAAAGAAAATAAAAAAATAAACAGCAGCTGCTGCCACGTTTCCTCCCCATCCTTTTTCACCCAGGTTATGGAAACACAGTGCACCACCAGTTCCCTTTCCCATCTGTTTGTGGCATTTCCCTGCCTGGTACCAAGGCAGTAAAGCCATGGGATGTTCGCACCTGGCTGAGATGCTGGGTGATAGAAACCTGTTGTGCTGCAGCTTCATCCGCTGAATGTTTGTTGGCGTATGTTTGCAACAGGGCAGAATTGTCCTCGGTGGTCTCCAAGCCTTCTTCAGAGCAGCTTCCCTGCCCTTAGCTGCAGATGGTACCACCAAAGGCTGAGCTTGGGCTCCCTGGTGGCTTCCCACGTGCACAAGATGGAGAAACAGGCAGAAGCAGGATGTGGCATTTCTAGATGTATGGGGTGATGAGAGGGTTGCAGTGACCCTGGCACGGAGATGTGCCGAGCTCCAGCAGGTACGCGGCAGTGTGTGTTCTGGGCTGAGTGCAAAGGTGCCTCAGTCACGTCAAGGCTTGGATTAATTGACTTGCGGTGTTATTAATATGTTGAACTGTGCTTCTCAGCTGCTCACAAAGACCCAGTGTTTGACTTTTGGACCCAGAAGTCATCTTGAACCGATGCGGGCTTTGTAATGAATGAAACCTCTGTGTCCATGGCACGGTGGTGGGTGTCCCTCTCCTGTCTTCCAAGGAGTGCTGCTGGCTAATCCGCCTTTCCCTGTTAGAGCCATTAACGGACCCATCTGCGTCCTCTTGGATGGCAGCTGGCAGCCCTCTGCTCACTGGGACGCCGACTTGTTTGGTACCTAAAGTGTCTCAAAACCCAGCAGAGAGGGTGGTTGGTGCCGTGGGTGCTGGGGTCGCCCATGTCATGGGTGGATGGGCTGGGTGGTCACAGGGATGCTGGGATGCCTCTGCATCCACCAGCATCCAGGGGGATCGCCTATCCGAAACTGGAGTGATGAGTACGGGAGAAGGAGGAGGAGTGGAAAAGTATAAATAAAGCTTCTGGAAGGGGAAAACCCACCAAGAGGAGAAAATAGCAGCGCCGGTTTATTCTTTTCCCACCCTCCCTCATACCTCTCGGCTTCTATCATCTCTCAACTGTGCCGGCGGCTTCTACACGGGTTTCTGTGACCGCTCTTCCACTAGCGGGGCAGGAGGGGGCCTGGGGACAGGTTTTGGTGCTTGGGTGCCACCTTCCAAATCATTGGCCCCTCACGACAAGAAAGATGTTGAGGTGCTGGAGCGTGTCCAGAGAAGGGCAACGGAGCTGGTGAGGGGTCTGGAGCACAAGTCCTGTGAGGAGCGGCTGAGGGAGCTGGGGGTGTTCAGCCTGGAGAAGAGGAGGCTGAGGGGAGACCTCTTTACTTTCCACAACTCCCTGAAAGGAGGGTGGAGCAAGGAGGGAGGTCGGTCTCTTCTCCCAAGGAACAGGCGATAGGACAGGAGGGAATGGCCTCAAGTTCCCCCAGGGGAGGTTTAGACTGGATATTAGAAAAAAGTTCTTCACCGAAAGGGTTATCAAACGTTGGAACAGGCTGCCCAGGGAAGTGGTGGAATCACCATCCCTGGAGGTATTTAAAAGTCGGGTAGACGTGGTGCTGAGGGACATGGGTAAGTGGTGGATTCGTCAGAGTTAGGTTGATGGTTGGACTCGATGATCTAAAAGGTCCCTTCCAACCTGGACGACTCTATGGTTGATTGTAGCACTGCCCTAGATCTGCTCGTCTCGGTTGACAAACCGGGAACATCAGTGGCCAGGATGTACCAAACCAATGATGACACTTAGGCCAAGTAATACTAATGCTGCTGACCTCAGGAACAGACCTGGAAAACCCTGTCTTGAGCCCGAAAGTGACATCCCACCGGTTACCTTGTTTTATTCCAAAGCTGATGCATCAGAAAACCAAAGTTTTAATAGGAAATAATTGCTATTGCATTTAAAACATACACTGAGCATTCGCATTTCCAGCAGATGACCGTCGGATAGATCAGTGCTTGCTCACGAGTGCCAGGCCGGTACCTCCCAGTCCAGATGCTGGAGGTGGGCAGCACTGGGCAGAGCTTCTGCTCATCATCACTGTGATGCTAATGCCTGGGCAGCCCGAAAAGCCTAAAACGCTCAAAACATTTGTCAGTGAAATGTTGCACTCTCTTTGTCGACCGTTTATTCTTGCAGAAATCTGTAAGTATTGTTTATTAAATATAATTATTGTATTTTTTTTTTCTTCCTTTTCTCCTAGGATCCTGCGGGAATCTTTGAATTGGTGGAGCTTGTTGGCAATGGTACCTACGGGCAGGTCTATAAGGTAAGGCCTTCATCTGAAGTGATCCCGTTTGCCTTGGCCGTGTGTTGAACGTGGTGGAGCATCCTAGCACATCGTCTTGGCTAGGTTGGACCTGTTCCAGGCCTGACAAGAAGCCTTTTTGAACTCCGGCTTTTTTGGTCTTGTGTGCAAGTGCCATGTAGCACCCAGAGCTCTTATTATAAGCAATTCATATTAGTTCTGAAACTGTCACTAAAAAATAAATAGCGCTTTTTCTTCCCCCCCACCCCAGCTGCTTTTTATTGATTATCTGATGAGGAGGGGAGTGAAAAGTCTGCGCTTTAATAGATAAATCTCGATCTCTTCTAAGAGCTGAGTTTACGGCCGCAATAGGCTGCCAAATGAGTTTGCCACAGTCCAGTGCTCTGCTCGCACGCGGGCTGGCGGCCGCCTTCCCACCAGCATAAACCTGCTGCGGGAGAAACAACAGTCGACAGCCTTGCTTTCGACGTCTATAAACATCTGGAAGCAGCTCTCCGGGTGAAAATAGTGAGGGGACTGTGGAGAACAGAATTTTAAACCCATGGACTTGTTTACAGAAGTGCTTAAAATGTCCACCCTCCGCTAAATTACATCACCCGTTGCAAACACCTCTTAGAGCCCCTTCCAGTCCCTAAAGGGGCTACAGGAGGGATGGGGAGGGACTCTGGATCAGGGAGGGAAGCCACAGGACGAGGGGGAATGGTTTTAAACTGAAAGAGGGGAGATTTAGATGAGATATCAGGAAGAAATTCTTGGCTGTGAGGGTGGTGAGCCCCTGGCCCAGGTTGCCCAGAGAAGCTGTGGCTGCCCCATCCCTGGAGGGGTTCAAGGCCAGGTTGGACGGGGCTTGGAGCCACCTGGGCTGGTGGGAGGTGTCCCTGCCCAGGGCAGGGGTTGGCACTGGGTGGGCTTTTAAGGTCCCTTCTAACTCAAACCATTCTATGATTCTGTGATTTCCAGAATTTGTTGTCTTGGTGGGGTGTTTTTGTGGATGATTCTTCTGGGGTTGGGGAAGGATCGAATTATTTCAAAGTCTGGGTTTATCTGTGCGTAATATTTTGGTGGGGAGATGTTTCTCGGCCCGGTTGCATGAGGAATTTGCCAAATATTTTGGGTCTGCTGGGTGACAATAGCTCTCCCAGGTCCCATTCTCCAAAAACTTCTCTATGAATGGGCACAAGTTCTGTATATACGTGTACTTTTGTGTTTGTGTGTGCACGCAGAGATCCTGTTTATCCGTGGTGCCCATATTCTTGTGTGACTATAGAAAAGAAATATATTCACGTGCTTTTTCTTGGTCACTTGGAAAGCGCAGCTCTTGCCTGTCAAGCGGTAAAAGACGGCGGCGAGTTGCCCCTGCTGAAGAGAAGAGGAGGGAGGGTGCTTAAAAAGCTACCTGTCAGGAAATATTTGTTCTGAATTCTGGTTTCCTTCCCCCCCTTCCTCCCACTGCTGGGGGCTAATCCCGCCAGTATGAGGATAGAGGGACTGAAGTGAACCGAAGATGAACTGGAACTTCTGGACTTTCAAATGTGTGATTTTTTGAACTGGAATAAGTTGCTTTTTTTTTTTTCCTCAAAAAAAAAAAAAGGCAAACAAAACAAAAAAAAAAAGAGGTAAAAAAAAAACCACACCAAAACTATTCTTATCAAGGTTATATTCCAGGGAGCCCTCCCCTCCGGTACTGGTCGTTTTTCCCCCTGTGCGCTCCCCGCCGCGGGAGCTCCCTTCTGAACTGTTTTTCTTCTCAGCTGCTAAAATGATGGTAGAGGGTGACCTAATTTTAACTGGTGCATATTTCTAACAATCAGTGGAAACTATGCGCCTTTAACGGCCTTTTTGAAAGCGCCGTGTTTTTGTGGAGAGCAGAAACGGGAAATCAGCTAGCTGGTGCTCTGCTGGTCCCGTTTCCGCTCGCCGTCTTTGATTCTTTTGGCGCGGCTGTATGTTACCTCAAAATTGGAGGGGGAAAAAAAAAAAAACCACCCAGAAACGTCCAAGTGTAGGTTTTCCAGGAGGCGAACGCTTCTGTGTTCCCTTTTTCTCCTGCTGTACAAGAAAAAAATATCCTCTTAACTGTTTTTAACTTGCTGGGGTAATGGGATTGTCCTCGGTGTGATTCACTGGGTACCGGTGCCAGGCGGGATGGTGCTGGGGGGGAACGCTGCTGTCCGAACCAAATTAGTAAGTATTGAGGTATGAGTTGAGGCTAAGACTGACTTCAGAGCTCTTAAACTGAAGACTTGGAGTAGCACCCGCTCTATAAACAAAAGGAGACTTTGATATAAAGCATACATAACTGTTTATGATGTCCCACCCTGAAACCTAGCGCAGAAATGAGACCTCGGCCATTCTTTTCCTCCAGATCCCACTGCTGTATTTATCTCTTGCAGCAAAACAAAAGGATCGACTTTCACGGCACACAGACCTCCTGGCTGCCTTCTAAAACAGCCTTCAGAAGTGGTCCATACCTAGGAGCAGTGTCCTCTGTAATCAGGTGCTTGTTCCACCACCGTTTCAAACCCATCTCTGGTGGGTTTTTCCCACCCCTCTGTGCTGGTGCTCCCCGAGGTGCACCATTGCTCACCTCCCAGAGGTTGTGCGTTGTCTCTAGTTATATTTTCAGATGTGGAAGGAGTAATTCATTGAGGTGCCCGCTCTGGTGCTGGCTTCCTAGCCCAGGCTTTACAGGTCCAACCCCTGTGCTCTCTACCAGGAGCATCCCTGGTGAGCATCACCTCAGCACGGCCGGTCCCTCTCTGAAGTGAGCAGAGCAGCAATCCCGTTGGGAAGAGGCAGATGTGAGATGCTTATTCCAGGCAGGGGAGAGCATCTTACGTTTGTGTGCTGCAAGACTGCCGAAACAGGACCGCAGCCCTGATGTTTCCCCCAGAAAACCTGACTCAGCAGCTGTGTGGCCACGTTTGTGTTGGAGACTACAGGCGGTGACCAGGTGGCCTGGCCAGGACCTGGAGGGACATGTGCAAGGTGCAAACCTCCCATTGATCCCATGGGATAAATCATAGAATCTTCATGGTTGGAAAGGACCTTTGAGATCATCGAGTCCAACCATACACACACAAAAAAACCCAAACCCCTACAATCTCTGTCACTAGAGCATGCCCTGAAGTGCCACATCTGGATGTTTCTTAAATGCCTCTAGGGATGGTGACTCAACGCCCTCCCTGGGCAGGCAGTTCCAGTGCCTGACCACTCTTTCAGTAAAGTAATTCTTCCTGATATCTAATCTAAACCTCCCCTGCCGCAACTTCAGACTATTTCCTCTGGTCCTGTCATTGTTCACCTGGGAGCAGAGGCCAACACCCACCTCTCTCCAACCTCCTTTCAGGGAGTTGTGGAGGGCAATGAGGTCTCTCTTCAGCCTCCTCTTCTCCAAGCTAAACATGCCCGGCTCCCTCAGCCTCTCCTCATGTGACCTGGTCTCCAGACCCCTCACCAGCCTGGTAGCTCTCCTCTGGACAAGCTCCAGCACCTCAATGTTCCTCTTGTACAGCGGGGCCCAGAACTGAACACAGCACTCGATGTGAGGCCTCAGCAGTGCCGAGTACAGAGGCACCATCACTTCCCTGCTCCTGCTGGCCACGCTGTTCCTGATACAAGCCAGAATGCTGTTGGCCTTCTTGGCCACCTGGGCACACTGCTGGCTCATGTGAAGCTGGCCGTCCACCAGCACCCCCAGGTCCTTTTCTGCCGGGCAGCTTTCCAGCCACTCTTCCCCAAGCCTGTAGCGTTGCTTGAAGTGCATGGTTATGTTGCTCTGATGACTAGATGATACCGTAGACTGACAAGGTGGGGAGCCTGAGAAATGTCTGGTAGTACCACGGTAGCAGGAGCCATCAGAGACCAGCGGTTCACGGAGCCAACCTCTGGATCTGCTGTGTTGGAGAGGCTGGGGAGCCCCTGCCACAGCACATACCTTCTCCTTGTTTGTGGGAGAAAAGATGTATCGGCCAAGTCCAGTGGACGTTAGGAGCTCCCACCGGGAGTGCACCCCTCTGCCGAAGCGTGGGCACTGGCGTGGAGCTGGCTGCACGGCTCGCTTTGATCCTGCTTTCCAGGTCATGATTTGAAGGTCCCCTTCAGGTGGTACACAACGCTTCTGTAAATCAAAGCCTTCTCCCCTGAGGCTTGAGCTCCCGAGGCCAAGGTAGCTTGTTCGCATTGATCTCTGTATTTTCAAGTGAAGGCCTTTCTCTGCGCCGGACCGCAGGTTAAAACATCGCTGCGGTCCTCCCCGGCTCTGGCCGTACCCTGGGGACACCTGAATGCCGCGACCTGCTCTGCTTGCTCTCCTCTAACCCCGACCACCCGCCCTTCGCTTGGGATAATTGCAGAGAGAAATAGCATTCCTTGTTCACTGCTTAACAATCTCTTGTGAATAGCTTGATTTTTATTTTAATGAGGGACCGCACTGGTGATGGTTTGTCTCTCTAATTGAATCGGCAGCTTTTCTTTATTTTCTAATAATCCTGCAGCTAATCTTACAGATTGTAAACTCTTATGATAAGAGACTGAGAACTTGCTAGCGCCTGTGCCAGACGTTGTTGCAGTAGGGGATTTTTGTGTCCTTGGTTTTTCTTTTCTCTCTTTTTTTTTTTTTTTTTTTTTTTCTTCATTTAAGGTGTTTAAAGAAATGACTAACAGGGATACAATGAGTTGGAGTTGGGGAACTGAGCCATCGCCTCGGTGTTTTTTAGGAGGTAGCTGATGGCTGAAAGCAAAACTGTAAACATAAAAATCACTAAGACCCTTTGGAGCATGATCTAAAGTGTGAGGAAATGCTGCTTTTATGTTCCAGAACGTTGTTATTACTGCTTATCTCTACTTTGCATTGGAGAGTAAGCAAAAAGTCCTTAAAATTCTGTGTGTGCTTAGATTGCCTGGATAAATCACAGCATGAGGGCCACAGCCGCTGGTGTGTCCAACAACACCAATAAATATGGGGGTTGAAAGCAAAAGGGACGCTGGGCTGCTCGGAAATACCTTTCCAACAGGTCGTTACAAGGCGGGGGGAAGGCAGGCAGTGGGCTGCTTATTATTGTGCACTGAATATGTTAAAAACCCAAAGCAATTCCCCGGGTGTTTTAACCCTGCCTAGCCACGGGCGTTCCCGCGCTGGCCTGTCACCAAAGCAGGATTTTGATGCAAGCCTTTGCAATAACGGGGGAAAAAAAAAATAATAAATCAGTAAATAGGTCAGATGGTAACCTTTGCCTCTCTCATCTTGTGTAGTTTTACAGCGTTGAACGGGGAAATAAATGGTGTTGAGATTACAAACTCACGTGCTTCTTCCCAACCATACCAGGAGGACAACGGTCGTTAATGCCAAGTGCTGCGGGCCCTGGGGACGCGACTCTCCATTTACAGCTTCAGCAAGGCTTTATTTTACAGGGTACAAGATACAGTACTGTGGGCTAACTCCGTAACTGCACAATAACTATTGATTGTTTAATTAGCTGGTAAATGCCACATAATCGCTAAGCCATTACGCAGCAGTATTCCGCGCTCTGAAGTAGAGCGTGTGGGATCCGGCAGCCGTGGATCTCGCAGCTCTGGCTCCCCGGGGAGCTCCTCCACCGTCATTGCGGGATGGGGCAGAGCAGGGGTCACCCCCCAGGAGCCACCTTGGGGTGGCCACTGGCCGCCTCCAGGCAAGGCGCCCGGCCACGGGCTGTCCCTCTCCCCCACCAGCCCAAGTTAGGCAGCGTTGGGAGAGGACACGGTTTTTGCAATTGCTCTTTGTTGCGCTGTGTTGTGTCTGCCTGGGGTTACAACACGTGGCGGGGTGGGGAAGGATGAGGAAATGCTTCCCAAGGTCTTTTGTCAGGGTTTATTTCTTTATTACCCAGCTGGCGTTTGCCGGAAGCCAGGACTGATCCACCTGGAGGCAACCCGCCAGGTTTGACCCAGTGGATGAAGATGTTGAGGTGTGTGGGTATGAGAAAGTGAATAAAGCATTTGAAATCCAAGGCGGCCTGTTGCTGGAGAGCTGGGAGCAGCAGGGCCGCCGGGACACTTTGGTCCCCGAGTCAAACCCCTGAGAATGTCCCGGACACAAGCCTGTTCTCAGTAACGTTGTCCTGGAGTTTGCGGATGCCGGACAAGGAGGGATAACGCGTGTCCTGCCCTCCCGGGTGCTGTTTGTCCCCGCGCGGCAGCATCCTTCCTGGTGGCACCCCTGGCATCCCGCTGGTGAGGTAGAAGGGGAATATACTTTTAGAAGATTGTTGTTTTTTTTTTCTTTCTTTCACATTTTTTTTGGAGGGGAGGAACGAGAAAACAAGCAATGTGCAGTCTGTGCCACGTTTAGGCTGGCCGTGGTCTGGCTCAGCCTGGCTCCGCTGATCAAGTCTTGGGCCCTTGCATCAGCCCCGGTGAGAAGAGTGACTCTGCAGGCTCCTGGGTCATTATTAGCAGTTCAGATAATTAGCCTGAGTCAAGAATGGCATTAATTGTTTTTAATAATGCGTTGTGTTATTGTCTCTCTTTCCGAAAGGCTGATGGTCAGTAGTTTGGTAATTAATCACTGTTGCTTTTAGCCGTGTGGAAGAAGTTACCATGCTGCACACAATTAATATTTCCTGGGGTTTGTTGCTGTAAAGAATTAATCTTGGTTTTTGTACACACGGCTTTTATAGCTGAAGACTGACCGCTGTGCCTTGCTCGAGAGACCGGGCTGAACGCACGCGGGCCACGCGTGGTGGCTGCAGACTGGGCACGCTGCTGGCCACCCCTCGTCCCATCACCCGTCCGGCGGTGGTGGCTGAGCATGCCCGGGGCATGCGGACCTGGCTTTCCTGGGCCACCAGAGTAATTGAGAGCCCCCGCGTCTTGCTATCCAAGCAAACAGCTCTAACCCTAGATGGCCAGCTGTTGCATTTGGAGGGGCATTCCAAGTTATTTCCCTTTTCCCACCATCTTGTTGGTGTAAAATGAATTGCGGTGCTGTGAAGTGTGACTTGAGCCAGGTAGGTCCTTCTAGTGTCCCATCCTTGGCTTTGGGTCCTTCTTTTTGTTTCCAGCCTCTTCAGAGACTGCTTTTGCTACACGGAGGACAGGCTGAGTGTAGCCCCATGCGTATGTGTGTATAATGGCCATCCCTCCGCGTGGTCTGATGGTTGCCGCAGACAGGGGCAAACACATGAAGGGTTGGTCCCCTCTGATTTCGGTGGCTCCCCTCTGATTTGGGTGACTCCCCAGCTTTCCCCATGGTCTGGAGCCTGCTCCATAGGGCTGAGCCAGGGAACCACCCTGCAGTTAACTGGTGCTGAGCTGCTGTGCCCCATCCAGGGCTGCTCTTTCCACTGGGATGGTTTTGGTGGTGGCTGGGACCACTCACATCCACGTCCAGATACGGAGCCGCGTGGGTGGGCATCGGCCAGCTGGCGTCTCCAAGGTCGCATGAGGGCCGTGCAAGTGTGAATGGATTTACGAGATTTACAAGCTGCTTTATAATCCTTCCGTATTACAAGCACGGTATTAAATATTAAGCCATTGTTTCCTCTGGGATGACTCCCTGTGCCGGCAGAGAGGACGGATGGTGCAAGGATGCTCATCGGGGCAGGGGTCCCGTAGCCACCGGCTCTGGGTCGGTGCTGTGCTGCTTATCAGCTCTTCTTGGGTTGCGGGAAGAGGCTGGGCTGGCGTATTGGTATGCGATAACGCGTGGTAGCGTTATCGGAAGGAAAACGGGCGACCTCAATTCTGTCAGCTTCCCAGTGATGTTAAAATATCTCTAGAAGAGAAGGTCCTTTCCTTGCTGACTCGAATGGGGGGTTTGTGTGTTTCTGAAGCGGGGACTTGTTTTTGCCATGCAGGCAAGGAAGTCTTAACTGGAAAATGCTTAAAATGATGTTTCACTCTGAGGGGGGGGGGGGGAAGGAAGGGGGGAAAAAAAAAAAAAGGCAAAAGCTTTGTTACCAGAGCAACTGGTACATCTTGTGCTGCTTCATTTCTCTGAAACACAGAGAGAGCCCTCAGCCCTCCCTCCCTCCCCCCAAGAAACCAGCCCACACACACCTACGCGCCAATATGTCGCATTAACTTCGCTGCTTTCTGAATAATATAAGGGAAAGGTGCTTTTCACATCTCAATCCTATAGAACTCAGGTTATGAAAGGTGATTAAAAATGTTCCTGTACTGCCTCCCTTTTTAATCTCTGTTCCCTTCCCCTCCCCTCCGGAGTTAGTGATGGGAAAGGGCAGGGTGAAGGTCAGGAGCATCTGTGAAGTGCCACTTGCCCACTCTCCCTTGCGTTGCTGGGTGCTCTGCTTCTGTAAATACTGCACAGTTTTGCAGGACAGAAAAATATCTGCAATGGCGGGGGGGGGAAGCTACCTCTGAAGATGCTAAGCAAAGTCAATGGCACGCTGCAGAGCATGGGGGACACGTGGTGGGTCTTGCGGTGCTGTTTGTGTGGGTGCCGGGCATGGATAGGGACGGAGGGAGAGCCCTCTCCTAGACTTGTGGGGATTAGAAGATGATCCCTGCAAGCAGCTGCTCTGCAGAGCAAGCACTGCTTCCAGTGCCACCTTCTATTCCATAGGAGTGACTGGACTGGGAACTCAGACCTGTCTTCTCAGGTCTCCTGTGAGGACACTTAAAGTGGGCCCATTCACTGGTTGGCGGTATGGCCCTGGGATCCGTAGGTTTCATGGTTGTGGACCAGTACTGCTGGACGTGTGGCCGATTCTATGCGAGCGGAGCTGCAGAGCAGCGGGAAGACAAGGATGTGGATGCATGTAGCTATATTTAATACTGGGGTCTGAGAAGACTCACTGCCTAGTTGTCTTCAAGCTCCCCAGGAGAAATTGGTCCATGTGAGTTGTCAGGCTGGTCTGTGCTTGTGCAGCCACTCTTGACGTTCCTCAAAGTCCCTTGACTTTGGTCGGGCTCTCTGGGTCTCCTCATGGTGGTGTACTTGGGCATCCAGCTACCATCTGCATTGCTTAACCTGGGAGATGGGGATGTGGGGAGAGCTGTTTAGGAAATAGCCAGCTTTTCAGAATCGGGGTTATTCCACGTGAAAGCATCAGTCTCCCTTTTGGGAGGTGCAGGTTCTTGGCCTACTGAAGCTTCCGTTGCTCTGCTCCCTGTAATATCTTGCAATAGTGTGTTATAAGCATGTGGTCGAGGCCAACTGGTGAGGTATGGATGCTGTAAGGCTCGGGTGGATTACAAAAAACATTTATTGCTAGAATATACCAATCTAATGGTAACCCTGGGCTGCAGAGCGGCAGATTAGGAGCATCTTGCTCAAAGTAAAAGCTGGTACTTGCTGATTTTTGTTGTTGTTGACTTATAGTATTGAAAGAGTATTGGGTTAGTCTAGTGAACTGGAGCCTAATGCAGTGTACAGAAAGCCCAGGGCCAAGTTCCCGCTGTTGCAGACTTTGCTGGTAACCTTCGCTAAATGACTCGTCTCTTCTCCTTCCCCACCCCTATCCCCATAAAATCCGAAACAGGGCAATGCCCGGGCTGGTTTTGGGAGCTGCTTGGTAGTGCCGGCATTGGAAAGCCATCTATGAGGAGGTGGTGTGCCCCATGTCTTTTGTTTGAAAACAAAAGGTTGGGGGTGAGGCCGGTTCCCAGAGGAGCCGTGTCCAGCAGTAGTCAGCCGTTAGTAGGTCAGCTGAGCAAAACAATCTAAAGGAGCACTGAAAAGTAGGTTTTGGAGCTGAGAGGTATTTTGTTCCTCCCGGCTCTGAAGGTGCCACTCTCAGCTAAGGCAGGAGAGGACATTTTGGAAGGTTTAGAGAAGGACATGGGGAAGCAGTAGCCTGTGAACGTTGGTCCAGGCTGTGTATTCAAGGCGTTCATGGTTCCTGGGGGTGTTTGTCTTCAGAGATGTTTCTTGCTTGTCATTTTTTGTATCTTTTCAAATTTTGATGCAGCTTGACTTGCGTCTGAAGACTTGAAGGCGGGCGATGCTTACGGGGAGCTGGTTGGAGCTCTGGATCTTCTCCTGGTTGCGCTTTGAAGACTCACTGCAGCGAGAAGTGTGTGTCTCGTGAAATCTGCAGTTTATTCTTAGGTTTACCTGGGAAGCCCTTTACGCTAATTACCTAAAGATGGAAAGTGCCAAGCAAACACAGCCTGCTTCCAAACGTTGTGGGGTTTTTTTCCTCCGCTCGCATAAGAATGGCAGATTGGCATAATTTTTTTTTTTTTTTGTGTTTAGGTCTTTACATTCTTTTGTGTGTTTATGTCTCTAAATTCTTGTGTTCGAATGTGTTTGTGGAAGCATGTGGCTAGGAGCCCAACTCCATCCCCACGTCCCCACCACGCTGCCTTTGTCCCTAAGCCTTCATCCCTTTCAGCTCTCCATGTTAGGTGTCTGAAGAGGTGGTCAATTTGGGCTTCAAACCGCACTGCAGTCAGCTGGAGAGGGATGCTAGAGACCTGTGTGTTGATGTTTGTATCCTCAGACTTCTCCCCCCTCAAGATTTTTTGCTCTCCACTGGGGCAGGGCAGTACTTTTAAAGAAGAAGTGTTGGTACACGCTCCTTTTCATGCATCACCTCAATTTTCCCATCAGAGGTGACACGAAGTCATCCAGGAGACTCCACTGTGGCCTGCAGGTCTTCAAGAGGATGAGAAATCCAGGCGGTGGGTTGGGGCTGGTGGGCTTTCTCTTGCTGTGAATCTGCGCTTGAGTGCAGCGGTTGGACGCAGGGACTGTAGGAACCTCCTGACTTGTTGGCTTGCATCAGTTGGGTGCTTGGGGAGGTTTCACTGAGGACCTCAGGAGCACCCTGGAGTGGGAGGGATGCTGCTCTGCCCCTGTTTTATAGGGGCGCTTGCAACCTGTGGCAGCGAGTTTCCAAAACTAATAGCCTTCTGCGGGTCTCTGGTTTTTGTTTTTAATCCACTGTAAAGCTGAACCTGATGGCAAATGGTACTTGAAGTGACCTGGGTGCGCAGGGAGCAAAGAGGGACAAGGGAAGTAATCCAGCCCCCAATGTGTTTAAAAATGGGAGCCGTGGAGGGGGGAGAGTTGCATAAAGGACAGAACTGGATTTCAGATGTCCGTAGTTAATTTTAAAAAGCTGCTGGCTTTGTTAGCTCTCCACGGGCATTAAAGATGAAGCACCTTATATGGGCAAGACCCATTAGCGCGACACGCTTCTCGCGCTGGAGGTGATGCTTCACCTCGGCTGCAGGGGACGGGCGATGCACCGCGCTCCCGTCTCATCGCATTTTGGTGGATGTTGCCTTAGCTTGATGTCATTTTTTTTATTTTTTTCCAGCTAGTGCGGGGTGGGGATATTTTTTCAGTAAGTCTAGCTATTGAGTTCCAAATAAACAAATGGTGTTAGCTCGTTACAGTTCTACTCCCTTGAGAAATAGTTATTAACAGGGTCAGTGTGAAGAAATGTATTTTATGTTGCATGGTATCTAGA
This sequence comes from Larus michahellis, assembly GCF_964199755.1. Lineage (NCBI taxonomy): Eukaryota > Metazoa > Chordata > Aves > Charadriiformes > Laridae > Larus > Larus michahellis. The sequence continues at coordinate 4,941,321 of NC_133901.1, forward strand.
TGGAATGAGATCGGGCTTATGCAGTTAAACGGCTACATTAAAAAACCTTTAACTCATGGATGCCTCCTCATTAGTTAAAAGGTGTGATTGGTTCCTCGCAGGGTGGCGTTGTGTTTTCCTTGAAATAACTGCTGGTGCGTGAACTTCAGGGTGGTTCCTCCATGTGGGCAAACAGCCCTGGGGTGTCTGCAGGGATTCCTGGTGGGACCCCGAGGGGATGGGTTGGGATGGGAGCCTCTGCTGCTGGGCCCTCATCCCAGCTCCTCCTCCAGAAACCCTGCTGTAATGGCAAGTAGCGGGCAGCGTGCCGGATGGAGGGTTGGAAAGGAAAGCTCGGAGCTTGTTCCGAGGTCTCTCCTTCTCCCTGTCCGTTTATCTGTGGTTTTCCCAGTGAGGGTGGAACAGCCAGGTCGCTGGGCTGGCGGGGCTGTGTGCCTGCAGGTGGGTCAGTGTCTTGTGCGGCTGTGCTGGTTTGCATTTAAAAAAATAAGATAATTTACAGGTGGCTTGCTGAGGAGGGATTGAACATGTGAACCTCGGTGACAAAGAAAACAAATTTAAGCAGACTTTATTTATATTTTTTTTTCTTTCTTTTAAATTCCACGTGGCAGATGTGTCCCTGCAGAGCCAGGGCTGAGGCATGGCGGCGGGGAGCAGTACTGCGCTTATCTCTGCCGGGAATTGAGCTGGTTTGCTTCTCGCTGAGAAGCAGAAAGAAAAGCAAGTCACTGCAGTGGGACGTTCGTGGTAGCAGTCCCATTTCTCATTAATCACTCAGGTCTCTGCCCACGTTTTCCGACACCTATATGTCCGCGTTCAGTCCTACTAGGTTCTGTATGTCACAGAAAACAACTCTACTGAGTGTAGTGAGGAGTTGAGCCTTCCTCTGTGGTGTGGTCTTCCAAGTGCTGAGCAGCTGGTGGCATCTGTAGGAATCAGCAGCACAGTGTGGCACTCCTGGGCTCCGGCACTGGCATTCCCGGGCTCCGGCACACTGCTGGTGCCAGTACTGAGGTCCAGCGAGCGGAGGGGATGTGTTGGGAGAGACCATCATCTCTCCTGCCAGGGTCTCTGGGGGCAGCCCTGCCATGCAGGCGGAGCCATTTCATGCTTCCAGCTTATTCTTTTTTTTTATTTTATTTTATTTTTTTTCCCTTGCTTTGCATCCCCTTTTGAAAAAATGGGATGTTTCTGCTCTGGCACATCTTGCAGTTGATAAGTCTTTATGCTAATACTTTCCTTGGTGTTGCAATTTGTCCCTGAGCAAAACCATTAGTTGGGAATACGATGCCTCATTAAGTATCTAACTTGAGCATTCCGAAGTCTCCAGCCGACCTCCCCCCTCCCCGCCTGGTACATAAAAACCTCTTTAGAGCTTGAAGCTTCTTACGGGCAACACGAAAGGCTGGAAACGCATCTTTATATTTTATGGAAGTAGAAATTCGCATGCAAGCAGCGATCAGGGCTGAGGAAAAACTGCAAATACCACCGGACTTGCCATTAGTCTCTTGTTTCGTTAGAGCAATTATGGTTATAGCCGGAGTGGGCAGCGCTGCTGGTTGCGCGGTGGAAATGCCTTCGTGTTCCTGCGCTTCAGAGATTTTTCTCTTTCACACTTTAATTCAGCAGGTCCAGGATCGAGGCCAAAGCTTTTTCTCCTCTACATAACTAATAGAAAGGCAGCCAATTCAGCAGAATTTCTGTAAATAGCCTGTTCCAGATGAATTGCAAATTGTGTATCCGAATGCCAACAGGGTTAACGCGAGGGGTGGCTTGCAAAAGAAAATGGAAATCTTGTGTCGGAGGAGCAGGCTACTGAAATGTGATGTAAAATTGCACTTTTGGACTTTGCAGAAATAACGTTTGCTGTAGTCATGAAGCCGCCCAAAATGCGGAAAACCAAAGCCTTGATCCCTGCTGCTGAAGGGTGAATCCTCCAGGTTGCACAGAAGATGCTTGGGATCTACTTAAAATCCTATAGCAGCCAAGCAACGAGCCGGTCCCTTGAACGTCTACTGAAAGAGCTCCTCCAGTATTTTTTATATATCTAGATAGATTTTTTTTTTTTTAAACTTTTTTTTTTTTAATTGACAAACAATGGTATTATCCATTGGGATAGCAGAGCTGTGTCAGTCGTGGCGTGGTTCGGGGGACTCTGCCTTTAGCATCTGTGGAGTTGGGGATGCAGGGCGGGGGGTGGTGGGTACCACAGAGAAGTTGCTTGGCCAGGGGATGGTCCAGGACATGGCCCCCCCAGCAGTGACCACTGGGGTTCAACCCCCATGGGGACAGTTGGATTCAAGCTCTGCCTCTGTCTAGCCTTTAAGAATGAGCATGGAGGGGGTGGGTTGTTCCTCCCGGGACTGTAAATGGATTTGCGCGCGTGCTGCTGGGCTGGCACGTGTGTTGTGCAGGGCACGCGGGATCCAGGGTACAGCTGGGGCTGCACCTCCAGCTTTGCAGCCTTTTCCTCCGCTATGGCTAAGTTGGAGTTTTTGGTTGGTTTTTCTTTTTTTTTTTTTTTTTTTTTTTGGGTTTTTGCATCTGTCGGTATTAGCTGAAACTTGGCACAGTCAAGGAAAATTAGTGCCTTTTCCATGCTGTTCTGCAGCAGACACAGGCTTGCATGCTGAGCGGTGCCAGCAGCCAGAAGGCTCCAGGGAGACCTTAGAGCCCCTTCCAGTCCCTAAAGGGGCTCCAGGAAGGATGGGGAGGGACTCTGGATCAGGGAGTGGAGCCATAGGACAAGGGGGAATGGTTTTAAACGGAAAGAGGGGAGATTTAGATGAGATATTAGGAAGAAATTCTTGGCTGTGAGGGTGGTGAGCCCCTGGCCCAGGTTGCCCAGAGAAGCTGTGGCTGCCCCATCCCTGGAGGGGTTCAAGGCCAGGTTGGACGGGGCTTGGAGCAACCTGGTCTGGTGGGAGGTGTCCCTGCCCAGGGGTGGGGGTGGCACTGGGTGGGCTTTAAGGTCCCTTCCCACCCAAACCATTCTGGGATTCTAAGGTCATGTAGCAAGGGATGCGGATTAGCCAAAGGGCTGAGGGTAAGAGCACAGTTTTGGGCTAGCCCACGTGATGAAGACAAGCCGCCTTCTTCCAAACCTGTCGCCTTTCTTCTAGAAAACCCCCTAAACCTGTGATACGGTGCTGGGGGTTGTGTTTAGCAAGGACTCCACATGTCACCAGTTGGATTTAAGTACAGGGGGGGAAGAGGCTGGGGGGTGGGCAGGACGACAGCCTGTGAGCCCCGTCCCTCACGCTGGCTGAGCCCCCGGCAGTGGGATGTGTCCCTGGGGAGGGTCCAGAAGCCCCGGCTGGGCTGGGGGGGCTTCTGCCCTGGGGAGGGGATGTGGCTCCCAGGGTATCTACGGTAGCGTGCGCTTTAGCCTCTCCCGATTAATGCCTTCAGCCCTATTCCTGTACTAGGGAATATCGCTTGGGTCGCGTGAGCTTGGGCGTGAGTTGTTGCAGGGAGAAATCCAACGATGGGCAAGAGCAAATGCTCTTGAAAGCTCAAGCATACACTCCAAGCATTGTTTTGGGGTTGGTTTTTTTTTGTTTTTTTTTTTTTTTTTTGTTCGCTTATTGATGACCATTCACAACCTATTTGGGAAGGCACTTGAGAAGAAATAAGCTAATTGCATAATTTAATAGACAATGTGAGAATAACGGTCTAAGCACGCCGGCAGCGTGGAGGAGCTGGGGCTGGAGAATGTGACTTGTCTTGCACGGGAGAGATTAATCACGTCGGCTCCCGGGAGACAGGTCCGCTGGAAAGGTGGTTGTGCTGGATGCACTGTTTGTGCCGTTAAAATTAGGCTGTGTACAAGAACTAATAAAAGCCAAAGAAAAGATTTCTAGCAGAAGGGATTGAAAACTTGAAAGCATTTTAATTCAAAATTAGAAAAATGAGAACAGTTATGGGCAAGGGGAGTGTATTAATAAAGGAAAATGAGTATTTGTTACTGCTGGTGTGAAATGAGATAATTTAAGAGAAATGCTCTAAGTGCCTTTTGTCACAGTTAATGCCTTTTGTTAGATTTCCAAGCAAAATGGAGCCTGCGACGTTCAATTTCAGGGTTCTGAGATGATCGAAATACCGTGGGGCAGTCTGATCATCTCATACTTTACTGGAATGAGGTCATCAATAACTTTTGCCTGGGTGTGATTTACACAGTTGTCAGTGTCTGAATTGCCGTAATATGTCTCTGCCTGGGAAAAATGCTGCATTTGGAGGAAAAAAAAATAAAACCAAACCCAAACCACTAAAGCAGGAGCTCTCTGGGTAGCTGGTTCACTGCTAATAATGGATACAGAAAAGTGATTACTTGTGATCCATTCAAATAGAAAGGCTCAGCCTCTAAAGCTGGAGGCATGGAAGCTGTTACAAGGTCAAGCGGTGTCCTTTCAGGAGAAATAGGTGGTGAATACTGTCAGCTGCAGATAACACATCTGCAACATCATGAAAAGTACATCTGAAATTAAGATTAAAGGTGCTTTGCACTCATAAAGGCGGGGGGGGGTGCTTGGGTTGGTGCGGGAAGAGGAGATAGAGGTGAAATCAGAAAAAAGAGGATTAGCTTTTGGTGGGTGACAGGCGGTAGCTCCGGCCAGGGAGAGATTTAAGCAGCAAAAGTGCTCAGTAACCTGGGGAATTATCGGAGTTTTCTGCAGCTGCTTCCAACTGGTGGTCTTCAATGGCTCCAAACTGCTTGTGTTTGAGCCTCTCTCGCACCCCGTGCCTGCGTGTGTACATGCGCATGCAAAATCTCTTCTGTGACAGGCTGGGAATCCAAAAACCAGAGGCCCTGGTCATCTACCCTCGCAGAAGGCTCTAATTTTAGATGCCCTAGTTTACGTGGAGGCAAAAAAGGGACCTGACCTTCAGCGATGCTGGTAGACCTCTTTCTTTTGCTGACATACCCTGCGGGTCAGGGCACCGAGAGCTTCTGAAAATGAAGTCCTCATGTCTTGGCAGACGTTTTCAAGTTTCTGCTTTGGTAAATTGGGCCGGGAAGCTTTGCTGAAGGTCCTGCAAGAGAAACTGGATCTCTTGACTGGTGGATATGAGCCAAAATGAGCATTTCTTAATATGTTGAAGAGGGCGGTGCTGCCAGTTTTGTCAGTCCCACCATGCTGAGAAACCCAGTTTGTGAAAATAGGGTTTGGCTACAGCCGCTCTGAGGAGAAGGCCTTGACCCTTTATCAGCATGGCAGTGGCTTCACAGGTGGGAAGCTTGAATTCGTGATCCCAAAGGAAAAAGCCTCCCTGAAGCAGAGCGAGCAAAGGTCCAAGGGGTCTAATGTGCTTTTCCTCCACCTTGGGAAAATAGCACAGCCAAACAAAACTTGCGGGTTTTTCATTCAAATCGGACCCTTCCATGCAAATCTCATTCTTGCAAAAACTTCTGAAATGTTTGGGGTTCATTCCGAAGTGGAAGAAAAATATATTTGCAAATCTCAAGCACTTTGGGGAACCGGTGGAGGTGTCCTGGGGTCAGTGGTACCCAGGACCGCGCGTCGGCTTGCTTCTTCTGTGGCCAGATGCTTGCTGACACCCAGTACGTCAGGTCCGTAAATACCTAAGCATGTGGGAGACTTTACTGGTGTCTGGTCCACAGCTGACCTTTCATTTTGCTAGCAGAAAATGAAGATTAACCTTGAGATCAGCAGACTACAGCGGAGATTGCACACCCGTGCTGCTGGATAAAAATAGACAGAGAAACTGGAAGGGGGGACTATCGTATCTGTTAAAGCTCGTCTATGTGCTATTAATGTGTTGGTGACCAGGCCTCATCCTGAGCTTGTGGAAGCTTTACCTCCGTAAGAACGTTGTGTATGAGCTATAACGACCTGCCAGGTACGTGTCCTTCTTGTACATACGTGGACCTTGCCTTCTCCGGTTTCTCATCTGCCCAAACTGGCCTTATCAAAGGAATGTAGTGTTTAATCTAAGGCAAGCATCGGAAGAATAAGCTACTATGGTTTTCGGTAGTCTGGTACAAAATTCCTCCTGCATTTCTTGGCGCTCAGTTATTAATGAGGCGTTTGTTCTGTTTGCTTAAACCTCCCAGCAGCTCGCACATGTGCGCTATGCAAATTATTTGTGGTCTGGTTAAATACTGTTTTTCTAGGAAAGGGAATAACTGAAATTAGTAGAGGAAAAATAAGTAACGTTAACCCTCTGTAGGTTGTTCCCTCGTTAATTATTTTGGTTATTTGGCTCTTGCGATGGAACTGAGCGTGCTGCTGTCGTTAACAGCGATTCGGGACCTCTGCTTGAATAGTCACGTACTGAGTGCTTGCTTTGGGTGGCAGTGGTCCAGAAAACTGCCAGCATCCTAATTAACACACTTTTTCAATGGACAATATTAATATTCATACTGTTATACTGTAAAATGAGTAATTTGAATAGACAGAATGTCTTGCACTCTCTTGATCTCTTGTGGTTTAACCTACAAAAGGCCATTGGCACTCATTCTTTCAGGCCTTAATGGGTGCAAAGGCTTCTAATACAATGGCGTGGAGCAGAAGTACCTTAAAAAGTGTAGCAAATATAATGCATCCGATAAGGGTGTTAATATTTTGCTAGAGCGGCGAAGGAAAATGTGAAGGGAAATGTTTGTAATAGATGAGCATCTCCGAATGACAGTGGAGTAAGGCAGCTCTCGGGAGGGACTGGTCCCTCAACATCCATCTAAATGATGTCAGCCCGGCAGCGGTGATGCAGAAGTTCCCCAGCTGAGCCGGAGCGGAGAGGAAAATAGTACTGAAAGCGAGAAAGCAAATATATGTCTGACTGGGAAACAAAAGACTTGGAAGGTTGGTCGTGTTTTATTGATGCCCACCATTAGGGGCTACCACAAGATATACTACCGATTCTAGCGAAAGGAATGAAAGTACGGGAAATAACTGTGAAAGAAAAGCGATTCATTCAGGGGGGAAAAAGCAAAGGTGCAACTGAAGCAGAAAGCGCTGTATTTAGCAAGTAGGTTAAGAGGTGTGAGGGTTGCATGATATGTTTGGGTAGGCACCGACTCATTTGCTAAAGTATCCAGATTACTCCGTTCACCTGAGATATGTCCTGTATGTGCACGACCCATCTTATGTCGCGCGCCCTCCTCCTCTCCCAAGGTCTGGTTGACCCTGAGTCCTCAAGGAAGGAGGGTCATTATTGAGGGGAAGCTGCTGCTGAAAAAAAAAATGAGTCTCAGCACATCTTCTCTTCAACGTTCAGTATGGAGTAGGCTGTTAGCTGGAGGCAATGAGCTTTCCAGGTGCTCCATCCTCTAAAGAACCTTTGCTGGTGCAGGTAGTGCAAAGGAAGGAGGTCCTTTCGGTAGCTGCAGATTTGGCTGTGGTCCCTGCAGGGCTTGAGATCCTACAGAGGTGTTGATCTGTCTTCAGCAGTGGAGGAGAAAGCCCACTTGAGTGCAGAACTGATGCCAACAAATTGTATTTTGACTGGCTGGGCGCAGGAACGAGATCGCACTTAACAGACTCGGCGGATGCTTTGAGGAATTGATAAAAGGGAGCTGAGGGAGAGGGCAGCTGTGGACACAGATTACCTGGACCCAGGATGGTTTCTGGTGGTGTCACACACAATCTGTGCATTCGCAGGGCCTGGCACTGGCTGCGGTCTCTTACGGCGGATGCAAACATGCCTTAGATCTCAACAAGCAGAAGGCATCTGTGAAGAGCAGCATTTTTCTAAAGGGGAAGGGGACTGTGTAGTGCTATGGGGTTCACTGTTTAAAAGTGATTTAGCTCACTTTGTATGTGGGTGGCTTTGACTTCTGGACGAAAGCTTAACCATGGAAACTGTAGCTGCCAGTCCGAGCGGCAAACCTCTTTCTGCAGAGCCTGGCCTGACTCTGCTCTCCTGGTGGCACCTTTGTCTCCGTGTCTGCGGCCTGTACAGGCTGTCGGAATGGGGACAAGCCTCTTTTTCTGAAGGTAACTCATCAACCCCTCTGCCAGCAGCCGAGATGGGGAGACAAGACTGAATTGCCCAGTTGCCTTTCGATGCTACCTGTCAGCTGGTGGTAAGACCTAAAGCATTTGTGTGCGTCTGCCTAAGCTGTGCCCATCAGATATTCAAAGATGGGTGGCATCAGCTCTTTTTAAGTATCTTCAAATACCTCTTTTTATAGTGCATTCACAACGAACGCTTACCGTGGTGCCCATCCATGAGCTCTTTCCATAAGCTGGGACATGGTGGGTCCTATGCAAACGCTGAACATGGATGATGTGCACAACTTTACCCTTTCAAACCCTGGCACATTTGTGGATCCAACCGCAGCACCGATGGCCATGTTAGCTGTCACTTGGTCCACCATGTCCTTGCTGGAGCACGTTGCCAGCTTGCATCTTCATCAAATGTTGTCCTGAGAAATGGTCTGATAGCAGAAAGATTTGCGCTGGGCTATGGTACTTTGAATCTCTTCCCATCAACTTCTGGGTTGGCACGTTGCCATAGGTGTGCCACAGCGGGGGCGCTTAGGCTTTCTGGCTCTCTGAACTTGGTTTAATATTTAAAAAAAAAATAATAAATCTGTAATAATTAAGGTGAAAGGAGAAGAGAAAGAACGTCTTCAACCTGTGACAGAGGTTACTTGAGTCCCTGCACAAAGGAACCCCGTGGCAAGATTGGAGACATCCCGTTAGCCGGGAGCTAATGGAAAAATTTGAGGCTTTTAGAGCCTGAGTCAGTGTTGTGAATCGAACGCTGAAAAACCTGCTTTGTTATTGCAGCTTTAAGAGAACTAGCAAATCTCCTTCAAGGCGTTGCTGTGATTGAATGAGTGGAAAATAAAAGTCCACATCCCACCTGCTTCCCGGCTGGGGCTGGGGCTGGCAGGCTCTCCGCACCTCCCTCCCTTCGGCAGGAGGTATTTTGGCTAGCAGCGAAACAGCCAGTGAGTCAAAAAAAGGAGGGGGGGGGGGGTGGAACCACAACAAAGAATGGAGAGAGGAATAATAATATTAAAAAAAAAAATACTGCTGAAGCCTGTTGGAAGGGGAGGGCAGCGAGTGGTGCAGAGCTGTGACTCACAGGCAGCTCCGCTCCCGACGCGTGCCGAGCCAAGCCAACGCAATACTGCAGCATCTCCGCTGGCCGCCTTGTCAGCTTCATCCCGTCCCCTCCATCCCTCCTCCGTTCTCGTTTCCAGCCCCCTCTGTCTCCTGCCGGGATGCCCGGCTCAGCCCCTGCCTCCCCACCGAGGCTGCCCTTCGGGGAGCGGTGAGATCGAGGAATGGTAATTGCGGCGCCGGAGGGCGATGCCCGGTGCTGGGCGACTCCGGTCCCCTCCCGCTGGGTCCATGCCCACGAAAAGCTGAGCTCCCTCCCCTGCTCCTTCCATCTGCCCCTCTCTCTGCTGCCAGAGTTCATAGAAGTACCGAAATCTTATTTTCTTGCCGACGCTTGCTGTCCTTAGGCGTCCTCCTCTTGGGAAGCGCTTTCGTTTTAATCGATTGGGTTTTTTTTGGAGCTTTTGGGAAAAAATCCCAAAGAAGGCCTTAAAATAGAGAAATCACGTAGGTTTAAATATTTTTTTTTTTTTTTTTTTTTTTTTTGAGGAAGACTGGGAAACTATTCCACAGCCTGCTCCGTGACCTTTTCATGTCTCCTAGGAGGCCGACAGCAACTTCTTTTTGAATAATCCCCCAATCGCATTCAAAAATATGAAAAACAGTCATTTGTATAGCTGCGTATTTTGCTTCGAGGTGACAGAAGGAAGTTAAGTCTTAAATGTACCAACTGTTGGCAAGGCAGGGCTGTTGCCAGGCGGGTAGTTGTGTCCCTCAGAACACCAAGGCACAGGGCATGATTTTTTATTTTTATTTAATCTCCCTTCTGAGAAGGCTGGGGTTAGCCAGGCCAGGCTTAAAGGTCAATCTCAGCTCCGCCTAAAAGCTCGCATGACACTTTATTTAGGTTTTTTATTTAGTTGTTTTCTTTTTTTTTATTGCTTCATTCTCTAGGCTCAATCCAGATATTTTCCCCCTTCTTGCAGGAGGGACATTTTCTCCCAGATCCTTTGTTTTGGTGACGGGGGAGGGAAACTTTTCTAACCCAAAATACTCAAACAATAGTTTCCTGGTACAAAAACTTAACTTCTTTTTCTTGTTTTCTTTCTTTTTTTTTTTTTTTTCCTTGTCCCCAAATGTGTATATAATGCAATACCCGTCAGGGAAACATGCACTGTTTTTGAGCGTTGCTTCCCGTTCTGGGGTTGTGCTTTGTTTTTAACGTCTCTCTGCAGCGGGAGCTGCTGCTTTTCCAGCTAGCTCTCCTCTCTCCATGTGGAGACAGCTCATGGGAGGTTTTCCACGGCCCCCCTTTCTCAGCCAAATGCCCGTTCCTGGCCTGAGGTTAAGCATCTCTGCTCCTCCAGGAACGCGGGAGCGCCCTTTGCGGGAGCAGCTGATTGCCGGCGGCTGCGGAGGTGAACCCTTTATTTTATATTTACTATTATTCCGGCAGATTCTTCTGAAGGGCCTGTAACCCATCTCGGTGACTTTGGTGAGCGGTGGCTCGCTCCAGCCTCGGCTGCAGAGCCGCGTTCACAGCCTTTGTCAAAATACTGGTTCTTGCTAATTTTGTGTAATTTTTTTGAAGCGGGGACTTGAGCAGCCAGTGCAAACTGCAGCCGAGGAATCCATGTGTTCATCCATCCTTCTCTTCCCCGTGGGATCCCGGGCAGCGCGGGGAATAGGGATACTACTCGGGAATAGCTACCCTGATGTCAGGGTTGGCCCGTGAAAAAAGTCGAAACACGTATTATTTTGACCAGAATGAGGTACCTGCTTGCAAAGCAAAGACATTCTGTTGGTTCATTTGAGCTCCCCGCAGGTTCACCGATTTTTGGGCTGTGTAGAGGCGAGGCACCCAGCTTTGCTTGGTGTTGCGGTAAGGAAAGGAGATCGCCTCCACGGTTACTTAACGACGACTGGCTCAGTCTCATCCCTTCAGTTCCTAAATGCAGTTATTCACATGCTCAGCCCGAGCATATGAATGGTTCTTTTTAAATCAAACCGGGCTGCTTGGGTGTCTAAGGGTGAATACTGGGGAAGTGTTTTGTGCCTACGAGCCTGATCTAAGTTGACTGTGCTCCCTTTTGTTTTACTGGCCCTCACGTGGTCAGGAGATAAAATGATATGATGTTTTTTCTGCCATGAGACTGCATGGGTATATAAGCCAGGGAGGGGCAGGTGTAGATGCACCACAAAGAAGAAAGCCTTCTCCTTTGGCGGTGGAGGAGGAGGAGGAGACCCTGCAAACGGCCCTGCTGCGGCACAGGGATGCTCGAGTCAAAATGGGAAATTACTTTCTGCGCCATTTTATCTTAAGATCTAGTCCCAGTTACTGCTCCAGGACTAGTTGAGACTGACCAAGAATTAAGAGCCAGTGGATTATTTCAAATTCCTCCTTTTTTCTTGGGAGACGGGAAGACATCATCCTTGGGAGACGTCATCTTTCCATTCGGAAGCAGCATCTACATTCGTATCCATTTTTCCCCTGGCTGCTGAGAGGTTTGTGCCGAGGGGACTTTTTTGGAGAATGCCTCTGACAGAAATGTGTTTTCTCATCCCTTGAAGCTCAAAGCCATAAAGAAAAGAATGACTTTAATGAACAGACCTTGCCGAATCACCACCTTGAAGCTCTAACCGCTCATGTGAATCAAAACCTGCGGAAAGTAGGTCATATAGTAAAAATGAATTAGGTTTACTTCACATTTTATTGACTCTGTCAGTTTTTCATTCATGGAGGCTTATAGTTAGGAATGCATCTTGTCTTTTTAATGCTAGGCTGAGGTAAAAGGGGAAAATACTGTTCTTTATTCCCTTCCTTTTAGCTTGTGTCATTGGGGTGGTCAAGTATATGATGGATGTGCTTTCTCTTTTCCCTGTTTATTTATTCTTTATTTATTCTCCTGCGCTGAAGAACTGCTTAAGATGATCAAACTCCCATGGTACATTCACAAGTGGGAATTCAGCCTGATCCCAACAGTTTGTCCAACACCTAAATTCCTCTTAAAACTTCCCTGAAGGGTTGAAGTGGTAGGTGTGGTGTCTGTCTGCAGGCAGGTGGATGACCCAGCATCTCCTTCTCTGAAGCTCTGCTGAACCAGGGAACCATCCATGGACCAAGGATGTTTGGGGTCTCCAACCCTATCTATCTTGTCGTAGTGTTCATAGAATCATCGAATGGCCTAGGTTGGAAGGGACCTTTCAGATCATCTAGTCCAACTTGACAAAAACCGTCACTAATCTAAACTATATCTCTAAGCACCATGTCTACCCATCTTTTAAATACCTCCAGGTATGGTGCCTCAGCCTCTTCCCTGGGCAGCCTGTTCCAGCGCTTGATAACCCTTCCAGTGTGAAAATGTTTCCTAATATCCATCCTAAACCTCCCCTGGTGCAACTTGAGGCCGTTTCCTCCTATCGCCTGTTCCTTGGGAGAAGAGCCCGACCCCCCTGGCTACCCCCTCCTTTCAGGGAGCTGTAGAGAGCGAGAAGGTCTCCCCTCAGCCTCCTCTTCTCCAGGCTGAACACCCCCAGCTCCCTCAGCCGCTCCTCACAGGACTTGTGCTCCAGACCCCTCACCAGCTCCGTCGCCCTTCTCTGGACACGCTCCAGCCCCTCCATGTCTTTTTTGTGGTGAGGGGCCCAAAACTGGACACAGCCCTCGAGGTGGGGCCTCATAAATGTTGAGATCTGGGCGACTGCAGCGAGGTGGGCTGCGGGGGCCATTCACCGGTCCAGAGGGTGCCTAGTTTTTTCAAAAGGAAGATTTTTCTTCTTGCCCCTCATTTATGGCATTCACTTGAATTATCAGGGAGGAAGCACAAATTAAAATCACTGTAGATGCTTGTTTTATAGAGCTGCAGGTTGGACTCTGCCATGTTTGTGAAGGTTTTATCACCAATGCAACAGCCTGTTGCAATGCCGGGAGTTAACCTGCAGTTTTTAATTCATTTTTGGGTTGCATCTATTAAGCTATCACTAATTTAGCCCCTGTTCGTTTGTTTTGGCAGCGTGGGGCTGCAGCAGCAGCATGACGCTTCCCGGAAATCTCAGTGGGTGGGTTTGGGGGGGAGTTGGTGGTTTCGGGCACTGAATAGCTGAGTATTTGGGAATGTGAGGAGCAACACTGTAGTAATTTTGCTAAATGTGGGACTTTTAAGACCAATCTGTCTGGGTTTTGGATTGAATGCTGTCACTGTCCCCGTACTGTTGATGGGACAAACCTGGCTCGTGCAGGAGGTGTGTGGTTGGGGGGTTTCAGGTGACCTCCCTGTCCTTGGCTTCATAGCTGCATGATCAGAGGAATTATCTTTTATTTGTAATGTTAAATGGAAGTCAGCGTGGCTGGCTTACAGCAGAGCAGACCAAGGCCAGTGGGTAATGTGGGTGGGCCAACCATGTCCAAGTGTGACTGTGGGACTCCCAAGTGGGTCACTGTAGCTCACTTAGATGAATTCAGAAGGACTTCCTAGGAGGCCAGTTGGCAGGATACGTACATAAAATGGCAAATAGAATGGCAAATAAATCCTGGAAACATCTAGATCTGGCGTTTCTAAATGATCCAGCACCGACCCCTGGATTTCCAAAACCACGTTCCCCCAGCAGTGCATGGAGAAGGGAGGGACAGGAGTCAGGCTGGAAAAGGGAGGATGCAGTGGAGAGGATTTTCAGCATCAACGCACCAGAGCCATGACTACTGAGCTTTGTTAGTGTACTACAGGTCAAGTACTTTACTTGTACTTGGGGTGAACTGGTCCGATTCTTCCTCAAACAGCCCAGCTGGTCCAGTCCCTGTCCTTATTGCCATGGGATAAGGCGTGACTGGGTGGGAACGCTCATGGACCAAGGCAGGAGGTCTGGTGAGGCTCTTCAGTGGAAGGTACTTAAAATAGGGGTGCCTTCAGGATGTGCTGAGAGAGGGAGTGAAAACCACAGCACAGTAACTAATTCTTCAGGAGACATGGTCGTTGTTTGAGATGACGTGCAATACATCTTGGAGAACATGAGGGATGGGTTTGAATGGCCAAGGCTGGTGCTGGATGAGGGGCAGCAAGGACAACTCTGCACTTGGTATCTGGCAGGGCTTGGGTCTGGTTATGCCGATCATTTTTATCCTTTTTTAGAAGGTTGGAATTCATTGCCACATTTTGAGGATGATGATGACGATGGAGGGCTTTAATGGCGTGGTGGATGTTGTAGCCCGGAGATGAGGTGAGGTAGGTCTCAGCCTCCAGTGCTGGTGTGGTGACAGTGTGCCTCCTGGGCTTTTTAACTGAGAATTAAATGCACTAATTAGGATTTGGGAGTGTAAACAAGGGGGTGCAGCTCCATGAGTTTGTTTGACCATTGGGTTACAGCTTGCAGCAGCTTCTTTTGATGTTACTTACTGCGTAAAGGATGTAAGGGTGTTTTTCTGGTGGGAAAGGAATAAAGGATGTAAGGGTGTTTTTCTGGTGGGAAAGGAATAAAAGGGAAGAGTAGGCCAGACGTTCCCCTGCCATAAGGAAGGGCGGTTGCGCTGGGTAGCGCTTGTTTGCCATCCTGCGGCTGGGGAGCTCAGAGTTTAAAAACATGAAGGTGTGAGGGCTCCCCAGCAGCTGGGCTCCCTCCTTGTCAAATAGTTTTCTGGTTTTGTGAAATCCTGGATTTTGGGGTGGTCCGGCCTTTCTTGTCATCTGGCAGATGATGGACTCCACCCGTTAATTTCTGCGGCGTGGACACAGCTGCAGGTTGGACGCCTTGTTCAGATCAAACTTTTAATTTTTGGTGTAAAGCCTTCAAGCATCAGTGGTTCCACCGCTCCTTCATCGGTCCCTGCTGGTGATCCCTGAGTAATCCCTGATTACTCTCCCTTAAAAATCATGTGCTTTATTTCCCATTAGACTTTGCCCGTCTTCAGTTTGTAGGCGTTGGACCTCGCGGTCTTTGTCTGCCGTGTTCTGCTTCTCTCTCGTACTGCGGTGTCACTTGAAGTTTCTGCTGGAGTTAAACAATCTGGTCTCAGCTTTAGCGAGAAACTGGGAGGAAGAGGATGGAGAGAAGGCAGAAACGTCGCAGAGATGGGATTCCCATGGCTTCGTGCATGTGGTATTCTTCATTTAAAAGATGTTTTTTGAGGGAGACATGTAATAACACACAGAACTGAGATTTTTATGTTAAGGTTAGGATTTCTGTCGTAGCTAATGGCAAAACTGGGAATGAGGGCAGCTTCTCTAACGATTGATGACTTTTTTTTTCCCCCTGCCTTCCTATCTCTTCTGCCTGCTGTAGATGGTACATACTTTAAGGGAATGAAAAATCCCCACTGATAAATTAGGATTTGTTTTGCAACCTTCTCGCTGCAATTATAGCTAACTGCTTTGATCTCCGCTGAAGACCTTTATCCAATGACAGAATATAAATCTTTTCTACCTGTGGTTTCATAGTTTAAAGAAATAATGCCAGAAACTGGCTGGGTAGGAGGAGAGAGTCCCCACTGGTAGCCCTGTACCAGGCTGCCTGGGGAGGGCACAGCAGAGCGTACAAGTAGCCTCTGTCCTTTTAATTACTGCTGGAGAATCCACGCGTTACCTAAAAATCACAGCTTGAAAAAATTAAACTACTTAATCTTGCATAATACAATGTGACATACAAACGAAGGCCTGTATGTAAACCACCATTCTACTCCAGAAGAGACCTTCATTGAGTATTGCGTGAATAATAAATCTTTCATTTTCTCGAAGAAGCAGTAATTACAGAATCTTCAGCTGCGATGGGTATCTCCTGCTGACAATAAATGTCTGTCCTTCAGCATGTCATCAGTATCTCGGTGATGGATGCTGGTGTGGACTGTACTGTAGAGATAATATAAAATACTGTCTGTAGTATGTACTGGCAACCCTTTTTTTTTTTTTTTTAAAAAGCCTTGTGAGTACAGTTTGGGATGGTGCTCTGTGTATCCAGGAACACGTCCTGTTTGTCACACTTTCTTTTTTTTTAACGTTTCCAAGATATTTTTGCTGTCTGGCTCTTGGTTACTAGCAAGGAGCTCCAAGGAGATAAGCTCTGCTCTTGTGTAGGTAGGCAGCTGCCTCAGCGCTCGCGGAAGAGGGATGACCTCTTTCGCTGCTTCGCCAGCAAAATCAAAGTGGAAAACCAAGCGGATCGATGGGAGCCGTAATCCAGCGTGGAAGCGGGTGGTGGAGAAGCGCGGGCAGCTCGGAGGCTGCTGCTGTGGGTGCAGCTCCAGTGCCCGGACCAGTCGAGGTCATGTTTGACTGCTGTTCCCTTTCAGCCCTGGTGGGCACCGACTGTCCTACAGTGGGGATTGGTACGTGTAGCAGATGAGGAGATCAAAAAGGAATCGTCTTCAATATACGTCTTCATTAGGGCTAACAAGGACCTTGCTGGAAGGCAAACGTGAAGTTTCTCTGGCACAGGACCTACAGCTGGCAGCTTCAGCTCTGCTGCCCAGGCCATTCCCGGGGATGATGGCTCTGCCGCATGTTGACATGTATTTGGTCGCTGGTTACAAGACGTCTTGACTCTAGATATCTTGGACCTGGCAGGACAACTGAGTGTACCTGGAAGCAGAGAAGTGTCAGGGAGTCAGCCCAGTGTGACTGTCTCTCTAGTAACAGCCGAGAGATGAACTTCTGGACATTCTGTGGAAGGGCTTCTGCTGCTGGGTGTCTGCAATTGTAACACACAATCGGGGATGTTTGGTGGTTTTTTTTTAATCACTTGGTGTCCGGGCAGCGAGCTGTGCTGGGCACTAAGGAGGGTCTTCTCCCTCTCCCCTTGAGAGACAGGAGTCCTCCCATGACGATGGTTGGTGCTTCCAAAAGTTGTCTTCAGGGTTAGTTCCTGATAGAGACCATTGGGAGGAGCTGGTCTTGAGCAGAAACAGAAAAATAATTGTCACAAGGTCCAGAAGAAAAAGGAAGTGTTGCCGAAACCTTGCAAAGAGCAGGTTTTAAAAATACACTCCTCAGCATGAGCTTGTTGACCACCATGCTTCAGCCCTGCTTCCAAACCATCTACATACACCAAGGGCTCCCTAGCTTTGAAACTGGATTCCTTTTTTTTTGGAAGGGAAAAAAAACCCAAAAGAATATTTCTGGATGCGGAATGCTTCCGATCTTTAACTCCTAAATGTGCATGGCTTTGAAGTGAACATAAAACTGGAAAGGACATATAGAGAACGTCAACTCTCAGATACTCTTCCTAGGAAGCAGCAGTAAGTCCCTCTTGGATGCTCAGCCAGGTACCCTGACGAACAGGGGCCTCTGCAGTGGCGTTGTTTCGGCTGGGCGGATGGGGGCCAGCCTCGGTGACTGCCTGAGCTGGACTCGGGATTTGACGCCGAGAAAGATAAAAGGATAAAGGAATGGAGCTAGATGGACTCCGAATCTCTTTTTAATGCTCAGACTGGTTCTTGAGAAAATATATCTTGGCAAGAATTGCAACCATATTAAATGGCTACGGATCTGAATTTATGGACAATTCTGAGATATTTTTATTGTATGTGTTTTTTTTTCTCCTGGGTTAACATTTTAATCCCACGGGAGTTTGGTGGCAGCAGAGAGGCTCTGCCTCTGTTTTGGAGAAGGCTCAGGTAGATCTGATTTGCTTGTAGTGTCGTTAATTACAGAGCCTCTTTGCATCGCCGAGAGCTGAGAGTGGATCGGGGTCAGGGTATCAGGTTGTTGCCTGCTTTGGCTGTCACGTCGCAGCGGAGACTTTTTCCATGGCGGGTTCACGTGCTTGAGACTTGAAACCATCTCGATAAACGCTGGGGGCTTTGGCCAAGTCTGGTATGTGGTTCTGTAACTTTTAAAAAGGCTGCAGTTGGGCAAGCAAACGCTGTGCTTTGACCCTCGAATCTTCTCTATTCTCTCGCCTCTTGTCCAGGCTGCTCTTAAGCAACTGTCAGCAGGCACGTGGGGAACAATATTGGTTTGAAGAGAGCATCAAAATATGCAAATAGCCAACTTGTGTCTTAAGTAGTAGCTGTGTTTCTTGCTTCCCTTTCCTCTCGTAATGTATAGTTTCTTCTTTTTTTCTTTTTTTTTTTTACTTTTCCCCTTTATTTATTTATTTTTATCTTTCCCTAACTGAAATCGCCCTAGTTACAGCTGTCAGATGCGAGCTTTGTGGTGCTCTGATTTGGCAGCCCTGTTCCCTCTTAAAAGTTGCGGACAAATGGTGACGGGTGACTTGCAGCATCCTCTGGTTGCTCTGGACTGTCGCAACAGCGTTAGAGTAATTCACGTGGAAGCAGAAAACCCAGCTGTCTTCTAGGAGGAAAGCTGTACGGAATATGACGATGGAGCAGGCTTTGGTGGCGAGCCAGACTCCTCTAGCTGTAAGCCCATGTTTAAGCCACGCCACGTGTATGCTGCATCCTCTAGTGCTAGTGGTAGCTCCATGATGTTGTGTGTTGTGTGTCCTCTGGTCATTTTCTGGAGGTGTCTTCTGGGCACCATTTCATCGCTGCTGGTTTAAATCCCAGGTTGAGCTGTATTGTTCCTCGGAAATGAGCGGAAATAACTTGCCGAGATGACTGCCTAAATAATTTACTCTTGGAGGCGCATTCTTTGTGTGCTTTCTGAAGCAATGATGAGGAAGGAAGTAGGACACTTCTCCTACACAGCAGCGCGTTGAAAAACATCTCTAGTTCTTTTTCAGTGATAGGAACAAATTTTGCAGGCCGTCTTAATGTTCTGCTACCTCATGTCCAGTGACTGTTGTGGTCCGTTTCATATTATCCAGTGTTTTTCTTCCTGTCTGGAGTAAAAACTGGCCTTGCCTTTGTGGCTGGTGACAGAGGATCTCCTGGTATTTCCTGAGGTGACTCATCTCTTGCCATGTTGATGCAGTTGGGATGACTTTGGGCTCTGTGGTGGTTTGGTAATTATCTGGGCAAATTTCTGAAAGGGCTTTCAATAGTGACTCCTCGTGACTTTTTTTTTTTTTTTTTTTTTGCTGTTTAAGTCATTGAACTGCGGTGATGAGAAACTTTTGTTTGTGGAAAAGCTTTTGGGTTTGCCTCGCTGCAGGATTAGTCAGATAACACCCAGTGGGCTACAGCTTGAAAAGGGGCAGATGCGTGTGGTTAAAGCACGGGACTAAGACTGAAGAGCTGAACGTTTCTGCTGTGCCACGTGTTTTCGGTATGATCTGGGCTGTTGACCTTTCTGTGCCTCCCTTGGCTCATCGGTACAGTCAGCCCAACGGGGACATTGCTCATTTTATTGCGTTTCTTGGGTAATTGATGCCAAAACCGCATTTTCTAGTCTGTCCTCCTGTCTCTGGAGGGAGTTGCTGAATGGGCTTCTCAGCCTTGCGAAGCTCTGGGTGGGTCCTTGGTGTGGTACGAGGGTCTGGTTAAGAAAAGGGTCATGGTGGATCCAGGTCCTCAGCTGCAGGGGGGTCTCCATGGGCATCATCGGTCCCCACAGAGGTGCGTGGGTGCAGAACGATGTGCCTGCAGCTGAGGAGGAGCTCCACAGCCTTCAGGGGGGTGTCAAGAGCTCTGAGCGCTGGCTCTGGGTCCACATTTCAGTAACATTTGGGGGAGATCACAGCTCCCATGGAGAAGACACAGCCATGGACGTGTTTTACTGATGGTTTTTGTCAGCGTTAGGTGGATGTTGGACTTGATCTGAAAGGTCCCATCCAACCTAGACAATTCTGTGGTTCTATGGACCCATTTTTGCCTCTGCAGATGGAAGAGTCGGGTCTAGCGAGAGAGTGTACGTCTTCCTGGGAGGGAGCAGAAGCTGCTTCTGCTTCCGTGAATTTATAGCACGTGCCCCACCACGGCAGCGGGTTTTAAAACCTGGGCAGCGTGGCATTTTGTTGTTCGGGAATACGCTTGGTTAGCGGAGTAGCCTTGTGCTCTTCTGTGAGCTGTGTAAAGGAAAGAGTAGGTCTCTGATAAAACACCTTGATCTGGGTGCTGATGTTGCGCTAATTACAATATGTAATACTCTATTAGGGACCCCATTACTCAGCCTCGCCGCGGCCCCGCGGGGAGGATGAGCAGGTAATAGATGACTGCGGTAGGAGCACAGTGAATTCAGCTGGAGGTGATCTGTGAAGCACCCTTTGAAAAATACCGGTGTGGATAGAAAACCTCTGCGCGGGTTTTAAATGAAGTGGAACAAGTAGGGTCAGAGCTGTCCCCGTGCCTTCCGCAGTCCGTGGCCCGCGTGTGTCACCAGGCTGGATCCCGCGCCCTTCGTACCTGTCTGCACCACGGGCTTCCTACTGTGAGAAAAACAGAGTCCTTCTTCAGTGCGGCTTTGAAAGATGCTCTTTTTCTGACCGAATACCCAGGACTTAGCTGTGATCTCTGCAGAATGACTTTCGTACCGATGGTTTGCTGTCAACCTTGGCTGCGCCACTATAAAAAAGCAGTGATTTTTACAAAGGCTGGAGTTCGTGGAAATAATATGAAAATTCTATTTATTGTTAATACATGAAAACGCATGCTGAAGAGGAAAACTCATCTTACAAACTGCTCTTTCAATTACACCCATGTGGTGTTCAAAACATTCTGCTCGACCCTCTTAATTAAAGGCTAAACTCTACGAGGCAACTGCTTTGCATCCCTCTCCTCTTCCCCCCTCCCTTTGCTTCCTTGGCTGTTTGCTTAGAACACATTCCCTCTCTTGGGATGAACGACTGAATTGTGCTGCTCCTTCCTCTCCCAAATGTCCAGGAGTGTGTTGTTTTTTATTCCTGGAGAGAATATATGCCATAGCGCAGGTTTGCTGTAGAAGCAGCAGGAATGCTGGTCCCTTTTCCCCAGTGAGCAGCAAAACCCAACGGGTACCATGCCCTGACCCATGGGTAGGAACAGCCATGGCCAGGTAAGGTGTCACCCAAAACACTTTGTTTATTACATGTCCTGCTCTGCTGCATTTGTTGCCAAATTGGTCACTTTTGGACCAGGAAGAACTGATGGTGAGTTCAGGGAAGGCCATCACAGCACCATAGCGCTCCTGTTGTGCCAAAAGCATCCTCCTCTTTGGTAAGCATCACTCTTGTGGGTATTTTCCTTCTCGTCTGTGACTGGAGGGTTGTTAGTAGCATGGTACATGGTGGTGCCTCTCCAAGCGGTGACAGCATTGCTGCAGTGGGGTCCTTGCTGTCAGCGCTTGGAAAGCAATCAAAGGCTTTGATGTGTCGGGTCAGCTGAGCTCAGCGTAGCGTGAGGGTTCGTTTGTGCCACCTAAATAAACAGCGTTTTACCCAGTCAGCTTTGCTTTTCCTGCCTGCTTTGAGAACAGCTAGGGGATGGTGTCTCTGAGAACAAAAAGGCAGCGCTGAAGTGAGGAGATGAATGAGTCGCTTCTCTAATAGATGAGGGACCGTCACAGAAGGACCTGGTGGTGGACCCTGCGTGTTGATGGTGCCCATCCCCTGTGCAAGTGGCAAAGCCCTGTCTGTGATGTTTTCTTGTCCTTCTTAATCCCTTAATACCTCTTTTCTTCTTAATACTTTGGGAATGAATGGCATCAGTCCCAGGATCGAGGTTCAAACAAGAACCTTCTAAAAGATGGATACCATTTTCTCTTGTGAACGTTGTGTTCTACTAATGGCTGTAGGAGTCAGGGAGCAAACGACTGCAATGAAAAAAAAAAAAAACCCTCTAATGAATCACCATGTTCTTGCACACTGTTATAGGAGAACCCCAGAATGTGTTCAGTTGTGTATTTGCAAGAAATAGATGGGCAGAAGGGACCGTAAGTGGACGAGCGGTCTTATATCACACCAAAGGGGAGAGCAGTCTCGTACTTGCTGTTCAGAGAAGCAGGATGCGCTCATATCACAGCAGCAAATCGAAAAGCCATAGGTAGAAGATTAGGTTTACCAGCCTGGAGACTGCCTCCTGGAATTCAGGTACAGTCATGCTGAAAATAAAGCATTAAAATTTGATAGCACTTGGTTTTATTGGAAGTCTGAATTTGCAGCTAACGACCAGAACGTGCTGGTGACCTGGTGGAGGGTCACTGTGGCGGCTGGTAGAGCGTCCACCAGCATCTCCATGTTGCAGTGGTTTGTGTGTGGCATTTGCAGAGCAGTGCCCTGCACTTGTGTGTGCTGGTGCTGCCCAAGGCTGCGCTGGTGCGGTCGGAGCAGCTGGAGGGGGACTTGCTGTTGCCTTTTGGCTGGAGGTCTCCATTCCTCAGTGAGAAGGGATGACTTCTTAAACGAGCTACTGATGGTAAAATCCCAACCACTTTTTGAGTTTTGACCTCTCATTCACGAGGTTGTGCACCGTGCGGGGTGCTTCCCGCTTCTCACTCTGCTGAACCTCTCAGCTTTGCTTGGCGTCCTCATCGCTTCCGTGTTGGGGCTGTTTCACACAGTCTTTGACCTGGAGGTGTCATGGGGGGCTTTCTGAGGCGCAGCATCCAAACATGAGGGCTGAGATCCCACTTGAGGAGAGCCTCGCTGCTAATCCAGGGGACTTAATGGGCCGTGGTACCTTTGGAAGTACAGTCTGGTTGGTGCTCAGTGCTTTTCTTCTGTAGACGATTCAAAGTGAAGAGTGGCACACATTGCTTTAACCAAATCTCTGCTGATGCCTGTGATGATACCACGACCTCTTGGTGGTGGTGGTGTGGCATGGAGGAGCCTTTGGGGCGTAGCTGTGGGGTAGGATCCTGTTGCATTTGGCTTTTTGCATCCTCCACTCAAAGATATCATCCCCACTTCAAAAGACTTGAAAAAAGGAAAAATAAAATCCATAGTGACCCTTGAGGGAAGACTGTGTGTGGGAGTTTTTGTCTGCGACAGCAGTTGAGCCTACTTCTGACTAGCTGGAGTTGGGACAGAGCCCTGCTCCCTCCCGTGTGCCTGCTCTGGTCATGGTCCATGGTGACCCTGCTTTGGGTGGGGGTTGGACCAGGTGGAGGTCTCTTCCAACCCACACCCTTATGTGTTTAAAAAAAAAGCGAGGACACTGGTTTTGTCAGTGAGCTCAGCAGATATGAGTAACTCCAGGTGAGCAGAGAAAGTCTTGTTTTAACTCTGCTGCTTTCTGATCATCTCCACATCTGAGGTGGGTTACCAGGTGACATCGCCACCAGCAGGCCCAGGGAGCAGGTGAATCAGTCGGCCAGGCAAACATCCCACTTCTGCACCGTCCATCGGTACCGTGTGATGTGGTGCACATTCCCCTTGCCACCCCCTCACCTGTGGACAACGGTCAACCAGTGGGAAGCGAAGGGAAGACCTCCATGTCATGCCAGGCACCGGGACCTTGGGCTGGCAGCCACCGGCCCCGGTCCAAGCTGCTGGTGTTTCCCAGGCAGGGCTGGAGGTGGGAGCAGCAGAACTGCCCGGGCACGCCGCATGCCTGCGCTCGGCACAGATCATCCCGACTGCTCACTTCGGAGGGTTTATTATTTTTAGACGAAGCAGGAGATGGGAATGTGCTGAGCCGGCTCCTAAGACCTGCCAAAAAAAGAACATCTCTCAGGACTTATTTTAACTTCCAGCTCTGTCTCAACACAAGAGTGATCTACCTGGAATTGATAAGTGATATTGTGTAGGGTCAATAAGGCTTCTGTAATACATCTGTAAAGCACGAAAAAGAATTTCAGAAATATTAGAGGAACTCTGTCGGGACAGAGATCAGGCTTAAAATATAAAACAGGCATTTTACACCCAGAAAAATCTAAGTACTAGAATTTTAGCGCTTAGTACTAAGCAAGTCTAAGGCACTTCTCATCATTTAGCGACAAATTATGGCAGCTGTATTTGCATTGAGTTTATTAGTGCTCAGTGCGTGGCTGGGAGGCGTGCAGCCCTCTGGATGAGAAGAGCCATGGAGAAAGCCAGAGTCCTGGTGCAAGGACAGGCAGAGCTGCTGGCTCTTAATGTTGGTGGAGTTGGGTCGGTTTTCTTCTGTGCTTCCCTTGGTTTCATGAGTTAAACGCCTGAGTTGTTTCACGAGTTGTTGGGTGATGCTCTCCAGCCCCACGAGTTGTTGGGTGATGCTCTTCGGCTTTCCGAGACCTGGCGATGCTTCGGGGTGGTCCCAGGTACGGCTGGATGGCGCGGGAGCTCCTGGGGGACAGGCAGGCAGTGGGTGTTTGCTGCCTGCCCCTCCCGGCACCAACTGCAGAGCAATCCCTGCCACACGAGGAATGCGAGGCTTCCCCGGCGAATGGGGCTGGGCATGACACGTGCCTTCAAATATGCTCTTTTATTCTTGGCCCTTGCAACCAGAAGATAAACTCGTGACTTACAGGGTGAAGACAAACACCAGAAGCGCACCCTTGGGTTATCTCGCGTCACGCTGTTGCTGCGACGAAGTACCTTGCAAGGACGTTATCACAGCGTTTTGCTCCATTGTAAGGACAGCAGTAGAGGGGCTGCGGAGGGATGCAACATTTTTGTGAGCTTAATGGGGATAACTCTTTTTTTTTTTCCCAGACTGATAAGTTGCATTAGAAGTTTTCAAGACCTGTAGAATTAGGAGTAAATTTAAAATGTCTGGAGCACAGGTAGCTTTTCTGTGTGCTCTTTTTGCGTACTGAATAAGCATCAAATGTGGAGGTAGTGTTTCTTGTAGCCATGATGAACCAGGGACAGAAGAAAAGCCGGGTTTGTAACGAGAGGTAATGTCTTTTATTAGAACAGCCAGCAGAGCTGGAGGAGCTGCCTGAGCTTTAGGGCATGCTCAGTCCTTTCCTCAGTCTGGGAAAAGAAGATGAAAATATTTTAAGCAGACTGCCGTCCGCGTTAGGCAGGATCTAAATCGGCGTCCCGGGGCGGTGATGCAGATAGCGAAGCCCAAAGCCTGGTCCATCTCCACGCAGGATGGATGGGATTTCTCCACCTCCCGAAGGAGATCTGAGATCAATGGCTGATGTGGAGCCTACTGAGGTCAATTGGAAGGCGTTAGCGATCGCTTGGGTTTGGGGGACAGAGCGTGGGCAGCCTTATTTATGTCCCCGTCCGGCTGTTCCCCCAGCAGCCAACTTGCAGGTGTCCCTGGGAGGGGGAGAGCTGGCTCAGCCAGCTTAGCTTTCTCCTTGGCTATCAGTGCTTCGCTTCCACCAGTGAATGTTTTCTGCCAGAAAAATGTTCCCAGCTATTTTTTTATTTTATTTTATTTTTTTTCCCACTGGCTTTATGGAAACACTGTGCCTTTCTTCTCCTGGCGTCCCAGCTGGTGCCTGCCCTTCCTGCGCATACCAAGTCCTCCCTTCGTCACTGATAAGGGCTGCTCAGACGCTCTTGGTCAAAACTGCTTTGCATTAGGGGGGGGGGGGGGGGGGGGAAAGAATACACTTTTATGCAAATTAAAAGTTTGTTTTCCATGGAGAGGCTTGGCTTTGTTTTCATGTAGTTTCTTGGGAAGGAGGGTGTGCAACCAAAACTCGGAGCTTGTCGGTGCCACCCCGGTGGGATGTGTCCCTCAGCCCACCAGGGAGGACAGGGACCCCTGGCTCCCTGCAGCACCCTGTGCGTGCCTCCAGAGTGAAATATTCTGAATAGTTTTAGTGAAATATTCCAGGATTTAAATTTTCAGGGGGAAATGAAGCTGCAGGAAAGTTTTGGGTGGATTTGGTTGGGTTTTTTAATGGTTTTCTTTTTTCTTTTTTTTTTTTTTAAGCCGTCTTTATTTGCTGCCAGCCTGGACTTGAGCATGAATATCAATACTTGAGCAGTGATATGCTTTTTAGCTGAATTTCCTAAAGAAATGAAGCTGCTGCAGCTTGCATGGCTATCAGCTAGATTCCTCTGTCTCCGAGTCACGGCGATTTCCAGCCTTCTGGCTAATTCCAGCCAGATTTGACAAGGGAGCAGAGGTCTGTGAGATGGGCAGTTCCAGCAGATTTCCCAAGGACAGGTAATCAGAATAAATGAGAGACCCTCGATGCTGCCGAGGGAACAGCTGCAAATCCTGAACTCAATTAAGAGTATTGAACATGAAAGAATTTATATTTATGAGTGGCAGAAAATAGGTTTCATAAACTGCGGTGCTTGTTTCTCTTTTACCTTTTTAATGGACAGCATCACTCATTTATAAAAGGTGCTTAAAGGACCCTACGTGCACCACTTATTTAACGGCTTGTAGTGAGCCTTGATGGGAAAGTGACCTAGTTCAAGTCCCCGGAGGCTACTGCAATAAAAATGATTATGAATAAAAATACTTTTATCACCATATGGCAGTTTCAGGCATTGCACGCATACGTAGCCCGCGACCGTTTTGTCCAGAAATGGTGAGATTTCTCTTAAATAAATCTGGCTAGCAAAGGCTGGAGGAGGGGGTGGCGTTATTAGTATTCTTCCCTGTGAACCGGCTGCAAAATCCGCGGCTGCTGGAAAGGGGAGGGTGGGTTTTGTTCTGCTGGCTGCCCTGGATAATGTGCTCTGGGGAGCTGAGATCCTCCGATGGAACAGAATCCGTTTTGCAGGTGCAGAGCACTTTACTTTTTCCTTATAAGCCCAAGCAGAGATTTAATTGCTGCTCTTGAGAAGTGCAAAACAAGAGAATGTAATAATTAGAGCTGTCAGGGTGTCCTGTCTTTTATGCTGATGCTGACATTAGCTGGTTTAAGGCCTATTTTTAACCTCTGCAGCGTTGAAGACGTGCTGTGTATTTTCAGTCTGGCTTTATTTATTTCAAACTTTGTAAATTTTAAGTAACCTGAACTGGAGGAGGTGGGGCGAAAGAGGAAAAACCTGGAAGAAAATAGGAAGGAAGGAGGGGGGAAAAAAATGAACCAAGCCAAATGAAAAACATGTCTGTAAATTATTTCCACCTTCCTGTGGGATTTCTTTTCCTTTTTATGGGCCTGCAAAATTTCCCTCTAACTGGAAGCTAAAAAATTTCAAAACACAAAGCACTGAGCGCCTGGTAAGATAAATATTGTGTTTAATATACCTTCAGACAGCGCCCTGGGTACTGCAGGCGGCAAGAGGGCCGTTTTTCTGCTTAAATAGTCATGGTTTTATCAAACTTCACCCCTGACCCCTCTGAGGGTTGTCCTGGTGAGCCAGCAGCAGTTACGTGACTGATGGGAACCAGGTAGGATGTGCTCTGCTGATTCGGCGCTTCCGATGTATTGTATGTAGATGTGTGGATTTGTATGTACATACTGTGGCCAGCAGGTCAAGGGAGGTGATTCTCCCCCTCTACTCTGCTCTGGTGAGACCCCACCTGGAGCACTGTGTCCAGCTCTGGAGCCCTCAGCACAAAGAAGGACATGGACCTGTTGGAGCGGGTCCAGAGGAGGCCTCGGAGATGCTGGGAGGGCTGGAGCCCCTCTGCTGTGAGGACAGGCTGAGAGAGTTGGGGGTGTTCAGCCTGGAGAAGAGGAGGCTCCGGGGAGACCTTAGAGTCCCTGAAGGGGCTACAGGAAAGCTGGGGAGGGGCTGTTTGCAAGGGCATGTAGGGATAGGACGAGGGGCAATGGTTTAAACTAGAGCAGGGCAGGTTTAGATGAGACATGAGGAAGAAGTTCTTTACACGGAGGGTGGCGAGACACTGGCCCAGGTTGCCCAGAGAGGTGGTGGAGGCCCCATCCCTGGAGACATTCAAGGCCAGGCTGGATGAGGCTCTGAGCAACCTGATCTAGTTGAAGATGTCCCTGCTGACTGCAGGGGGGTTGGACTAGATGGCCTTTAAAGGTCCCTTCCAACCCAACACGTTCTATGATTCTGTGAAATGTCTATATATACATAGTAAGTGTCAAGAGTGACCTGCTGCTGCCCTGCAGCTTTACTGGGTTAATGGGGAGCTGCTGTTTTTTTCTGGAGACAGGAGAAGGCTGAGCTGGTGGAGAAGCCACTGTGCAGGGTGCTTAGGTCTTCGCTGTGATGTAGCGAAGGGTTCCTCCTTATCCGGGATGGACAAACACGAAGGGCACACTGCAACTGGGACTCCTTGGGAAGTCAGAAAGGTCACAGCCTTCTGGGGCTGGTTAAGGATCTTCTTTAAACCGAGGGAGGGATGGAAGAATAGCAGCGTGGTTGCACGGTCTTAGTCCCACCAAATTTGTGCCAGAATGGGATGCTCAGAGTCTCACCACATAGCTTTGCATATATAGGCTTTTTCTCTATCCAGCACTTAATTATATATATTTTTGGGCACCTGTCAGTGCTGTCAGCAGTACCTGGAGGCTGAAGGGAGAGGTGGGGATGGGTGGCTGGTGGAGGACTCCTCTTGGACACATGTGGTGGACCCTGCCACGTTGAGTGGACCCTG
Source organism: Larus michahellis (assembly GCF_964199755.1). NCBI lineage: Eukaryota > Metazoa > Chordata > Aves > Charadriiformes > Laridae > Larus > Larus michahellis. The sequence continues at coordinate 4,969,578 of NC_133901.1, forward strand.
CCACGTTGCTGGGTAGGCACTCGGATCTCGTGGCTGTAGCTGGAGAATCCCAATGGAGGCGGTGGGAGTTTGCGCCGTGGAGCATGTCAGCCCACCCAGCGAGGGCCCATTTTACTGGAGAACACAGAAGGTGGTGTTTGTGGCAGATTTATTATATTTTTTTTTAGAGTTTCTTGGCATGGATGGCTCGTTCTCCACTTGCCCTTCTGGTTCCTCACGGATGGATTAGAGCGTTGCCGTGCCACTGCTCCTGGCCCTTTTCTCACGCAAGGTATTGACATCCAAAATATGGATTTCTAATCCTAAAATTACAACCTGCCCTTTCATAACACAAAATCAGTTAGTTAATCTCCAAATGGTTCCCCAGCCCCTCGTTACTCACTTTGCGCTAATATGTTCTCAGAAGACCTTTCTGCAGGCATTAAAGCATGAATGTTTAACAGGCCTGCTGTTTTCGCTAAGCTGTTTCTGAACCTGCAGACCCCAAAGAAGGATGGGGTGGTGAAGGATGGAGCTTTCCGTGGATTGAGGGAGCCCTGGTGAGCTCAGCGCTGCCATGAGGAGTTGGTGGCTTCACTTTCTCCTTCTCCAAGCCTGTTCACGGGTGCTGTTAGACCGAGCGACCCCGACTTGCCTCTTACATGGGTGCAAATAAAGCATCAGAATCACGGAGAAGCACTGATGGATGTAAATGTGCCCTGAGAACCGGGGTGGAAAACTTCTTCCCTTGAGGCTGGCCCAGATGTAATTTGTCGTTTGTAACCACGGTTAAACCAGAACCAGGCCCCCACCATAATGAGCTCAGTTACTTGCCCATCGCTGCGTTTCTAGAAGCTCTTGAATTTTGTTTGGTTTTGTTATTAACTTTTTCTGAAAGAGCAAACTAGGACTGCGCTATTAAGATTATGTGTTGTTTTTTTGTTTTTTTGTTTTTTTTTTTTTTTTTTAATCCCTCCCCCAGTAATCAGGAACCAAATGGGCATTTCTGCAAGCACCAGAACTAATAAACCTGGTTTCCTTTGTATTTATGTCTCTTGGTTGATTGAGTACTTCGCTAATTAAATTAGGATTCTATTATGTCTGCTTATACCTATAGTCGCTCCCTCCCATTACTTTTCTGGCAACGTGTAGAGGCTGCTATAATTGACTGGGGAAAGGGGCCGAGGGGATTAAAAGCTGTTGGAGATAAACCTTGTGAATGGCTGCGTCCAGCATCCTTCGCCACCCAGCTGCCTGTTTCCATGAAGTTGGTAGAATGTAATTATCTTTGATGTCTTTTGAAGCTACCTAATAGCGTTAAAACTCACAAGCGCGCACGCATGCATGCACCCACATGAGACGGATCTCCGGGCCAGCGTGTTCCCAAGGGAGCTGGATGAAATGGTGGAGGGGATGGTGTCTTTAGCTCAAGCAGAGCACGGGGGATTTTGGGTTGCGTGCTTTGCTTGCGAAGGTAAAGAATGCATACGGTCAGCATGTTAGAGCGCGGTTTGGCAGCCGTGAAGTGGCACGGTGGCTTGTGCTGTGGTAGCATCGTACGTAAGGGGAATCAGCTTACAAGTGAACGCTGGCGGGTTTTTTTTGTGTAAGCACCAGCTTCCCAAAGGTGGTCTGTACCCAGAAAATCCGGACGTGCCTTGAAAAATCAAGTGCCTGATTGCTGGTGTAAACCTTACTGATTTTGGGGCAGGCCGGAGGTGGTTGAGCCCATGTTGAGCAGAGCTGCTTCTCTGTGTGTAGAGGTCAATAGGAATAATTAGTGTCTCATAGCCCTCTGGAAGGTGCTTCGTTTGTAAGCCCCGCTGCCCTCGTCCCCACCTGAGAAGAGGTGACACCCTCCAGGCTGAGCCTCCTGGGTCTCTCCACGTTGGACCATACAAGGTCTTGATGTGTGTTTTAGGAGCCCTTACCCTGCGGAGCATCGCAAGAGCTTTCAGTCGACGTCAGGTGTGTGCCTGGTACAAGACTGTGGGGACTCTGTCCCGCAATAGGGTTGAGAAGACAAGTTGTTAGGTTGAAAGGTGGCGTGAGATCTTCCTCCGTATGTCACAAAAATCCTGGAATGGTTGTAATTCTTGCTGGAAATCAAAATCTTCAGTCTGAAACGCCGGGTCAGGCCTGGTGGTTTGGAAAAGATGGGAAAACCGAGACCTTGCATGGCAAGTACCCATGCGCATATAATGGTCTGGCTTAAGAGATGGCAGCAATACTCAATTAACCTTTTTTTTTTTTTTAAAAAGAAAAAAAAAAGAAACAAAACACAAGGCTGCGGAGACAACCTTTAAATCTTTATATTTGCATATATGGCCAGAGGGGGAATTGCTTATTACCGGTATAGCAGCACAGCCAGGTCCTACAAAAGTAATTGCATAAATAGAAAATGGTCTCAGCCCACCTTTTTGCCCTTTCTTAAAAGCATGTATGTTCTCCTACAAGACGGGGTAATTCTGAAGCCTTGGGATTGCCGTTTATTCATTTGTCATTAACTAAATTAGATGTTGCTTTTCTGAGTCATTTCTGGTTTATTCTGCGTGCTTTTAGTTTTAATTTATGATGTGTCCAGGTGCCACAGTTAGAGAAGGTGGGGGGGGGAAGGAGGAATCCTCCTGTCAGCCCTGTCCCTGCACTCCCCTTGAGATGAAACCGTGGAGCAAGTGGCTTTGACCATGATCCAGCATCCTTATCGGATAGATCCCAGACCAGGTGGATACGTGGTATCGGATGGATACCTCACTATCCATACCAGGACCACAGTGGAAGAGGAAACAGGGAAAAGCCGGGTGCGAGAAGGGGAGGAAAATGGAAAGAATAAAAATAAACGGGAGAGAGGAGGAAGGCAACGAGGAGGTAGCGGGGTCTCATGGGACTTCGAAAGCTGGAGACCAGCAGCTGTCGGACAATGCCACAGGAAGCCTGAATTTGTATGTTTAGGGACACTTGGTTTTATACTTTACAGTAAATAATGGGTTTGGGGGAGGAGGGGGAGAAATGACTACTCTTCCTGCCGCCTGCTCTGCTGGGCTTTGTTTCACTTCTGCGTTCCTTCTTCCCGACCGCGGCGTCTGCAGAGCGAGAGGTGTTAGCATCCTCCCACCCCGTCGCTCCTGGTGCTTGTCCCCAGCACGGTGGAGCACTTCCAGGTGGCACGTGAGCCGGGGAGCCACCACGTACTGCGTGGGGTGGGCAAAAACCCAGCCTGTCTCCTGGAAGTCTAGTTTATTCAGTCAGTTGTTTAATGGTGATTTACCAAATTGGCAGCCTCTTGACCCGGGGCTGGGTTTGCCGTATGTCAGAAGATTTTTTTTTTCCTTTATGTTTCTAAGTCAATGTTTGCATTTCAGGCAGCTCTCGGCTCAGAGCAGAAGAGCGAAGGCTGGTTAATCCAATTTGCATAAAATTGTTCAGGAAAACAGGGTGCTTGTGTTTGGAAGGACAGCCGTACTTTTAACCTGTTTGAGCTTTCAGAAGGAGAAACGATTTTGGATTTCCTCGAAGTGTTTTCAAGCTGTCCAGGAGTTTCAGGGGAGACCAAGATCAACTTCCCTGTTGTCACATCGGGTGTTTTTCACTTCCTCTTTCTGACTTATTTTTTAGCAGAACTGGGACACGTTTACATTCAATCCCAACACTGTGCGTTACTGCTGGGTTTGTTGAGGCAGGTTTTAAGTGTGTTTTTAAAAGACTTTCCCCCCCATCAGCATGTAAGACAGGGTTTGAGGATGACTTTCAGTTATCATCAGCATAAGCCTTTTCAGGAGGGGACGGGACCATCGTTTCAGGGCGCGTTAAGAGGCTGCTACAGATTCCTGAGCAGGTGTAAGGAGCTTTTCCCAGTCTGCAAGTCCTGCTGGAAATCTCTTATTCTCAACAACTATCCTCCGCGACCACGATACCCAACTCCTCTCCTGCAGGGAACAGCCTGACTTGGCCATCATTCAGGTCAACTTAGTGGTGACTGATCTCTTCAGGTGGATCTACATCTACGCGGAGGTGGTTTGTCCCCTCTGTATTGCCATTTTATCTTCAGGGTAGGTTTTATTTCCTGAGTCCCATTTCTTTCTGGTCTGTCACATTAATGCTTTGAGATCCCATGGAGACAAGGAAAGATGTTGCAACAGAAATTTTAGGGGACGCACGTGGGGCGAATAGGGACTAGATTTATTGAAATCTCTGGTTCTTCTTGATCTGAAAGGTACTGGGAACAGCAACCTCCAGGGAATACCTCAGCTCATCTCTTTCAGAGATGGGTAGGAATTTGGAAATGTGGAGGAGGGAAACAATGTGAAAAGCTTAAAAAAGAAGAAAAGAAAAGAAGATAGACTTTTAGCACAGGTACCTAACCCAGTCTAGAGATTTCTGTTTCAGAAGTTTTGACGAGGGCTCATTCTTTTGTCTGAAATGACTCATCTTCCTCCTTTGTTTAAAGCGCTGGAGGCTCACGGCAGCGCCGGTGAGTTGTGGCTTCCGCAGTCATCTCCTGCGCAGCCGCTGGTGTTGCCAGTGACTTCACTCCTTGGCCACATCACCGCTGTGAGCATTAATCACAATTATTCACTTGTAATTAAATCGCCAGGATGGATTTGTTACGGTGTTGCGGGCTCTCTGGAGTGAGCTTGGTTGCAGGCAACATCTCGAGAAGCTGGAGTTAGGTTGGGGTCAGGCAGCCCACCTGGGTGAAAGGCAGGAGCAGAGGGTTGGAAAGCAGGGCATGAATTAGGGGAAATGTCTCTCCCCGGTGTGCTTTTTCACAGCTAAAAGGTTTCTCTTTACACTTCGATGTCTCACTGGTGAGAATTAGCTTATGCACCTTTTAAATCCCCAAACAGTGGGAAGGGGAAGGAAGAGGTTTAAAGGACAAACTGGTGGGTCCCAAGCCAAGTGTTGAGGAGCGCTTACGTCTTGTCCTTGGGGGGACTTTGACAGCTGTTTTGTTTGGGGACAGTGATGGTGGTACCATGAACATCTGCAGGTGAGGACACTGCTGCATCACCCATGCAGAAAGTGGCCCAAAACTTGCTGTGGTGTTAGTCTAATCGGTACTGACCTGAGAGCTGTCAGTCTGACGAAGAGGTGAGAGGACTCAGTGCTCGGTAGGGTGGCTGGTCCCTGCTCAACACGTGCTTCCCGTTTGCTGTGGTCCTGATTTCCATCAGGAAGTGCTTGATTGAGAAGTCTTCCTCCTGGTGTCTTGCCTCTTGAGGGTGGTGACCTGAATGCAGACAAGTGGGGTGATGGGAGGGGAAAAAAAATGATCTGTCAGAGTTGTTTCATTGTCCATGTCCTCCACTGTCCAATCTTCCATTTTCATATGATTGACTGAATGGCAGGTGGACTTCAGGGGTACGTGGGTCTTCTCTAGCGCACCCTCAACATGGGTTCTCTCTTGCAGTCTGATACTCGAATGCTACCGGGGTCTGACTCTCTTTGGGCACAGCTCCACAGTACTTGTAACGTGACAGAAGTCTGCCTCTGCCCCTTTGCCTGTGCTGCAGTTTGCGTGTTAAAGCCGTGTGTTTCTCTTCAGCATGGGCTCAGCTCTGGGACGCAAAATAAGCTCTTTTGGAGGAGCTGTTTTGTCCAAAGGTATGGTCTTTTGTGAGGTGAGGGAAGAAACACCTTTCAGCCCTCATGAGGGCCCAGGTTGTACAAGTGCACCCTTGAGGACGGGAGAAGAGTAACCTGATGTAGAGACACGTCCAAAGGTTTAAGTTCTCAGCCTTCCAGTGCCTTTGCTGTAAATGTCCACCGCTTCTCACAGGACTGCTCCTGTCTGAGCAGATTCAGCCCTGGCATTTTGTTATGCTCTTGGAGTCTCCTCTGCCCTCACCTGCCCAGGAGTCCCCACTGGAGGTTCACCTCTTGCAGAAGCCATCACCGTGAGGAGCACCGGGACACTTCATCCCTGCCTTATCTCGGCTCCTCGCCCACACCATTACCGAAACAACCACAAAAATGGGCCAGGCACACCCTGTAGCTCCCTCAGGGAAACGTGATGCCCGTGGAAATATTAGAAATTCAATCCCAGGGTGGTGTTCCTGCGGCCAGTGTGTCCTGCTGAGCTACAGCCTGGGAGGGGCGAAAATGCCAGGTGGTCGGGCAAGTCAGTTTTCTGCTCGGAAGGCAATGGGGCAGGTTACATTTATGATGGTATTTATACAGAAAAACAAGTGTGTTTGTGGCGTGTATGTTATTTTTATGGGTATTTTAATGCGGGTTTTAAAGGCTAACAGCACAGTTTGGGTTCTGGTTGTTTTTAAGGCGTGCTCGTTTGGTTACGCTGACATGGTGGTTTAATGCCTGAGGACCAGAGAGAGCCTGTAGAAGATAATCTGTTTTTCTGCCATGTAACACATAGTGCACAGCAGTAAAACCCTCCTTACGCAAAGGACTGGATCGCTGCCGCCGGGCCTGGGGGAGTGGGGATGCGGGATGGGCTTGGTCCTGCCATCTCCTGACCTCCCTCCTTCCTTTGGTGGCCCAGGGGGCTTCCAACAGCCCATTTCAGTGCGGCTTGCCCCCTTCCTCTTGGCTTCCCCTGGGGTAGATCGATAGTAAATGAACACCTTGGTTATGGGTCGGGTTGCAAGGAGATGGCTCAGAGGAGAGGGGCTTTCCTTGGTCTCCATATGGCAATGTTGCCTTTGATCTGGTAGATGGGTGCTCGTCATCTCCTTAGCCCTCTCTGCATCTCTGTCCAGGCTTGTGCTGGGAAGCATGAGATGAGTGATGGAGCTCTCATGTCTTCGTCAGCACCAGCCCCCTTGGCTCACACAGGGAGGGTCAGGTGTATGGTGAGGCTGTGGAGGAAAGCAAATGAGATTCACACAGAGCAGCGTTTGGACTGCTGTAGAGCATGGGTAAACTGGAGAGGACAGCCAGGTCCTCAGCTGTGGTTTGTTGGTGGGTTGCGAGATGGTTGTGAGGCGGTTTCCGTCTCGTCTCGTCTATTGCAATTGGCTTGAGTTGACCTTGAGATCCTCTTGTTTTTGGGAAAGGACCCTCTAGTGGGAGGTGTGCCTGCCCAGGGCAGGGGGTTGGAACAAGATGATCTTTAAGGTCCCTTCCAACCTAAACCATTCTATGATTCTATGAAACAAAGGTGCCCCGGATTAACTCTCCCCAGTTCCTTCTTTGCCTCCGGCTCGGTGTTTCTGCTCCCTGTTGCATGTAGGGTCCCTTGCTCGGTGGTTTCTTTGGAGATGCTGAAGACCAGCCGGTCCTTGTGTGTATATGGGAGGGAGCCAAGTCTCTTGCTGGCGATGTCTCCATGCTCTCCCACCATGGTGCTGGCACCCTCGCTGGGATCACCAGCCCTTCGCCTTGAGGGTCTTGATCTGGCCCTTGCCAGGTCCTCTGGCAAAATCCTTTTGCTCTGTGACAAGGCTTCTGTTTTTAAAATCATGGGCAAAACCGTGGCTTCCCTGTTCGCAGAGCCACCTCCTCCAGCACTAGAGAGGGGTTTGGTCCTTTGCTCTCATGGGCTGCTCGTTTCCCCTCCGGTGCCACCCAGAAATTAGGTGGTAATAACCTCATTTTGTCTTTCGCCCTTCATATTTAAGCAAACCTTCCCCTCGTCTTCGATAAATGCTGGCGGCTCCCCGTGTGCCGTTAGGAAGCTGTGCTCCCCTGGCAGAGCTGTCTGAGGCCGGGGCTGCAGCCTGCAGAAGCCTGAGTCATCTCGTAAAGAAGATCAGCTTTTAATTACAATTTCCAGTGCACTTTTTAAGCAGCCTTGTGGAAATGCTGTGTAGGAGCATTTGAATTACAAATGTAAAGAAATTGTGCTCTTTTTTTTTTTTTTTCTTTTTTATTTGTAAGGCTGCTGGGAAAATGAAAGCTCCCTGCTATAGAAAAGAAAAAAATAATTAAGAATTTATAGAGCGCTCTTGTTTGAAGGCGCAAATCAGGGCCCTAATGCAGAGTATGGCTGCGTGAGGAACAACTCCTTTTATTCTCCAACACGTTTCTACATCTAGGCAAGGCTCCGGAGGCTTTTTGCAATGCAGCATTGGGCATTGCATCACCTTTATGGGGTAGCTGCAGTATTATTTTACCCCTTTTTGTCGGGGGACGAAGTTGAGCGGCCGAGAGCCCGGTCTCTGGCCCAAGGTCGAGGGCAGCTGGTGGGGATCCAGGAATAGCACCCAGCTGCTCGGCTCGGCCCTGGCCCCGCTTCCCGGGAAATCGGCCCGCGCCGAGCATCGCCGGCTGCGCGCGCTCTCCCTCCCTCCCTCCCGCCTGCCTGGGAGTTTAAGGCTCCGCAGCGTACTTAAAAATCAACATTAACTTAATCAAGGCACTAACATAAAGGGAATTTATACATCCTGTTAAGCGTACTAAAACTTACCCCCAGCTGTGGCCGTTTGAAGGAGCAGGCAAATTGGCAGCGATTTTTATTATTATTTTTTTTTTCCGCTGGAAAAACACAGGAAGGTCTTTCCTTGCTCCTTTTACATACTGCCTTTGCCTGCCCTCCCTTTTACAGATGCCCAGACCCTGAATACCAAGCAGCAAAAAAACCCAAACTGCAGTTCTGACCTGCAGCCAACTCTCCCTGCTGGGAAAGATCTTGAATTTTTAATATGGATCTGCCTGTAACATATCGGCGGCGTTTAGTGTTTTAGCCAGCATTGATCCCGCTGGGAAAGGGGTAAAAGCCTGGTGGTGGCCCCGGAGGGGTGACACTGGCCACTGGGGATGGGGGAGTGGGTGGCCTGAGCTGCCTTTAGGTAGGAGCAGGAAGCAGCCGGTCCAGAGGGATGTTTATAAAGCAATATCTTATGATTTTCTTACTCTTAATACAGCTGAAAATGCAGGTTCGTTGTGCGACTCGATGCAGCGCGTGGCCTTGGGTCCTTCCTGAGGTGCCTAGAGCATGGCATAGTCCCGGCGAGGTTTGGGATTAGCTGCGGATGAGGTTTCACACCGAGCCGTTCGGGTTTCCACTAAGATCTTTATCCAGCGGAATAAAAGGCCATCACCCCCTGCCCATATGTGTTCTCCCTGCAAAGCTGCAGGCAGCCTCCGAGCTGCCCACGTTCCGGCAGGCGCCCTGCCTGCAGGCAGCTTTTCGGGCTGCTTTGAGAGCTTTTTTTCTTTTTTTTCTTTCCCCCCCCCTCTGCTTTGTTTCACTTGGCAAATAGCAGCGAGTAAAATCCATAGCCCGCAGACGGTCCCTTTAAACCGTGCGGCATCGATCTGCGTCTGCCCGTGTTATTTCTCTGTAAATAGGAACCGTAATGGCTGGATGGCCCTCCTGCGTTGATAACCACGGCTGGGCAGTGGCTGCAGCCCCTTAATTACCAAATAGCGAGGTGCTGGGCTGGCCCCTTGTGTCCTCGAGTGCTGAAGGGACGCTCGTTCCTTTCTGGCCTCCTCCCACTCCTTCCTGAGCCATACTGTTCCCGTGCAATCCCTGGTACCGGTTTAACCTTCCCCTGCTAATCCCAAATCCTCCTCCTCTCCTCCCTGCATTCAGGTCTCCGGCTAAAGCTCCCATGGGGACGGCGTGCGGGGCTGAACGGGGGGGCCTGCTGCTTTGTGGGGTCTTCTAGGGCTCCCTCCTTTCCTACAGCAGCCCTCGCACCCCAGTTTCTCAATTTTTGGAGAGAAATGAGGACCAGCGAGCACTGGGTGTCCTGGGAGGAGGGTCCTCTGCCGAGGAAGGGCACCTCACCCTCTGGCGTGGTGAGGTCTATTTTGCAGGTCTGTGGGGAAAGGCAGTGATTTGGCTGCCTTATTTCTTAATTAAAAAAGAAAAGCTTGTGTTTAAGGGTAGGAAGTTCCTGCTTCAGAGGGAGAAGGCTTGGAAAGTGAGGAGCTGTAAGAGCGACGCACTTTAATCTGCTGATCAACTCCGTTGATCCCAACCTGCGAGGCTGGCTTAGAAGGTGAGCCGCAGTGGGGCTGCTCGGCGGCGGAGTCCGAAATCCCATCTTTATCCCTGACAAAGCAGCGAATGCAGGTGTGACGTGCGTAAAGCAAATAGGAGGATAAAGGGTCTGCATGCCATTTCTCGGGCTCCCCTTTTCCAATAAGGGCTTCTAAAATTTTGCTACCCGATACCTGACTTGCGTAAAGCAGCGGGCAACGTGAAAGTCTTGATGTAGCCCTGTACAGCCGAATTAGTATGTATATCACATAGTATTGCTCTAGGCACGGCAGGGTCTTTTAAATCAGTAGAGCCCAGGCACTGCAAAATGTTTATTGACTGCTGACAGTAAGTGACTGGGAGCAGGACAGGATGGACAGTCAGTTGTCGAGGCTGCTCAGGGCAGACAAAAGCCCTGGAGGCAGCTCTGGATAAAAGAGGGCGTTGATGCCCATCTGCCTTCAAGTATGTGAGGTCGAAAATTGCTATTTGGGCTGACATAGATAGAAACGTGCGCCCAGGGGGTCTGCAGTATCTTGAGTTACAGAGGCATTGGGCTTAGGGGAGCACCTCAGCCCTCCATAGCGCTAGATTTGGGGTTACTTATGTCATTGTTACGCTTATTTTCTTAACGCTAAGACCTAATCCACCCAAGAGATATACGTGAAAGCTTGTGGCAGCGGTGGCATTTTATCCTAAGCCCCACGGCACGTAAGTACCTTTATCAGCTTGCTCTTGTTACTTCTACCACTCTGAGACAGGGACTTGGAGTCTTGCTTACAATTGATGAATGTGTGAAGCCTGGATGTACAAATCAGCTCAGATGCCAGTCAGCCTTGCCACACGGTCAGGAATCGAGGTGGTTGGACCTGAACTGACCCCAGTTGGCAGGACTGGAGATGCTCAACGAGGGAGGCAGTGGAAGGGTTGTAAGGATGGCTTGCCTAGAAATTGGTTCAAGGTAACGGGACAAATGTCCTGGCTCCTGCTGTACAGGCTCAGCTATTACCAGCAGTGGGACTGGGCCTCAGAAGTTCAGCCCAAATTTCTCCTGGATTTGGGGCGTTAGGGTTGCTACACACAAGGTTTGTGTTCAGGCTCCGCTCTGCGACCTGAGAGACGTGGGACAGGTGGGGGTGAAAGAGGCGAGAGCCCCATTTAACTGCCGTGATAACCACTGCTCAAGTGTCTGGTTGTCACATCTGGAGAGATCCGAGGTGGGACCCCAGGAGCTCATCCTGGGTCGTCATGTCTGCAGAGAAACACAGGGCCATGGGGGACGTGGGGCGGCACAGGCAGCTGTGCTGTGAGCCGAGGTGAGAGAAATACCAAAGAAACAGAGGGAATGGGAAACCTTGGGCTGGGAAAGCAAGCTGGGCTGCTCGGTCAGCTTGGGTAATTCACGTGGACATGGACGTGGTCATTTTATGCCATTGGCAATTCAATGAAATGCAATGGAAGCCCTTCACGGAAAACCATTGACAGCCATAGGGTTAAATTTCCTGGCTTAGATGGTGGGGAAATCACCGAGAATAGATTTGGGCTTTCCTTCATACTCAGTTTTCCTTACACAGGGATAAAAATATAAAATAAAAATATCTCCGTCAGCTTTAGATAACAGATACCTCGGTGTTACCTGGCTCCCCCGTGGCTGTCTCCTGCCACCCGTGCCGTCCGTCCCTGCTGCCGGAGGGGACGCTGAGCGCTCCGGTTCGCGGGAGGTGCTTCTCCCCGCCTGTTTGTTGGTTGAACAACCACCTTGCACTTTACATGCCACCTCCAAAATTGGATCCTGCTACTATGAAACTCGAGCCGAAGTCAAGCAGATGGCACTGAAGAGGTGTTTCCAGAAACCACATTTCCATCAGCATGTGTGTAGTGTTGTTTCCGCAAGGGCCATTTTTTTAACTCGGCTGCGGTTTGCAAGACAGTTCCTGTTTTGGGGCATGGATTAAAGAGCAGGGGAAACTTCACGTGATGAAACGCAGCTGTTTAATGCGTGGCACAGATAAATGGGGTACCAAAAGCTGGAGGAGACTGGGGGGTACCTCCGTCTGCCCGGTGTTCTGGGATGAATTGCCACGGCAGGCAGGAGCACGCGTTTGCAGGTATTAAGCCCTGTCTGCCCTGCAGCAGGGAGCGCGTTAGGAGCTATCTGTTTTGAAGGGAATGATTTTTTTCTACAAAAACAGAAGAAGCAGCAGCAGCAGCCCTGCTAAAGCACATCGTGTGGTGGAGACCTTCCTGGTGTTCCGAGCTGCTGTGAAGCTCTGGACACAGGAAGTCGTTCCCATCCTGAAGCAGATGGTCTGAGGCCATGAGCAGCCCCGGTAATTACAGGGAAGGGTTTAGAGAGCTCCCCAGTGCCCTGGGATGTCCGTTCCTGTATCCTGCACAGAGCCAGTTTCACCTGTGAAGGGAACAGGTGCCTTGGGAGCTGGTGGGGTCATCCTGGATTTAGGGTTTGAACGTCAAAATGGATGTTTGCAGATGCAAAAGCTCCCCACTGCAGAACAGACCTGGCCAGGTTTGTGGTTGTCTCCTGTCAAGTGGTGAGGATCATAGAATCTTAGAATGGTTTGGGTGGGAAGGGACCTTAAAGCCCATCCAGTGCCACCCCCTGCCCTGGGCAGGGACACCTCCCACCAGCCCAGGTTGCTCCAAGCCCCGTCCAACCTGGCCTTGAACCCCTCCAGGGATGGGGCAGCCACAGCTTCTCTGGGCAACCTGGGCCAGGGGCTCACTGCCCTCACAGGGAAAAATTTCTTCCTAATATCTCATCTAAATCTCCTCTCTTTTGGTTTGAAGCCATCACCCCTCATCCTATCACTACATGCCCTTGTACAAAGTCCCTCTCCAGCCCTGGAGGAAGGTCTCAGCTGGTGGGATGGCCTGGCCCATCGGAGGAGGCTGTGTCTTTCTTGGGCCGCCCTTGAGAGCCAAGCGTCTCCCTTCAGAGGACGGGGTGGTCCGGGCACACGTGGGCAGCGCCGTTCCCTCCACATCTCAGTGCTTCCCACTGGAAGGAGCAACCTGCTGCTGCTGCCGGAGACGTGGCCGATGTGAAAGGGTGCCTTGTGGGTCTCCTAAACGCAGATTTAATTTTAGTTATGAATACTGCAGCGTTGAATAGGCAGCGATGTGAAACAGAAGCACAGTGGGGGTGTTAAAGGGTGGTAATAACACGGCTGTCATGAACTAATGTTACTGGGAACAGACTGTGCTGCCTTCTTTTAGCTGCAAAAAATGTGCACTTTGCAGGGAAGCAGAGGAGCCGGGGACAAAGTGGGGGGGCCGGGCTGTGCCCCGTGGGGCATAAAGGAGCACCCCAGGGACCGGCCGCTGCCTTCCCTGCTCTGGGGGGCTGCAGGCCATGGGCTGCCCCCCTTGGAAGAGCAGAGCACCGTGGGGATTGTCCCCATGCTGGGAGCTGCTGTGTCACACCTGCCTGTGCTGGGGGTGTCGGAGCAAAGAGCAGAGCTCCTGGAGGGCCTGGGAAAATGGCAAGTGGTCCAGGGGTAACCGGCAGCATCCCGTTCCTCCTTCATCCCACTGGTGCTTCTTTGAATCCCAGTGCCTTCAGTGCAGAGCAGCTCTGGGGATATTTTCCTAAAGCACTGCTTGTCCTTTTTTTTTTTTTTTTTTTTTCTTTTTTTTTATACATTGTTCTTTGTCAGGAACATTTCTCCTTAGTCCTTTGGTGCCTCAGGTCTCCGTAGGCAGCTGCTCCTTGAACCCGCTTCTGGTGTATTTGCTGCCTGGTGTTGATCTCTGTCTCTGCCTGCTCCATGCTGTTGGGCTCGATCCCCTCACCTTCCAGCCTGGACCTGCTCTTGGCGAGGCTTTGACCTCCCTTTTGGAGGCTCCTGTGTCCTGGGGAAGCCCTGCCAGATGCAGCAACATCTTGAAATCTGGTCTGCCACAAGGTTTCTTGTGACAGTGAAGCGCAGCTCTTCGAAACCTGGAGCTTCAAACCCTTTTGGACAAAAATCTGTGCTCAGTCCTTTGTGCGAGCGTGAAGCAGATCCATGACACCCCCCCACACCCCGCCACGGCCAGTTTGCTGATGTTAGATGGTGGCAATGCCGCAGAGAGGGGGGGATGTGCTTTCTCACCAGTGGTTTTCCCTGGGTGGGAATTCGAAGGGGTGCGAGCCACATCTGGAGGAACCACCCACAGAAACTTCTGGAAGGATTTGGGATCTCTGGTGCTGATTTAGGACCTCTTACGCTGGTGGTTTTATCCGTGGAAGAGGGAAACCTCTCAGTTCTGCCTGAGCTGGAGAAGGGCTGGTGTCTCCAGCCTCCTTGGAACTACAGGAGGGACAGGGCACGGCATAAGCGCAAGCATTGATGTAAGGGATGTGTTTCCCTTACATATAAGGGGATATAAGATTGTAGTCTTCCTCGCCTATATGCTATAGCACGTGTTATTTCTGGAGATGAATAATATGCTAATTTAACAATTTAGCTTGTTAATCTAATAATCCGGCCGTCTTTACTTCACGTCAGACCTATTGTGGAGCCGCAGTAATGGACTTGCAGCTCTCCCAGCTGCACGGCCCCGATCAGAGCTTGGATTGATACAGAGGATTAGAAATATTTCAGGCCAAAGGTCGGCTTTGTTCGGTCAACACAGAGCTTGGCCCTGTGCAATTAGAGACGGCTGTGCTGGGAGAGGATTTATGCTCTGGTTGTTCAATCCAAACTGAAGTGTTAATAAAAGTGCCCAGCTGAGGAGAACCCAAAAAAAAATATAAAAATAATCCACTCTATTTATTTTTGTTTCTCTTGGAGGTTTTTTTGAATGTTTTCCAGGGTTTTGCTTCTTGAAATGTTGGAAAAGATGACAGATGTGAGGGAGGATTGGCCACAAGTGAAACTTGGGCTTGTCCTCCTCGGTGAAGGTCTTCTGCTCTCTGAAAGCACCCCAAGGGAAAGCGATGTGCTCGAGCGAGCGACCAGCTTTCTGCAGGAGAGCTCAGGAGGACAGAGGAGAAACTCTGGAAACATCACCTCGATGGCAAACGAGATGTCAGACTGGATCCACCTTTTTATCTTTTCCATAGGTTTTTCCATTTCTGGTGTCAAAGCGCGTGAGTTTCAGGCACGCCGTGTATATGGGAGGATGCCGTTTGCAGAGGGTGCGTTGAAGGCTTGGGGCGGGGGGACACAGAGGGTGTTTTAGGCAGCCCCAGAAGCAGGTGGAGTTTACCCCCGGTGGGAAAGAACTGCATCAAGTCAATAATGTCCTTTAGTGCCATGGGGTGGCTCTGAAGCTCTTGCAAGGCGTACGCAAGGAATGATGGAGAGGTGGAAACACGTGCCGGTGGAGGGAAAAGCGCTGCCGTCGTGGTCGTGCTGTTTCTCTCGAAAAGGGCAGCAGAAGCTCCCGCTGCAAAGGGCAGAGGTTTTGCTGCAGTTTTTGGCTCCGAGGCAACGAGGTGGTGCCAAGTTCTTGGCCAGGGTGAAGACCTGGTCCCCAGTCCCCAGGGTTGTCGCTGAGTCCCCACCGGCTTGAAATCCCCCTGCCAGTAGCTGGGGTTAAGCGCAGGCAGGAACAGTAAGGTTTGGCCCACGATGGCTGCGTTTTAATCAAAGAGATATTTTACTCTTTGTTAAAATAAACATTTTTCTCCTGTCCTGTTGTATGACTCACTTCTTCTTATGCTGACCTGATAGAGTATCTGATGTTTTAATTACCTTCTCAGAGACGTGGGTTTATTTCAGATATGTTTGAAGAGACGTGTGAACCAAGTGCAAAGCTGGAGTACATCATTTAAAAAAAAGAGCTTCTTTTTGGTATTGCTGAATTTTCACACTGGGGTAAGACTATTTTTCCGTCGATAAGTATTTTTGCTCCTTAAACTGGTTGGAGAGGGGTTTTTTTTGATACCCTCAAGATTGTTTTCAGTGGGAAACAAAGTACATAAACGTGCCTATACTCTGTAAAAGCCGAGAACAAATCGCTCCGGGTGCTATAAAATGGTCTAATTTACTGCAGGATGGTGGTTTGGATGCACAGCTCCCGTTGGAAGGCAAAGTCCCTTCTCCCAGGAAAAATTGTATGCAATTTTCGGTGCATTAGAGCTAAAGTGCCTTCACGCTAAAAATTCTTGGACCGAGTCCCTGAATTGCCTTGAGCTACAGGAAAATAAGGAACTGTCAGGGCCTGGACCAGGCACCTGCTTGAAGTTCCGGCTCATCCCAGGAGAGCTCCGCTGCAGAAGGTCTTGGAGGTAGAAACGGAGTCCGGAGGAGATGAGACTCACCAGAGAACACCTTGCTGGTGTGTCTGCAGAAGAAAGGCTTGACAAAAAAGTTTGTTGTAGCTAGCACGTATCAGAAATGCTATGTTGATGTAGAAAAATGAACCACAGAATCACAGAATGGCAGGGGTTGGAAGGGCCCTCTGGAGATCATCTAGTCCAACCCCCTGCCAGAGCAGGGTCACCCAGAGCAGGTGGCACAGGAACGCCTCCAGGTGGGGTTTGGAATGTCTCCAGAGACGGAGACCCCACCACCTCTCTGGGCAGCCTGTGCCAGGGCTCTGCCACCCTCACAGGAAAGAAGTTCCTTCTCATGTTGAGGTGGAAGTTCCTATGGTCACGTTTGTGCCTGTTACCTCTTGTCCTGTCGCTGGGCACCACTGAAAAGAGCCTGGCCCCATCCTCCTGACACCCACCCTTTCAGTATTTATAAGCATTGATAAGATATTTATAAGCATTGATACGATGATTTCTCACCTGGCAAAACCTCTGGTGTCCCACGCTGTTCCTGTTGCAGGAAGAACACGTGTGTGCTGGAGTTGGTGGTGTCGAGGATGTATTAACGGCGCGGTTTAGAGGCAGGAGTTGGCCAGTAGAAAGGGTGGTCGTTGGGTTGCTGGTGTCAGCTTGATATTTTAACTGCCAAGAAGAAGAAAATCAGTTGGGAGGCTTCTGTCATGCCAAAGGGGTAATATTCAGACTTTTATGAGACTTTTATTTGTCTGACTTTACTGAGGTTTCGTTACGAAATGGAATGTTCCTCAGGTTATACTTTCTCAGCGGTGAGGGTGGCGTTGTGGTTGAAATTTCTTCGGGGCCTTAATCCCACTTCTTTAATATTTACGTGTTACATGACTAAGGGCATTGCGAAATGGCTGGATCCCAAGTGTTTTGCTTTAAAGCATCAGACCTGCGACAGGGTTACTCCGTGAAATGGGGTTTACGTATGCATGGGGGGTTGGAGGCTGGCTGCCCTGGTTGGGAGGTTTAAGAGACGATGCTCTGCCCGGCTGAAGGAGACGGGAGCTCTGCCCCTCTCAAAAAAGGGACAATTCTGGTTGTGTCCCACTGGTTGCAGCAGGTGGCGGGTCATGTCTTTCCTTGAACAAATAGGAGCAGACGGCAGAAGTTAAGCGAATGAGGTGGCGTACGTTTCTGGGTACAGAAATTGCAGGTTTTGCTCAACTGTGAAATCTGTGCTTGTGCAAGCAAAATTTTAAAAAGCAACAATCAATCATCTTCTTTCTGTCCTTAAAATGCAGACTTGAATTTTGGGCCACAGTACGCAGTTTTTACATAAAAAGGCTGATACGGAGGCCAAGGTTTATTTATTTAGTAAATATAATGCTTGAGTGCATCAATCGATGTTTAAAGGCGTTTACCAATGTTCCCATCGTGTGCTGGTCCGTTACGCTTTATGGAGTGTGAGGAACACAACCTCTGAAGACAAACTTGTGGTGCCTGCCTCATTCGCAGAAATTAGTCTTAATATGTGACATTAGCAACTTAGCGATAGTTGATATAACATTTTGAAAGTAATTGGGAGCATGAATTTATGCTCAGATGGATGTTTAATTAAAAACTGTGGCAGCTTTGAGGTTCACACTTGAATAATTTTGAGGCTGAAGTGTGGGTTTATACCCACGTGAACCTTGGCAGCAAATCTGGAGAGGGGCAAAATGCTTTAGTAGCTCCGATTTCCTCCTATTTGTTTTACGCCGTCGCAGCCATCGCGGCGTCTGTAACGGTGCTGAATTTATGAAGACGAAAGCAGATCTTGCAGTTCAGCCAGGACGTCACGTAGCCAGATGCAAATCCTGCTTTGGGGAAAGGAGCAGGGAGATGTTGGAGGATATTTTTGTATTTGAGACCTCCGGGAGCCGTACCCCAGGTGATGCTGGCAGTGGTCCTTCAAACCTTGCGGTGCTCACTGTGAATAGCCAGCGTGAGGCGGTGAAAGTGCCTCCTGGAAATCTCTTCTTCTCCTTGAACTTCTTGGGGGGTTCAGTTGCTGTCCTGTGTGCGCGGGGAGGAAGAGGAGGGTAAACCCATGCTGAAGTCCAAAGCAAAGGCGATGGCCTGCATGAGCTCGAGCCCCACAACAGGATGGGGCTGGTGGTGGGATGTCATGGCAGCTTGGGCTTTTTGAGGATGCCGGTCCTCTTGCATCTCCCACTCATGTGTACGAGCAGCTGGAAGCAGCTCACCCACCACCGACAAGCGGAAAAATCCCGAACAATGCCAGGAGACAAAGGAGGCGAGAAGACAAAATGTTACAGATTGCTAAAGAGCAGATCGGCTCCTTTTCGGTAGGCAGACAGATGACCGAGGGCTGTTGGTGTTGATTATTGAGGAGGCAGGAGGCGAGGAGAGCAAGGGTGGCTGCAATGATTGCTGCTCTCCCCAGCTTCCTTCGCTCCTGTCACCAAAAGTGGTGGTGGTAATGGCGTGGTCTGAAGGCTCAGAAGTGACTGCCTTACCCTGGAAGGGTCCCATCCTCCTGAAGGCTTTGCCTCCGGGCAGCTTCAGCATCCCCAGGGCCAGCTCCGAAGCAGGGGGCCGCCAAAAAGGAGGAATTTTGGAAAAGCAAAGAATTTCTGTTGAACTTCAGTGAAGGCACCTGCGGTCTTACCTGTTTGGACCCACATCTTTGGGGGAAGAGAGGCGACCCCAGGAGCAGGAGTTGTGTGGCTTTGTGGTGGAGGCCCCTGCTCCAGCCATGGTTTAAAGGAAAAAGCCGACTTTTTTGATGGGTGGAGGACACGCAGGGGATAAAAGCATATCGCAGCAGGGGCTTTCTGGTGCTTTTCTTGGTCTTGCTACCCCAATCCCCATTTGTAGCATCCTTACGTCGGCACAATATTCGCACTGGACAAGGTAGCGCTTGCCACTCATGAATTAACAATTTCAGCTTGCCTTGGCTCTGCTGCTCGGTCCAGCTGGATTCTTTGGAGATACTTCAGGGGCAGGGGTGCTCCTGGTCTTGCTCCCAACCCTTGGGCACGGGTGCTTGCTTCTGCGTGGCCAAAGCCCAGGGGGTAGTTGGTGGCTAATGCCGTGGAAGGGGCTCGTTGCTGCCGTGACATCTCTTAATGTGTACGGGTCAAATGCTAATTTTACTCCTGTATTGCATCTGTCACTTTCAGTTCTCAGTGTCTTTCTCCAGCCTGTCCATATCCGTATTGCAAAACCAAAAATGCCTGCAGTAGGCTGAAAATCAACTGTTTTTTCTCAACTATAAATAATAGTTTCATGGCAAGTTTCAATGCTGAGCACTAGGCATGCTAAATTAAAAGGGACAGTTAGCTGGTGAGGAAACGGCTGGTTTCCATGGATGGAGGTGGAAACCTGCTGGGATGAAGCTCAACAGTCCATCATTGCAAACAAACTATACGAAAAGCAAATCTTTGTTCTAAAGTTCCCAGGCTAAATACTTACTCGTTGTACTTTGCCTGATTTTTGCGTGACTAAGTGTCCCTCGTGGCTTACATTAACATACATTTCAAAGCAGTTTATTTTGGTTTGGTCCGTGTTCACCCAATATTAAGTTCTTACCTTCATCTGTAAATACTTGGGAGGTTTGCAGGGCGGTGGGAGATCCCTGGGAGAAGGACGGTGTGGGCACGCGGGGCTCCTCTTTCCTTTGACTGGTATTAGAGGTTGGCAAAAGCATCCACAGGAGGGCTTATTTCCTTAAAATACAAAACGAGGTGGCAATACGTCAGGTGAAGGTGGATATAACTAGCAAATACATGGCTTGAAATGCCTCGTCTCCCTTCTCCGTTTAGTGGAAGATGCAGCGTGCCGTGGTTGTGTCCGAGCGTACCCTCTGCTGGTGCTCTGTTGGCTTTAATTAAAGAGTTGGTACGTTGCGGGGGGGCTGCCTGGCCAAGCAAACAGGGGTGATTTTAGGAAGGGGAGGATTTGTTTTTGCACGTCACGCTGTCTGAATTGATGGTGTCTAGCGCTGCGCCCCTCCTTCCCGACGGCCCCATCCAGGGGATGCTTCAGCCGCAGCCTGGTGCCGCTGGGCCGTGTTTTATTCTGTTTTGGTTTATGTTGCACGTTTTAAACTAAAGCTCCTTCTCCGTTGTTGGAACATGCGGTTGCTCGGGACATATAAATTGTGTTAATAAATGAGCGAGGAGCCCTGGTGGGTGAATTGGTTTCCTGGTGAAGTCATAAATTTGGAGAGGATGATGCCGCCTTGCTCCGCAGCTGGCGCCCGGGTTTGCTCCCCAACGCGGTGCTTGGAAACCCGAGGGGATGGGGTGAGGTCCCCATGGCTGGTAATCTGGGGGTCCTGCCAGAGAAGAGGTGGTGTGAAAGACCATCTCCCATTTCCAGGGCTGGGAAACCTGCGCACAAACCCCAGCTTATCAACAAACACGCTGGTGAGGAGCGGCAGGGCCAGAGGAGCCTGTAATTTAGCAAAAGCTCATATTTTTCCCTGTTTTCTGCCGTGCTGCGGCTTGTCCCCTCTCAGGCTCTGCTCTTCGTTGTGTCCTTGGTGCATTAATTATCAATGCTGCAGGGCAGGAGCTGCCGTTCCCCACGTGTCCTCGGTGCCGTATCGCACGTGATGGGTCCCTGGGCTGGTCCCGTAGGAAGAAGTGACTTGGGAATAGGGATGCTTCCCTTTGCCCCTTCTACTGGGATCAGCGTCTGATGCTTTTCCTGGAGAAGAAGCATCTTTTCCTCTGACTCTGCCCGGTTTGTAAGCAGAGCACGTGCCCTCAAATGGAGGAGGGAGGATGATTTGATGGGAGCAATTTTGATACGCTGTTGGGCGATCCGTTCATCGGGAGAGGAGGAAAGGCTGGGAACTGGCTTGCTTGAGAGCAGATGTCTTGGTTTTAAGACCACCATCAAACAATTTGGGCTCTTTTAGTTTTCCCCGTCGCTTCCAGGCATTTTTCTATTAGGATTAATGAAGTCGAGCACTGTGTAACAAGCAGTTCGTTGCAGCGATTTGCTAATTTTTCAGTTGCTGTTTCCGCGCTGGCTCGCGAGCATCACCTCTAGATGGATGCTCCCTGTTTATGCCGGTCACTTCCACAGCCGAGAAGCAAATCCCATTTTAAAAACCCCTCTAGCCTGCTAACCGAGGTTTTTTCCAAACAAATAAATTAGCAGACAGAGTGTATAATGGTGCCATACAGGCTTGACGTCCCTCGGGCGTCCCCAGGTCTGTGAGAGCTGGGACTGGGACACGAGGGGACCGAAATCGGTGCCGTGTGGGTGCCAGCACATCTCCATCATCACGGCTCCAGCAGACCATTTCCAGCCGAGTCATGCTCTGTGCTCGCGAGACGCCCCGAGCTGGTTTTTTGCATGGCTGAGCATTAAAGGATATTTCCAGCCCTTGTTTGCCAGGAAAATACAGCATCGAAGGCCCTTTACTAGTTAATTGTAATGGCAGGAGGAAGGGGAGGGAATTACTTTCCCATCATGGCTGCTGTGAAGATGCTCTTGAAAAAAAACAAAACAAACAAACAAAAAAAAAACAAAAAAAGTGTGCGGATGCTGCCAGGGCGAGGACGTTGTGCAAGGATATTGTTTGCTGCGAGGAAAACATTGCCACCAAGCAAAACAAACAGACTTCTCCCTTTTCTTTTGCAGGGTCGTCATGTTAAAACGGGCCAGCTTGCTGCTATTAAGGTTATGGACGTCACCGGGGTAATGTATCCTCCTCCTCCTGCATCCATAAGTGACAGATAAGAGGGGAAAGGGGACGGGGTGTGATAACGTGTGGGGGTTGGTGAAGGTTTGCGTTCCTGGGAAGCAAATCCCCTTTGCCGTAATGTGAAATGTGCCACTAAGGGGTTTTGGTTTTAATAAATGTGCGAGAGAAAAACGAATCTGGAAGAGTTTGGGAGATTAAGTAATTTTATGCTGAAACAAAGCAGCATCCAGTTCCAGCAGTGGCTCTTTCGAGCGCGTTAATAAAATCTGAAGAAAATTGTAGCGACAGGATCGTGTATTCATAACGCATTTCAGTTTCTTCAGATCCGTGTTTTTCACCAAAAAGCTTTCGTTCACCAAAACTTTGTGCAGGCGTTGTTATGAATAACTTCACTACGCAAGCTAAATTACTCCCGTGCATCCTACTGATAAAGAGCGGGGGGAAAAAGCACCACCCTGGTCTCAGAGAGGTGGCTCTTTTGAAACTTGAACCAAGAATTTACAAGTTATTAAATGAATAACAGGATTTAGGGGAAATAATGGTTTCACCATTTCCCAGTGGCCACAGAAGAAAAAATAAGTGGAATTGCTGTGATCCCTAAAAGCCTAAACAGATGCGTTTTGGAGGGTGACACGAAAGTGCTTTTCCTTGAATATTGTTTTTTTTACGTGCAGTATTATACCTCCCAAAGTTCCTGCCTACATAAACAATACCAGCTTTGGGAGTAAGAATGTGTTTTGGTGTGTGTTGTCTATTTTTTTTTTTTTTTTTTTAACTGGAATAACACATTTCAAAATTTAGGACTCACTCCCAATCTACTCACCTTATT
Source organism: Larus michahellis (assembly GCF_964199755.1). Lineage (NCBI taxonomy): Eukaryota > Metazoa > Chordata > Aves > Charadriiformes > Laridae > Larus > Larus michahellis. The sequence continues at coordinate 4,992,232 of NC_133901.1, forward strand.
TTTTGAATTACTCTTTTGTAGTTAGCTTTCGGGAGTTCAGCACGTACAGAATCGACTCGCTGTGAAAGCAGCCAGCTGGCTCAGGAGTATGTTTTGAAATACCTTAGAAGTTGTGGTGTGGTGTTAATATCTCCAGGACCTTCATCCAGGTTCTTTTTTTGTGCTAACAAGTGAAATGATGCATGGAAATAAGTCCGTAAATGTGAATGAGATTTGTTTCTGTTTACTTGGAATATCTACAAATGCCATTTATCCAGTTCTTGTGGGAAGCAGGCTCTAAGGGAATGGGCAGACCCACCAAACGTGATCCCATGGCATGAATGGCAGCGAGATCCTCATGGGATGGAGTTTGAGGTTACAACAAATTTAAGCTGAGAAATCAGAATATTACTTTGAGGCCAAACAGGGGCTTAAATCTGAGCTCACACTTAGTTCGGTGGTTTTAAAATATCATCACTTCCAAGGAAAGATGTTGGAGAAAAGCACCCCAGATCTGATGCTGAGCAACAACTAATATTTTCAGCCAGGTCTTTAAGTAGATGTCCCTGATCTAAACTTTTACCTTCCAAAGCAAGGTCTCATGACTCTGAACGTCCAAGGTGGTAAATCAGGTATTTGGCTTGGGATGTGTTGTTTGGATATTTAATTATTTTTTTCCCTTAAGCTACTTTTATCTGTATTAAAACATGCCAGCTATTTTTCTTGTAATATATAATGTGCAAACTTTTCAACAACTTTTCAAGTTGTTCCTCTAAAAAAACCCCTGACCGAACTTCTGCTCTCTTCTGCTTCTTCTACCCCATTGAATACCCTGCGTGGTGGCTTCTCAGCCTTGAGTGACCCCAGTATAGCCTGAGTGGAGAAGTAGCTTTCGAGCAGGCAGTAGCAGGATCGGCTGAGGTGGAGAGGTGAGACCTCCATGTCCTCTGAAAGGATGCCACCGGCCCGTAGTCACCAACAGAAAGCTCCTCAGAGAGCAGGACCAGGCTTGGGCAGGAGGGGTGATGACCACAGTGAAGGCAGAGCAAACCCGTGACATGGTAGGGGACTGACTGGGCTTCCTAGCTGTTGATGCTGAAGTCAGATCTAGAGCCGTGTCCTCCAGCCTCCAGTGGTGCCGGGAATCATTTCTGGAGTCATTTCCAAAGCTGGTCCCTGAATTGTGCCTACGGCCATGTTTGGCACCTGGTCCAGGCTCAGTGTGAAGGCTACTGGTGTAATCCCCAGTGTGTCCACTCCAGTCCTTCACCAACTCCTGACACACACCAGGTGCTGCCCCTGCTTTTTTTTATCCAGATCTTCCATCCCATCTGTTTTTCCAGGGTGTCCCTGATGACAATGTGTTTTTCAGCAGCCTACAGAGAACAGAACTAGTGCGGTCATCCCAACCGTAGCCACCTGCAGCTTCATGGAGGAAGTTTTTGGAGTGTAAAGCCCCTATGTTTTAAGTGAGCTCCCAGCCAGCATCTCGTCCTGACCATGTGCCTTGCACTAGACCCCCAAAGACTCCTGACGATGATGCTTTGTCTGACTCGTCTGCGCTCTTACTAATTATCTTTTAGGGAAGATTGCAGCATTGAGGCCCTAAAATTACAGCACGTGATCAGTTTGGGCAGCCACTCTCTCCGAATTAAGCATTTGGATTCGTTTCTCAGGGGCTGGTCCTGCTGTGTGCTGCATGACCTACTTCCAGCAATTGATGTAACGGCATTGATTGACGGAGGCAAAGCATGGCAGCAAAACCTGGTCTGTGGGTTTTGTCGGTTTTGGGGTTGGTGCAGTCACAGCAGCTCACTGTGAAAATTCCTTTTTCTTCCTTCCTCGCTGGACTTGCTGGTGGTGATCACTGGCAGTAGTCCTGCTTGGAGCAGGAGGTTGGGCTGGAGACCCCTGAGCCTGGCCATGCAGACATGTCCTCAGGTGCCACAGAATCGTAGGGTTGGAAGGGACCTCTGGAGATCACCCAGTCCAACCCCCTGCCAGAGCAGGGTCACCCAGAGCAGGTGGCACAGGAACGCGTCCAGGCGGGTTTGGAATGTCTCCAGAGACGGAGACTCCACCACCTCTCTGGGCAGCCTGTGCCAGGGCTCTGCCACCCTCAAAGGAAAGAAGTTCCTCCTCATGTTTAGGTGGAACTTCCTATGCTCAAGTTTGTGCCCGTTACCTCTTGTCCTGTCACTGGGCACCACTGTAAAGAGCATGGCCCCATCCTCCTGACACCCACCCTTTCAGTATTGATAAGCATTGATAAGATCCCCCCTCAGCCGTCTTTTTTCCAGACTGAAGAGACCCAAATCCCTCAGCCTTTCTTCTTAAGAGTGGTGTTCCAGTCCCCTCAGCATCTCGGCAGCCCTTTGCTGCACCCTCTCCAGCAGTTTCCTGTCCCTCTTGAACCGGGGAGACCAGAACTGGACGCAGTACTCCAGGTGCAGCCTCCCCAGGGCAGGGTAGAGGGGGAGGATGACCTCCCTCGACCTGCTGGCCACACTCTTCTTGATGCACTCCAGGATGCCATTGGCCTTCTTGGCCACAAGGGCACATTGCTGGCTCATGGTCATCCTGTTGTCCACCAGGACTCCCAGGTCTCTTTGCACAGAGCTGCTCTCCAGCGGGTCAGCCCCCAACCTGTCCTGGTGCCACCCCAGGTGCAGCTCTGATGTTTTGGAGTGTTTTTTTCCCCTCATTTTGAATACTTCACCTGAAGAAGGACTTGAGGTAAAACCTCAGACCACGTGTCCCTGTGGCTTATCTCCTAGAGAGGCTTATCTTCCTAGAGAGCCAGGCATGAGGTGGGAGACGACTGAAGAGCTGGGGAGCTGGTGGGGTTTTGCACTGACAGCTCCCCCTTGCTCCCTGCACCATTGAGCATCCAGCTGCTTTTTTGTTGCAAAGGGCTTCAATAAAAAAAAAAATAATAATCTCTGGGGCCCGATAAACTAAGTGTTATATTCCCTGGTTTCCTGGGCAAATGAAAACAAGCAAAGTTGTGTTGACTGCTTGAAGGAAAGAGGTGATAAAGGTTTTCCAGAATAGTCCCTGGGTTTTCCTTGTAACGTTTGGGCCCGTTCCTCATCCTCTTTGGTGCTTATGCCCTCCATATTCTTACCAAAAATGGAGTCTATTTATACAAGCTCCACCTAAGCTGCTTCTTTTATTTGTTCCTCTTGTCCTCACGCTGTTCTTCCCTGAATTCTCTCTGGAAGACTGTAGTCATTAAATCACTTTCCGTGGTAGTTTGGGAAGAAAGCCGGCTTTCTGTCCATGTTGTGTGACGGCCGGTCAGGGAGCATCGCTCTTCAAGAAGAGCTGCTCCTGCAGCTTCGCTGTCACCGGGGTGCCTTGTCCTTTGCCCATTTGTAAAACTGAAGTCAGGATGAAGGGGGTGAGGGACACAAGGGGAATAAAGAAGAATAAAGAAGTAACAGCCCTTTCATAATAAAGCTCATCGACATCAAGGCACTAACTGCCGCTCCACAGCCCGTGGAATTACAGCGGGCTGGAATTCGGTCAGCTTAAAATAAAACCAGGGCGTGTTTGATGGTCGTGAAAGCAAAGAGGTAGGACATCAAAACAGGTACCGGCGCAGTTCCCCTGCCTCGGCTGCTTTGCAGACAGGATGGAGAGGGGCCGTGACAGCCCACGGGAATGGCGCTTGTCACCAGGACCGAGTTAGTCTGGCAGAGTTTGTGGACAGGCAGCGTCTGCCGGGTCCCTGCCCTGGTGCCACCCCGCCACCAGTAACACCTGGTGTCCCCAGACGTCTCCTGCTGCTTCCAGGTCGGGCAGGAGCGGCGCGTGGGAGGGCTGGGATGCGCAGTGCAGGAGCACTTCTGCCACGCGGTGGTTTCTAGAAAACCCTCCTCCTGGGCCTTCGATGGGTCTGGGAGCGTGTGCTGATGGGTGAGGTGCGAAATGCGCTGCTGATGGTGTAACGCAAGTATGGTTGAGCTTCGGAGCAATGCGAGACTGATGTAAATTATGTTATGAATTATAAAGGAATTAGTTTTAAAAGATGGAGGAATGTCTAAACGGCTGAAAACGTGTAATTTGGCTGCGATGCCAAAGTCTGGCACTGGTGCACCCCTGGGTGGAGAACACGTCTCCATGCGAGGGCTCAGTTCCTGGCCAGACCTTGCTTTGCCGGGCCAGCCCCTCCTGCCCGGGACTTACACTTGCGGATACTGAGCTGCTCAGGAGCTTCCCGGGGCTCTGCTCCCACCGTGCTGCAGGGTTTGAAGCAGCACACGGGGATGGTGGGTCGTTAACCCATGCGAGTGGGCTGCTGCCCACCTGAAACTCTGCCAGCACCTTTGGGATCCTGTTATGGAGGAGACGCCATGATCTGAACCGTTCGGAAAACATCTGGTTTCCACGCTGCCTGAAGATCTGTCCCGTTCAGGGTGCAGAAATGCGATGGCGAATGTGGAAAAGCGTTAGTTTCCTCCTTAGCTTTTTGCCCAAGGGCCCACGTTTAAGCCGTTAGTCTCCAATCCAGACCTCAGGCTCCCAGGGCTCCGCTGCAAAAAGTGCCCGTAAAAAATGGCGCAAGGAAACTCAGGCAAGATCCGTCGGAAAGGGGGCGCGTGGAAGCTCACCCACGTACAAAGAGAACGGGGGGCCTGTGCAGCGCAGTCTCTTAGTGCCTCCCGTTTTGTTTTTCTTCTCTTTTCTTTTCGCCTCACCCCAGGATGAAGAGGAAGAGATCAAACAAGAAATCAACATGCTGAAGAAGTATTCTCACCACCGAAATATCGCTACGTATTATGGTGCTTTTATTAAAAAGAACCCACCAGGAATGGATGATCAGCTCTGGGTAAGTTGCTTTCTTTTCTTTTGAACAACTGGGGTTTCGCACAAATGGTTTGCTCTGTGTTGTCCTCTTACCACCACCTGTATTGCACAAAAAGCCTTACTTTGCATCTGTCTTTTTTCGAAGTCACGGCTTTGAAAAAGACTCTTCTTCCGCTGCAAAATGCTTCTCTGTTTTTGCCATAAAATCTTAGCAGGCTGATGATAAAAAAAAAAAAAAAAAACCAAACATTTTTATTCTGAATTGTTATTAACAACGTCTTTCTTACAATATTCAATTGCAAATGATTCCCTCCTATGAAAATAAAGGCATTAAAAGAAAAAGAAAAAAAAAACCCACAAAAAAACCCCAACCAGTTGGAGGGAGCCGGGAGCGTTGCTGGGAAGATGGAGGCTGGGGGCGGGGGGGGATGCTGGGTGCTCGTGGTTCCTGCCAGCTCTCGGCGCTGCCTTCTCTTGCTTATAATGTTTCCCGGAGCCAGAGAGGGCGAATAAAGGAGAAGGGGGACGGCGAAGGGAGGGCAGGAGGGTCTGTGGCTGTTCAGCCATTGCGGTGACGATGCCTGGTGTCGCTGAAGGGCTGCGAGCTGCTTTGCCTCTCCATAAATCCGTGCCTGCCTCCTCCCGCCGCTTCTCTTGTCGCCGGCTTCTCGGTTATTAATTCGGCATTCCGGGACTGCGGAGGATAGGGTTTAAATCCGCTGTCTCTCTCCGGAGACAGACGGGGGGTCGGAGCTCACCTCCTCAGTGGTCACGGGGGCCGGGCAGGGTGGCAGGCAGCCTGGATTGGGGCTCTGGGTACCGCCCGGGGTGGGGGGGGGGGATGAAAAATTAATTCAAGTTATTGTCGTGTCTTCTGAGCTCGGCTGTTGCTGATCTGAGTCTGTGGAGCAACAGCCCGTGGGTGTCTGAGCCGCAGGTTGAGACCCTGGGGCAGCGACGAAGGGAAGGCTGCCTTTGAGTTATCTTCAGTGTAACGACCTGGATGTTGTCCTGCCGTCTAAACAGCGTTTATTTCCTCACAGTCTTGTAAATCCGGTCAGTTCTGACTTACCCACGTGCGGTTTCCAAAGTGTTTCTGTGCCTGAACAAGATCGCTAGAGCCTAATTTTTCGGGGGTGACGAATATCCATGGTTCATCTGGGAGGCCGTGGAGATGCTGAAGAGCAGCGGAACGCTCTTTCTTTCGGTTTCCATATAATCTGGGCTTTATTTTAGCAAAAGGTTCAGTGGCTTCAGCTGTTTGCCCCTGCATCCACATGCCAGAGCATCCGCGGCAGTGGGAACTGGGGGGTTTCGGAGGACATTCCTCCTGGGACAGAAATGGAGGTGATGGGTTTCTGCCCCGTTTTGTTACCCGAGACTTTCTGGTACGCTGAGTTATTGGGAAGGCTGGGGGGCCTGGACTCCAGGGGCTCTTCTTACTTGGGTGTTGGGGTTATTTTTGGTGGGAACTCTTAAAAAAAAAAACAAACACGTTCTTTGCAGCTGGCCTGGGATTCAGCGAGGAGAAAGCTGTCAAGCTGAGAAATGCCTTTTCTCCCCGTGAAATTCCATTTGGCTTGAGATGGTTTATAATGTGGTTTGGTTTTTTTTTTAAAAAAAAAAAAAAAAAAAAAGGAAAATAGAAAACCAACCCACAACATTTCCCCTTGTGCTGCTGGAGTGCCTGGAGGAGGAGGGAAAACCCCCACCAACTATGTGCCAAAGCCCTCAATAGCGAGAGGAGCCCTCCCTGGAGCTGGGCTACGCTGCCTGGGTCTGGGGTTAGCACGGTCTGACCAAGGAAGAGGGTTTGGGTTTTTTCTTTCCCCCAGCTCCACAGCAAAGAGCTCTTGACCCAAGTGTTAATACCATAATGGTTTTTGAATGATTTGCCCAGCCATAGCAGACCAAACTTCCAGAAGGAAAAGCTCAGTAGGCGACTCCTTGGATTAAGAGGGGCTCGTTCGTCAATCCCCATCACTGTGAAACCGCGGAGGATGCTGTATGTGCCGCACCACCTTCAGCTGCCCAAGGTCAGGAGGAGAACCCGGGCTTTTCCCCAGCCGTGCAAGGGGGGAAGGTGTTCATCACCCTCCTGTGCTGCTTCTCTTGGCCCCTGAGAAAGGCAGACTAGATAATCTGAATTTCCTGCCAGACCAGCTACCTCTCCTCTCAATTTTGGGGCCTTTCTCGTGGGCTAGTGGGGAAAAAAAAACCCAAAACTGTTGCAAAAGCTGCTTTCCTTGCACTGAAGAGTTCTGGGGCGTGAGGTTGTTTTTAAGTCCGTTCCCGGTGCTGGGGCTGGTGGAGGTATTCACGGGAAGGCTCCCCGGCCGCGGAGGAGAGGTGTGCTGGTGTCGCTGTGTTAAATAGCTGTTGTTTCAGGATCTGATTGAATTAGGACTCGGGCGAACTCTATCAGTCTTGCCGCGCAGATAAAGGCTTGTTTATTTTTCATTGGCCCTTTGTTGAAATAAAACGGTTTCTGATAATGCCCAAGTAATTCTTTTTATCGACATCCAGGAGGCTGATACGGAAATAAAAACCAGGGAGCTCTTTCAGTGGAGATTAAGATCTCTCGGAAACGCGGCAGGCTCCTGACATGAAGTATTGTCATCGCTCCTGCCGCGGTGATGAGCAGGTCTTTCGGTGCCGCTGCTCCCTTCGATAGCAGCCGCTCGCCCTGGGAGACGAGCGTACGAAACAGGCAAGTTCTCCTGAAATTAGAGGGAGGCACGGAGCATATTTTAGCAGATGACAGCGGAGATGCGCATTGCAAATTAGTACAGACAGGAAGTAAAAGTCATAGGGACAACCTCCATGGAACATTTAAAAAAAAAAAAAAAAATGAAAAAAATAGGAGGTAGGCTTGTTCCTGTGTTGGATAAAGTGTTGCTTTCTGGGGGTGCCGTGGACCTTCGGGGAGGATTGTGCCCATCTCTAACCCGAGACAAGGGGGTCTTGGCTGAGGGAGCCTGTGGTGCAAGGGGGCAAAGAGAGGGTGGGCTGCAGAGACTGGGGAAATGAGCCAGGGGACGGTGAGGACCCAATTTATCCATTAACCACTTCTTTACTGAGTTCAACTCATTAAATTCCCCTTGCATATCTCAGATTTAAGGTATAGGTTACCAGGATGTACGTCACTTGGGGCCGGGGGGCTTGTTTGGAGACCTTTCAGGGTTTTTTTTTTGGTGGTGGAAGACGGGGCATTCTTTAGGATGTGTGACCTCGATGGGGAAGGTGACCCCATCCCAAAGCACCCCCTCCCCAGCACATCACGGCCCCCCGACGGCCGCTGGAAGCCGCAGGGTCTCTGCTTCGTTCCCATACGTTAACACACCGGATCGGATACATCCATGGGACAATAGGGATGACAATAGGGATGACAATAGGGATGACAATAGGGATGCCACCGCGCTGCACGTTTGTCACCTGCCCTTGCCATCCACCGGCGCCCTGAAGCCATGAATGGGCGGTGGGTGGAGTGGGGGGGTGTTGCAGAGCAGGGGGGCTGAGCGGGAGCCCACCCAGGGCAGAGCCCACCCAGGGCAGAGCCTGCCCACCCGACGTGGTCCCCGGGGGCCAGCGGCGCTGGTTGCCGATGGATGGCTGCCATGGCAACCCTGCCTGCGCCCGGAGCTGCATCCCTCCTGAAAGGGAAGAGGGGGGGGGAAATTGCTAACTGGGCAGGTTGCCAAATACCTGCTCATGGCGAGGAGGGGGCACAGGCGGTGGGGCGGCCACCGGTGCGTCCTCTGCAGCGGGTCATCTGGGGCGGTTTCGGCGGAAGAGGGAATTAGGGTGCTTTAGGGCTGGAGGCTAAGTCAGGGTGGCATCGCTGGAGCTGCGCGATGCTCAGGGCTGTCACAGCGTAGTTGCAATGCGCTTTTTCACCTTGTCGAGCCGTAGGGACCCATTGAATCGCTGCGGGGTGGTACGAACGGAATGACTCCGGGGATCTGGAGAGCAAAAACAGGGGCAGCAAAGCCCCATTGAAAATGGAGCAGAAGCCAGGGAAGCACTGGGTGGCACTGGTGCAGCTGGGAGCAGGATTGATCTTCATCTGCTTATAGGCGCCGAGGAATATTTTTGGGCAGTTGCTGATACCTCGCGTCGCAGGAATTAAATCATTAAACGTTTGAGAGGGGATGGGTTTCGGTTGAGCTGTATTGTTCTCTCTAGTCCCTCCAAGCCCTGGAGTGCGGGGGGCGCGGGGCTGCTCCTCCGGCCCCCACCGGGCGCCCCGGGGCCAGCAGAGGTGCTCTGCTGCTCTCCGGCCGAGTTAAGCCAACGCTGTTTCCTTCTCGCTTCTCTTCAGAGCGATGTCAGTGCTGGAAATGCCGCAAGGCTGCGAACCCAGCTCCTTTCGCTGCCGTCCCCAAAGCTTTCACCCAGCTCAGGACCCGGGGTGGCGGCTGCCCTCTGGCTCCCTAAGGGCCAGGAATTGCTTTTCTGGCCTGGAAGCGCAGGGAAATGCGGGCAGGGCACTGCTGGGCACGTCATTTATTTATGAACATGGGCGAGAGCGGTTTGCTGCTGCCGTTGGGGATGGGAGAGCGGAGCAGCGCTGGCCCTGCTGCTGCAGCATCACCAACACCAGCAATTCGAACCTGTGCTTATCTTCCTACAGAATATTTAGATGCTGCTTAATACCAATTCGATGTCTGTTTCTGGAATGGGCATCAGCTTTTCTGCTCATCCAGCAAGCGAAGGTCTCCGTATTTTATTTTTTTATTTTTAATGCGCCGTGGCTGGCTCCAGGTGCCACGATGTGTGTGAGGAGGGACCCTTCTGCAAGGGAGCCAGGCTGTGGGGTGGGAATGGGCGCAGGGGTGGCATTGCACCCGTGTTCTGTTCGCACACACAGCCAGGAGGAAGGATTTCCAGCAGCATTTAGCCTGGGGCTGTTGCGTGCTTATTTCCTGTAACTTGAAAAAGGAAAGTCAAACTGTTCCTGGGATGAGGAATAGGAATGCGGAAGGATTTGTCTTGCAGAATAAAGGATTTGAATTATTTTGGGGGGTTTCCTGTGGATAAGCTGGAGCGATTCACCATCAGCTGGATTGGGGTTTCTGGGGGTGATGAGTTCTGGGCTGGGGATGAGTTCTGGGCTCCCCGGTTCCAGAGGGACAGGGAGCTGCTGGAGACGGTGCAGCAAAGGGCTGCCAAGATGATGAGGGGACGGGAACACCTCTCTTATGAAGAAAGGCTGAGGCATTTGGGTCTCTTCAGTCTGGAAAAAAGACGGCTGAGGGGGGATCTTATCAATGCTTATAAATACTGAAAGGGTGGGTGTCAGGAGGATGGGGCCAGGCTCTTCTCAGTGGTGCCCGGGGACAGGACAAGAGGTAACGGGCACAAACTTGAGCATAGAAAGTTCCACCTAAACACGAGGAGGAACTTCTTTACCCTGAGGGTGGCAGAGCCCTGGCACAGGCTGCCCAGAGAGGTGGTGGAGTCTCCTTCTCTGGAGACATTCCAAACCCGCCTGGACGCGTTCCTGTGCCACCTGCTCTGGGTGACCCTGCTCTGGCAGGGGGTTGGATGAGATGATCTCCAGAGGGCCCTTCCCACCCCACCATTCTGTGATGTTCGGGTTTGAGCCCTTCCAGGTAAGGTACATCAGCAATGGGAGCAGAGGTCTTACTGGCCTTTTCCAGACTGGGGAAAGTGGTGGGTTGATTTGAAAGCTGCGAAGGCTCTTTAAACAAAAAATTCATGAGACAGCAGGACACAGAGATTTACAGCTGCTGCTCCTCAATTTGCCTTGCTTATGAAGTTTGCTGTCACTCTGATATGAAGAGCTAAGTAAATGCTAAATGAACTGTATTTAAAAATACTTCCTCAATAAATGGCCTTGCAAATTAAATTTCAGAAGATGATCTTACCTTTAGCCCATCTTGATGATAATTTTAATTATGGTTAATAAAAATTCAATCTGCATTTCAAGTTTATTGTCTTACCCCATCATGACTTCATCCTTTAACAACATTGGTAATGATGCAAGTTGTGTGCAGGGCAGAGTGCTCACCGGTAAAAAAAATATCTAGTGCCATTTGAAGGCTTTCCTGAGTATACTAAGCTCTGTCTTAAAATCAGCTGGAATTTTTGTTCCCTTTTCTTTTCTCCTGGAAGGCTGTTTGTTGGTTTCCAACCTAAATATACCCATAGGGTGTTGATATATTGATATTATGCCAGTATCCACCTTGTTCTTATCCCTCTCCGGTGCTTACCTGTCCATACTGTTGACAGTATACACTCGTATCCTGTGGCCGTCCATCCCCTGGCTGGCTGAACAAGCCCTCAGGTCCTCTGAGAAGACCCGTTCATCTCCCCGTACCTGCTCCAGTGTGCATTGATCGTTCTTGGGCTCCATCGCCCAGCAGGAGACGCAGTGCTGTGGGTGAGATCTCACCTGGCCTGTTGGTGTGAGTCCTTAGCCATCGTCTGTTTACCCTCTCTTTGGAGGGAGCTGTAGTTGGGTCTTCTGTAGCATCCTTCCATCTGAGGGAAACCATAAAGGCTAAAGTAGATCACCGTGGTTTTCCCCCTGTTCCATCCATACCTTCTGGAAACGGTGTTTTTTCACATCGGGCATCCATCGGCTCTCCATCGCGGACAGAGATACTCGGGCAGCATCTTTCTGGTGCCTGTTTTCTTGGAGAACCCATGGCAGAGCTTTCAGGAAGTACCTTACTGTTATCAGCAATTTGCTGAGCCCCCTCGGCCCCTGCCCAGCTGGACCCAGATCCTGCTGGTACTGCCAGAGATCTGCGGGTGCTGGGTATTTTCCTATGGATGTTATGGGACTGCAGTCGAGTTAGAAATATTCCTCTTAGGATTGTCTTTCTCTTTCCGTCTCTCTGTTGGTTTTTTTTTTTTTTTTTTTTATTTTAATCTCCAGGACATTTCGCAATTACAGATTTGGGATACATCAGCAGGTGGCCGTTATTATTCACCGCCTGGTGCGAAGTTAATCTTTGCTCTGTGGAAATCAAGGACAGGGTAGAGGACCGAGTGAACTGCCAGCTCCATAAAGATAATCTGGCAAATTAATGGGTGCACTGTGTACTTTTAATGGGATTTCTTCCATCTTCTTTTAATCACTGTGATTGCCGTCCGTAGCATAGCATGCCCTTCCTCTTCCTCCTGCTCGGAACCCTGGTGGGAGCCTGTGGATGAATTTCCATGGAAGGGGGCTGGAGAGGGCAGCCGTTTCGGTTGGAAAGCGTTTGTGGCTGGCTCGGCTATCCAGGATTTTCCTTCCCATGCTTGCTGCCGTGGTGTCCCAAGCGTTCATTTAAACAGAAACACATGCAGACTCCCCACGTGTCAATCGGCCAAAGGGAAGAAAGAGAGGAAAAGCGACCTTGAAACCAGTTGTTCTGTTATTCCCCAGTTGGTGAGCAATGAGTAACCGGTGACTTAGGCTGTGTCCCAGTGACCCAGCTGGATCGCTGGTCTCCTGCTGGGGTGGAAGAGCCGCGAGCGCTGGGGCAGCACTCCTTGCCTTTGCACAGGGCAGACTTCGTACGGTCACGCATCCCTCTCTTGAAGCCAGTTTCCTGATGCAGCAGGGTTATACGAAGAATTTTTCAGCTGTCAGGTTAGGAAGAGAAGAGAAACGTAATACCAAAACTAAAGATAAAGGAGCGTGGTCAAAGCCAGCTAAGGTATAGTCTGCTCAAGTATCTTACTTAACCTGAAGGTTTATAGCAGTACTCTGAATTTTATGATCATTTATTTATGACAGTCTTAAAAATCTCTGGGTTTGAACAATTTGGTTAGAAGTAACCCTGCTGCTGTTTCTCTTCTCCTCTTGGCCCGTGCTTTTTAATAAAGTGATGTCACTTGCTTGGAGAACATTAAATGCCATGCAACCTTCATGTGATAAGAAACTTTAAACATGCACATTGAAGAATCTGGCAAGGCACGACTTGCAAGGGAATATCTTTTAGTAGCAAGCTAATCTAATTGGAAAACGTGGTTTCATATCTGAGAGAAACAGTTCTACACGTCTTGGAGGAGGTTTGGTGCGTACGCGGGCTGTGCTCGCATTCTGGACCACGCTGGTGGCTCCTGCGCGCACTGAGGATCCGTGATGTCCCTGGGAGGCAGATGCGCATCCCGTGCTGTTTTTATAGGGTTTATTTCACAATTGCTCAATGACAAGATTAAGTTCAGGTCTGGGTTAGATCCTTGTACTTTTATATTTGATATTGTGAAACTTCGGAAGTGGTACAAGCAATGGTTCCCAGTCTCATTTGAACCAACCTGAGGAGTAGGACACCAGCTCACTCCTGGAGGGCCTGCAGCTGCCTGGCGAGCGTGTCCTTGAGAAAGGTTTCCTGCTCAAAAAGGTGGTCAAAAAAAAAAACAAAACAGACTTCCTGGTAAAAAAAGAAATAAAATTGAAAACTATACCTGGTTTTTAAGGTTGTAGGAAGCTTTCAGACATCTGTCTTGTTGCCTTCGCTTTTTCAGAGTTGAAGAACTTACATGCAAGAGGTAGAGTTGTGCTTGTATTGTTGTTGACGCTGAAGATTGATCATAAGTATAAAGTAGGGTATGTAGTGGTGCGGTCTGCGATTTCAAGGTTTCCAATTTCCTCTGCTGATTTTCGAGCACTGCACTGATTCCTGTTCCCTGTTCCCAACCTTCTGGAGAGCAACGAGCCTTTCAAACCTTCCGGCCTTTTATTGTTTCATTTCTATAACAAAACCCACATGCATTACAAGCTGATAGGTTCAAGATTATGTCCTGGTGGCTCTGCGTAGCACTGCGGTGGCCCCACAGCGGCGTTAGCAGTGTCAGGGTCCTGCCCTGGGATTGGGCAGCCTGGAGGATGCTGTCGGTGTCATTGCAGTAATGGCATTTTTGTTCCATTTGGCAGTTGGTGATGGAGTTCTGCGGCGCGGGCTCCGTCACCGACCTCATCAAGAACACGAAGGGGAACACCTTGAAGGAGGAGTGGATCGCCTACATCTGCAGAGAGATTTTACGGGTACGTGTCCAGAGGGACCTAAATGTCGTGGTTGTTGGAGTATTGCGCTCAGGGGACATGGAAAGCCTTTGGCTCCGCAGGCTTCGTGGCTGCTGTGCTGCCATGGGCTGGAGCCTCTTCGGTGCCGGTAGGCATGAATGATTCATGTGCTTGTATGATGCATAATAAATAAGCCCTATTTAATGCCCTTTTGCTCTGCTAGTTCCCAGACTTTTAACTCTCTTTTTCCTTCAACAAAAATATAATTTCCTTTAGTATTAATAGGGCAAAGGTTTATTTACGTTAGAACTACATTTTCAATTAACAGAAAGTGAGGACTAATAAAGTCGGCGGAAAGAATCTTCATGATTAAAAAGCACGCTATGTTTTATTAAATCCACATGTCTCTGGCTTTAATGAGGATGCTGCAGCTTTTATACCCCCAAGATAAATGTTTGGCTGGAATGTCTTAAAATGGGCCGTGCCGGAGTTTCATGTACTGGGAGGTGGCAGCTTCATTTTGGACAACTGAGGTCAGATGATGTGATCGTAATGGTTGCTCTGACATTAAAACCTATTGCTCCAACATTAAAACCTATTGCTCCATGAACAGAGGTTTTGTTCAGGAGAAAACAGAAATATCGGGCATGGAAAGGAAACCTGTAGAAGAACCATTCAAGTGATAGGACAAGAAGAAATGGCCTCAAGTTGCACCAGGGAAGGTTTAGATTGGATATTAGGAAAAATTTCTTCACCAAAAGGGTTATCAAGCATTGGAACCACAGGGAAGTGGTTGAGTCATCATCCCTGGAGGTATTTATAAGATGTGTAGATGGGGCACTTAGGGACATGGTTTAGTGGTGGACATGGCAGTGTTAGGTTAATGGTTGGACTCGATGATCGTAAGGGTCTTTTGCGGCCTAAATGATTCTGTGAAAGAAAACAAGGCAATATGACTGCTCCAAAAGGAGGTGTCTGACACTGCTGCTGGCTCTGGTGTCCAGGGGTGACACAGCACTTCTCTGTTGACCCTGAATGCCACCATCCGCACCAACATGATGTGCAGAAGATGCCGGCGCTGTAGCTGATCAGTTGTTGTAGGGGCACTGCTTTCAGTGCCAGGAAAGCACAGTTACATGGGCTTATTTTAAATGTATGAGCTCTGTGAGCCTACTTCTTAAAATAGACCCTTGGCAGTGAGTCAGAACCCAGCCACTGACTCATGTCCCAGGGCCACCATCCAGTGTCATCGCTCACATTTTGGCCACGCGTTGGAGCAGTTAGTTGGCGACCTCCGTAGGGGTTCAGGTGATGAAAGGCTCCCACCTTCGTGCCGCAGAAGGTGACTCGGTCTTGGTTCAGACGTTGATGGCCAGTTGTAATTCTAGCACGAGGCTCAGTCCCATGTTGTTGAAGGATTTATTGAAATTCCGTGAAATTTTTGCTTTGGCTCCAGTGCACAGAGGTGCCTCTTAACTGAGTATAACATGGCTAAAAAAGGGCTTCTGTACAGATATAATCTATTCCATGGTGTGTCCCAAGGTAACAAGCGTAAAATGACTAATAACTACCAGTAGTGATAGCAGAAATTATTTTCTTCCTCAAATGTAAATGTAATGCAAAAATGTGAAATGTAAACCTAATGCAAAATTAGTTTTTGAAGTAATCCGTATTTTTACTAAGCTGGCAATAGGTGGATGTTACTTTGAAACTGAAATAATAAGTGAAATAAAAATGTAGGTTGCAAAGAGAAATTAATGAGCTAATAGAAAAGCACAACAGAAAAGCTAGTTTACCTTTAGCCTTTGAGACAGGTTTTTAATTTGAGCTGTATCTCCATTAGGGATTTGTGCAAGTTATAATATTTGTATTTGCATGGTAGTGTTTTTTTAATATAAGCTTTTCGGCATATTGAAGTCCCGTTTATTGGACTGATATAATAAGAGGATTGGGGTTTTTTCGGTTTCTGGGTGATGGGAATACAGAAAGGAGACAAACCCGTTCTGTTATTTCTGCCAGAGAAACGGCTCCCTAAGGCAAGGGAGCACATGGGGGAAAATATGTCTGGAGCTACGGAGGAATTTGGGTTAATGTGGGTTCCTGCAGAAACTAAAGGGTTGGTTTGAATCCCGGTAGGATTGATGGTTCCCATCTCCTGCTGTGGAGAGCACCCACTGCGGCACGTATAGCCCGTCGGTGGGCGTCTCACTTGCCGGGCATGTCCTCCCAGCGTGTGACATAGGACAGTATTTTGAACACATGATAAACAAAAGCGTTCTCAAGTGCTTAACTCCAACTGTGAATCTTTCATTTCTGGAGCGTAATTGGTTGAGGAGGAATGTCAGAAAATAACATGCTTTGAACTTGGATTCCTCTAACCTTTCTCTGAATTCTCTAGGGCTTGAGTCATCTACACCAGCACAAAGTAATTCATCGAGACATCAAGGGACAGAATGTATTGCTGACGGAAAATGCAGAAGTTAAACTAGGTAAGAGTGGGTTAGAGCTCTTGGAAACTGCAAGAGGGCTGGCTGGAGAGAAGCACCAAAACTGACTTGTACGGGACTCGGAGAAAGGGGATGGACACTAAGAGCTACTGGGTGTTTTTTCATCTGCCAGCCTCCATAACACGACCTTGGATGTTGACCAAGTGCTGTGCAATAAACTGCTGGTGGTTGATGGCCAAGTTCTGCGTGCAAAGGTGTACTTGGAGTTATGTTCAGATACATAACTGCCATCAGATACAGATTAAGCAATCAAGACAATTTTTTCATGCCCTGGGTTGAAAACTGGCCTCTGTGCATCGCCAGCCATTATCAAAGGCTGTTTCTTCACATCTTCATAGTGGTGTCCTATAGGATCATAGTCCAGCCAATTTAGTATCACATAATCCAGATTTTTTTTTTTCCAAGCCAGCCTGTTGGAGAGAGCTTAATTCGCAAGAACTACTCTGAATTTCATAAGCGATATTAGTCACCCTGGAGAAGACCAGGCATTCACATGAAGATCATTTGGAAGACACCAGATCAGCAGAGATAATGTGCTGATACCCTCAGTTGTCCAACACCAATGTTATTAAGGCTGTCTTTGCGTGTTTTAATTTGTGCTAGTGATGAAAGATCCCTTACACTGATAAAGTGAGGTGCAAGCCTTGTTTTCCCATGTCTCTCCTGTCTCTTTACAGCAGAATAAAACCCCATCTTAACAGATGGCATCACCGGCTCATTGGGCTTTATGCTGGTGAAGATTCCCCTCCAAGGGCAAATTCTCCAGGGCAAATCTCCAACCGTTGTGTTGCGCAAAGTGAACTTAGTGGACCATAGAGTATTCTCTCATTGGTTTGATTTCATCAGTTTTTGCTTCATTTTGCAGCTCTGCTTGACGTTTCCCTATGGGCCTTTGCCCTTGACCCTTAGTTCCTTAAGTCTTTTGCATTTCTGCCATTTCCAGCAAGAATTTAGGGAGAAAAATGGGGCTTCTATCAATGTTTGGCAGGCTTTAATTCAGTTGAGAGAGCATAGAACAAAGGCTGCTGCTTATTCATGTTGCTAACCCTGTTTCTCGTTAGTGTGAGGAGCTGTGATTTCTTTTCATTGCCTCCTGGCAAGGAGGAAAAGGCACAGGGTTTTGTACAGAACCTGGACATCAGATGATCAGGTTCGTCCTTGGTTGACCTCTGTTGATCCTGGCAGAGATCAAACAGGAGTGTCTCTGGCCTTGTGCTTCTCTCCTGACCACACAGAGGAGTTGTCCCGAACGAACTTAAATGTCGTGCAGTCAACAAAAAAGCGTTGCTCAGGTTTGTCCCCAACCTTACGATGATGCCCTGTTCTCTCTCTGATCCACAGTGGATTTTGGTGTCAGCGCTCAGCTGGACAGAACGGTGGGCAGGAGAAACACCTTCATTGGAACGCCTTACTGGATGGCCCCCGAGGTCATTGCCTGTGATGAAAATCCCGATGCCACTTATGACTTCAAGGTACCTAAACGAGCATCTTCCTGCTCTTTTACACCTCATTACAGATGCAGTCTTTGCAAAGCCTTGCACTCTCATGAATAAGGCAGGCGAGGAATTAAAGCAGCACTTAGCGGTGCTTGCAATGGGAGTTGTGATCATAAACATCTGAAGAAGGTGCTTGGTGTGGTCTCGGATTTTAATGCCCCACTACCATGGACCTGAGCACTCGGGAATTTAGTATATCCTTGCAGCTTTGCAAAATAATGCTGACAGGAGGCGTAGTCTTCTCCTGCTTTCTCACTCTTAGATTTTGGCCAGTTCAGGTCCAATGCGAATGTTTGTTGTGCTGTTCACGTACCCAAATTTACTGGGAAGAAGTCTTTCCCCGTGCTGCCAGAGGTGTCAGGCTGAGGCTGCTTACCTGCTAGCCTGCTTTTGAGTGCCACGTGTTTAAATGCTACAGTCAAACACGCCGTATTTGCTCTATTTACTCTGGAGAGAAGTCAGGTCACGTTTAGAAAGGGCAAAATCACATCTTCTGGCCTGCAGGCTGGTGTTCCTTCGCGGGGAGATCTGAAGGCTGCCACGCAGTCAGACGTCTGGGGGGCTGACCTACTTTTCCCATGTCTCTGTTGCCTCTTTGAAGTTTATTTTCGGATTGGTGGCAGCACAACATCGCTTCCGAGTTCAAACGTGGCACGAGAGCGCCCGTGCCACGCAACAGGTCCACGGGAGGGTTGTGAGTCCCACCTGCCCGTTCAAACTACAGCGAGGTCTGATGTTTAAAGCAAGGAGAGCTTAATTATTTTTTTTTTTTATCCTGTTTCTGCCTTGCTGCAAGTTTCTGGACAGGCGTGTGTAGAAACATCCCTTGGTTTTTGTCCCTTGGTGTTTTGAAGCATCCAGAACTTGAATTTTTAGCTCCAAACCCACTGAGCGTGTCCAAAGAGGAGAGAAAGACCCTAACGCACGAGCTAAGACACACAAAAAGCTCGCTGTACCTGTGCTCGTGTGCGTGCTGAGAGGTCACCTCGCAAGGTAATGCTTAAAAAGGACTTTGATACCCTTTGGTTTGGAGCCAGGTAGCTGCTTTCTAACAGTTAGGACACTGCAATATACTACTGCAGCAGCCCGCCGTCGTGGTACGGCTTGGGGTGCGATTACCGATCACTCGGAGAAATTTTTAAGAGACGAAGGATTTTAAAGTAAGCAAGCGATGCTTTGGCATCGCAGCTACTTAAGCGCATCAGTCAACTTTTGAACTGATGCTTTTCCAGAGAGCGGCTCTCCAGTCGGGGTTCAGACTCCGGGTTACATAAATCGTTAATGATAAGGACGTGTAGAAATAGTTTAATCTGTGATTGCTTAATTCCCTTTGATTAACCAATTCCAACAGGCGTTTCCTCGGCTCTGCTGATGGCAACGCGGCGTAGCAGGGCTGCTGCTCTCGCCACTTCTCCGATGGCAGCCACCTGGCTCTGGCGGCTCTTTATTATTATTATTAATGGTTATTTTTTTAAAAAGGACCCATATCTTCATAGGCTGCTTTCTACCCTCAGAAAGCCCTGAGGTTTTTTCTCTTTCCAGAATAACTAGGGCACTTAATATGCCGTTGACGGATGCACAAGCGCCGGGGACCAGAATCCCTCTATTGTCCCCAAGGATCAAACGCTCGTAGCGAGCCGGGCGCCTGCGTCTCTGAAGTTGGCATTGACCGTTTTCCCTTGGCTGGGGGTATGAAACAGAAGGCTGGCTGCTGCCAACACGCTCCCTGCAGGGTGTTTTCAGAGCTCGCGGTGATGTGGGAGCCGCTGGACGTTGGTCCGTACCCCGGATCGCGACCCTGCACCTGATGCTCTGGCTTTGAAGTGGTGGCGGGGAAAATGTAAATGGCAATTATTTCTTTTTAAAAGGGATGCAAATCAGATGCTCGCTCAGGTTGAGCCGACTGGCTTAAAACAGGGAATACAAAAGATGAGATTTATAGGGTGAAAAAATGAACCCTCGCAAGCTTAATCTGTTGGACAAAAAGCCTCTGATCTCACTGTTTTCTAAGCCAGAAAGAGATGCCTGTGTAATCTATGGAAGGAGGCAGTAAATACCTCCTCAGAAAAATAAACCACTTTAAAAAAGAACAAATAGAAACCCCACATTGTTGAGGTTATTTATTGGTTTTTCCCCCAGCTGGTCTTCCTTTTTTCTTTAGAGATATCTGGTCAATAAGCTTAAAATCAAAAGGGGGGGGAGGAAAGGAAGCTTGCTTCCCTTCCCAAGTCAAGACAACAAGACAATGCAAATATGTTAGCATGGCGTCTCTCTGCTGCGTGGACCGAAAAGCTTTTCAGGCTCAAAAATAAAAACGCCACACCAAAAACAAAAAAAAAAAAACGACGCCAAACCCTGAATTCCAGATCATTATAGAATGCGTGCTTCCCACTGAGTTTTCTGCTCTCTCTGGGAGACTTAGAGAGGTGATAATCCCTTTCTGTATTGCTCCAGCTTTAAGATCACTTGGCATCTTGTGTATAATACCGGGCACCTCAATATGGAAAGACACACTAGGAATTTGGACGGAGTTCAGCGGCAGCCCAAAGGGAAGGGGTCATGCGTGCTGAATCATGTGGAAAGACTGCGATAATTAAGCATGCGGCAGAAATCCCAGCTGACCAGAAACAAAGAACGGATGAGACTGTCCTGCGAAAGGGCTGGAAATAAGATTTGAGAGAGAATTCTTTAAGCAGGTACAAAGACGTGTAGCAAGGACGGCGTTTGTTAAGGGAGATCTTGAGTTAAAAAAAGAGGAAAAGTGCCTTGAAATTGAAAATCCAAGTTGCCTTTCCCGGGTGGTGTAGGTGAGAAGGTGCTTGTGGTCCCTAGAGGCTGTCTCTAGCTCTGACCGAGCTTTTGGGGCTCTTTGCTGGGAATAACAACCTTTCTGGGATTTACTCACTAAATTGCAGGTTTAGAGGCTTGAGGCGGTTTGGAAAGGGCAGCTCTTGAAACCGAGAGGAGAAACGAAGAGGGACTGCAGGGACATGGCAAGACGTGCAGGAGGAAGGGTGGAAGGCAGAGCCCGTCCCTTCCGCCCTGAGATGTACCTATTTACAGTGTTTACTGGTTTTGATCTGCTAACTGGGGGTCAGCTGGTCTCCAGCAAGCATCAGCTGCAGCTCCGTAGCATCAGGCTTGTTCTGGTCCCCTGCGCACCTGCACCTTCTGCCCTTGCCCTCCCGTCCCAGGCAGGTCTCTCCACGCTCCCAGAGATGGGTCAGAGGCCGCGCTTGAGATGAAGGCACACAAATTAGCGTGGGTCCGGTTCCCGATGCATCGGGTGCTTGTGAATCATTAGCAGCCAGAATGATGATTTAGCCGCTTTCTGCCCAAAAAACCAAGTTGTGGCAGTGCCGTTAAGGAAGGTGCTCGTTTTGTCTCGCCAGGCACGTACTGTCTGTGCTTTCCCTGCTGTCGGGGCTCGCCGAGCCGTCCTTTGGGGCTCGTTACCAGATCTGGAGGCGCCGCAGCTCGTCAGCGATGGTGGGGTGGGGAGCGGGCACTGGAGGGGAGCTCACCGCTGCTCTCTGCCAGGGAGCTGGGGATACAAATATCCCTGTTTGCAAGGGAGAAAACTGGAAGGAAAGTGATAGAAGTGTGAAACCAAAGGAGTTTCCCAAATACGTACGTGCTCTGTGCTCTGATCGTTCAGGAGGCTCAACCAACCATGTGGGCTGAGGAGGGCTTGGGAACAGGGTAAAGAAAAGTGCCCGTTTCTCTTTCCACTGGCGAAACACCGCTTTTCAGGCTTCCCTTTAATGAGGAGTCCACGATACAAGAGCCTCCGGTGGTATCTCAGGATACTTCATGTTTTTAATCTGTTCCAGGCAGCCTGTTTCCTGTGGAGCTGTATCACATCCATGGATGTATCTCCGAGCTTTAAGCAGGGAGCCAGCAGCCGGGTTTGCTGCTTACCCCAGCCGTGAAGCCGGGGATTAGTTTGTCACCAGCTCATCTGGGAGCTGGGGGTTTGTTCGTTAGCGTGCAGGGCTCATTAAGATGCCCCCACCAGGGGACCTTCAGGTCATCAGCATCTCCCCAGGCAGCGTCCTCACCACGGCTACTGGGAGCCGTGTCCCACACCGAAAATGCCTTGAAGGTTTTGCAATAAAATCTTGGGATAAATAACAGGGGTGGGAGCCTCCTCTAAAGCCCCAGCCCACAGCGGGAGGATGAGACAAGCTCCTCAGATGTGGGTCCGGGGGCTTGCAGAGGACGTGGAGACTGGGTGATGCTTCCCCGCCTCGCCCGGTGCCTGCTGCTGTGACGATGCTCCCCTGCGTCACGTATGTCCCTCTGCTTTCTTCTACAGAGCGACTTGTGGTCTTTGGGGATAACAGCCATCGAGATGGCGGAAGGCGCTCCCCGTAAGTAGATGCATCGCTCTGCTTTAATTAACCCTGGGTCGTAAGGTGGTGGGGTTTGCCCAGCACCAGCCGGCGCTCGGTTCTGTGCGAGAAACACCGTGCAAAGGTTTTCCCAAGCAACCTGGGCTCGCTGAGATGGAGCTAGCAGGGTCCATGGGGACAAAGCTGCCAGGGCAGCATGGCCCAGGGGACAGGATGGGCAGTGAGCAAAGGCACACGACCGCCAAAGTGGTGGAATTGTCAGACCTGGGGTTATTTAAAAGATGGGTAGACGTAGTGCTCAGCAATATGGTTTAGTGATGGTTTTTGTCAGTGTTAAGTTGATGGTTGGACTCGATGATCTGAAAGGTCCCTTCCAACCCAGGCGATTCTGTGATTCTGTGACCCTGCGTGACTCCTGATATGTCACTTGATACGGGACTCAGTTTCCTCAAATAGAATACAGATGAAGGGGGGGGTGGCGAGGACGGGAAGCTGGTAAAACGCTGCTCCTCAGCGCCGGTTAGTATTTACTGACGGATTTACAAACATGAGTAAACAAAGCAGAGCATGGTGGCACGTGGTGCAGCTGCACCGTTGCTGTCAGCACCTTGGCAGGGTGCTGGGGACGCGCACGCCACTTGGCTGGGGACGTCACCTCTCATCCCAGCTCCGGGCCGCCGCCGGGACAGGGTCCGCAGGGGGATGTCAGTGCAAATCCTCCCACCGCGCGGGTCTTGTGGCTTCAGAGGAAACCTGGCTCTCCCCGTTTGTGCGTGGAGCCCGTCTCTAGGAAACCCGGGGGGTGTCTGTGAGATGCCGTGCCGTGTTTAATGCCTCCTCTTGCACATTGCAGCTCTCTGTGACATGCATCCCATGAGAGCCCTCTTCCTCATCCCCCGCAACCCGGCCCCGAGGTTGAAATCGAAGAAGTGGTGAGTCTCTTCCTCAATCTCCACCGGCTGTAAAAAACGTCTCTGGAGCAAATTGTTTCTGCAGCCCGGGCGCGCTGGGGATTAAATGTTTATATTTATATGGCTTTGAGGGACAGTGATGGTCTCTACGCCCTGGTGAGTGCAGGTTTGGGTCTTGATCTCCTACGGAGAGTTGATTTGGTCTGAAGGAGCCGTGCGCCGTGGGACGGAGAGCTTCCCAGGCAGGCAGAGAGGGGAATGCTCTCTGATCCTGCCATTTCACGGCGCACGGTCGGCTTTTCCAAGGTGGTTCGTGCAGTCTGAAGCCAGATGACACTTTGCTTGGCTCCCGTTTCTTTCCAGTCAGGTTCCGTTTTCAAGTGGAAACATGTATCCAGGCCAAAAAAAAGGATAGTTTATCTTGAAGGCCTAGGAATGCGGAGATTTGTACTTAGTTTGGGCTTTATTTTAAAATTTCACAGGAAAAAATACATCACTGTTTTGAAAAAAAAGCGGGGCATGCCAATAAAAACCCGTAGGAAAAATATTCCTGAAGCCCAGCAGATGTTGTTTTGTTACTGTATGTTCTGTACCGATGGAGCTAGAATCCTTAAAAACACTCATCTTTGGTTTGTGCTGTCTGCCTGCTCCAGGTTCAGCAGTGGTTTGGTCAGGAAAGATCTACCAGATGTTAGAGAGACACCACTGCCCCTTGGTCCTAGATAGGCTGAGCTCATGGAGGGAAGGTTTGCCTTATTCCTTGAAATTGTGCTTATTATCCTTTCGAAGATGAAAAAGAAAAAAAGAAAAGAAAAAGAAAAAGAAGAGTAATTGCTAGGTATTGAAAACACTTTGTGCCAAAGCAGCAGGTATTTTCTTGCTGGGAGGGAAGACGCATGGTGTTGGGTTTTAGGGTCGGGCCCCTAAAAACTCACCCAGGCTTTGGCAGGAGGCATCATAATTTTGTCAGTCCGATCGTCAGCTGCTCCAGTACCAAACCAGGAGGAGAGGGACCTTTCCCGGCTGGCTCTTCAGAAGGCGTCAAAGATGCACGCTCTCCTCGCGCAGCCTTTTGAGGATACCATTAGTCAGCTGTGAAAATAGTTTATATGCTTTTTTTTCTACCAGGTCACCAGTCTCCTACTTCGTTATGCTCTCACAGCACAAAATGGATTGTAAGCCTTCAGAGTTTCTTTCATACGAAAGTTTTTCAGCAAAGGTTTCCTCGTCCTCCAGGCGGGAGGGGGCTGAGGAAGGCAGGTTTTGAGCAGAACATTTCCCCATCTCCTTAAGGTAAAAACGGAGCTGGGGTGGAAGTTGGATTTTCTTCCCTGCTCTGAGATACCGGGATGTGCTTTGTGCAAGTCAGGGTGTTACTTGGCACCACCTTCCCTTTGCATCGCCGGTTGGCCGTCTCGGGTTTGTACATCTCGTGGTGGTGTCTGCCCAGGGTCGGCTGGTCTGTCCAGGGCTGCTCTCTGCCCCCACCAGGGATGGGATCCCAGGTTCCTTGAGAAGAGGGATTGCTTTAGAAATCATAGTTTAATGAAACTCCAGCTTCGAACCTCTCCAGGGGAGCGTGGTGCTCGCCTGGCCTCTGCTGCCCCTCCACGAGCAAGCAGGGATCCCTGGTCTCCGGCAGAGCAGGGACACGCGTACCCCAGGCAGCTCAAACCTATATCCATCTTCCAAGCTTTCATTGCAATGAGAAACTCCAGAAGACGAGAAGAAGCTACAAGCCAGTATGACTCACTTATTCCTTAAGAACCATTTTTTTCAGTATTTTCAGTGGGACACGGGGAAAACTTGCTGTCCTCGGCTCATTTCTCAGCTGGAGGTTTTGGACCTGGCCGGAATGGGTCCTGGAGCTCTGCAAGCCCAACCCAAGAAGACTGGAGAAGTTTGACCAGGCTTTCACAGCGGCTGTCTGGCAGCCAGTGGTTTTCGCAAGCACAGGTCACAAGAGAAAAAGAAAAAGAAGAAAGGTCCAACGTGAACCTTGAGTTCATCCCTGCTTCTGCGTGCAGCAACCCGTGAAAGCACACCAAGTGGGCAGACCATCTTTATCTTTGCATGAAAGAAACAGCAAAGTGACTCCAGCACCTCTGAGGGAAAGTCAGGGAAATCTGAAAGGGAAAGCAGGCACGGGAGCTGCCCCGGATTGCAAAATCCCAGAGAGGAAAACACTTCTGTTTCCTACTAAATCCTTGAGCTCTCTTTTAAAATAGTGCTGCGTTCCTATGAAATTAAAGAGTCTTCAGTATCATTTTATTTCTCGACTAAAACCAGCCAGCAGCAAAGCTTTGTTTTCTTCTTCCTGCCTTTTGCAGGTAAAATGAACTTGAACTTTAGCGACGTCGTTCCCGTAAACATTCCCTAGCCCTGCCTTATAAGAGATGACAAAACCTCTTTGTTAGCGAGGAGATATTTGCACTGCGATGCCACTTTTCACCCAAGCAGCTGCAAAGACTTTGCAAACATTTCTTTAAGCTTTGCAAACCCCAGGGGCGGGAGGAGCAGCGTGGTTGCTGAAGATGGGCTGACCTGCGCCTGGGGAAGAGGATGGCATGTGTGATGGTGTCCTCCTGGATCAGAGCCAGGGAGAAAGCCCTTGTCTTCTGCTCCAGCCCTAGTGCGGGCTGAACTGTGCCACTGGACGCTGGAGAGGAAAATTTCAGGAAAACCTGAAATTCAGTGGCATGAGCTGGTCCCTGACCATAGCTGCTCAGCCGGCTCAAGGATGCAAAGGTGCCTTAGGGCATCGCAGGACACTGGGACCCTCATCCCCAAGAGATGGGCAAACCCATTGCTTACTGGAGGACAACTTCTTAGCTACTTCACCTCAACCATGTTTATAGGTGCCCTGGACCATGCATCCAGGACTGGAGTCTCTCCAGCTTCACACCGACAGGGGAGAATCGTATTTTAGAAGCAGATGTTTTTGGCACATCACATGGATTGTCCCTTCTGGAATGCACCAAGGCACGGGGTTTCTTGAGGCAAGGTGGGGAAGGAAGATTTGCGCGTTAATAAAGCTGAAGGGAGGATTTAATTGGATCCAGTAGCCTATTTTATTTTTGCATCTCAATTTGTGTGGATTAGCACTTAAAAGATAAATCACTTTTAGTCTGACAGCTTAAAAGTAAAATCCCTGAAAGCTTATTGTTTTACTCCTAATGCAATTCTGTAGTATCTGTTGGCTTCTGACATTAATTTACACTCATTTTCCTATTTGCTAAAGCAACATAGAGTATAGTGGCCTGTCAACATCTTTCTGTCTTGTAAATCCCTGTTCTCTTGGGTTTATAATGTGGTGAAGTTAGTTCCCGGAAAACTTTTGATACGCAACGCTTGAGACTAAGAGAAATTTGTTTATTAAAGATTTGGCTGAAATTGTTTTAGCTGAGATTGAATTTAACTGTCACATGAATCCACTTGGAAGGCTGCATCTGAGCAAAAACTGTGTAGCAGCCAAACGTTCTCAAATACCCACAGGTTTCTCGCTTTCTAATAAAAGAATCAATACAGTTACATGTTTTTCCAATACCTTCCTTTTGTGTCATGGGGCAGGTCTAAAAAGTTTCAGTCCTTCATTGAGAGCTGCCTAGTGAAGAACCACAGCCAGAGACCAACCACGGAGCAGCTGATGAAGCACCCCTTCATCCGAGACCAGCCCAACGAAAGGCAGGTCCGCATCCAGCTCAAGGACCACATCGACAGGACTAAAAAGAAGCGAGGCGAGAAAGGTAAGTGGAGAAGCGGCGCTCTGGGCAATCCTTGACCTCTGCCAAGTGTGGAGATCCCTGGGGTAGACCAAGGCGCATCCGTGTGGCCAAAACGTACAGGTAGAAGAAGGAAGGCAAAGAGGACTGGGTTGCTCATGGTCTCAGTCCCAGTTTCCCTTATTCACATGGCTAAGTTTGTTCGCGAACTGGTTGAGTTAAGTAAGTGTGGTGCTTCTGTGTGACCGTGCGTCTTATGGTTTTGAGGTCAGATTATTTTCTTTGACTTGATTCCTCTCCATCGTTGAAATGAAAATAAATATCCATAACAAAACAATGGGTGTTCATACAAAGCCTACAGGTGATTGTCATTAGAGCTAAGCAATATTTTTTAATCTTTTTTTTTTTTTCCTGATATAAAAATGGTGTCTTTTTTTGTCCAGGTGGCAATTTCCACATGGAACATTTAAGCTTCTATTCGTTAAAATGCGTGTATAAAATTTACGTCTGCATATATACGTGCTGGCGTGTGGGAGGGAGAAGCTGCTAAGCTGAATTTTTCCCAGCTCGCGCATTTCATGCCAAGTCTGTTGATCTACGTGACGTCCATGCTGCACCAACGATGAGCAGAGTTGTGCAAACGAACATCTAGATAAGACCGTTGCCCCAAAGCAATTCCATTGACTAGGAATAACCTATTAAACGGAATGTTTTCAGTGAACTCTCCAGGCCCTATCAAAGTCCTCTGAAGGGAAGATCAGATAGCCGAAGAAACTTGTTAAAGTATTCAGCGGCTTGTGAACTGAATTTTAATTTGAAAGCTCATTTGTAGAATCCGGCAAATTGATATGTCGCTATTTCTCTTCTTATTGGTAGCAGTATTAATTTTTCATGTGTACCTTCCAGCCCCTTGTAATAGCTTTCACTACAATCAAAACAATAAAATGGGATCCCAGCGAAGTATTAAATGTGTTTAGTCTGGCAAATGAAGGTTGGACCCTAGAGATGGAGAGTAATTGGATAAATGCAAGCCTTTCTTTTACTATCCTTCCCTTCATCCGATAAAGATGATATCCCAATAGAAATCGCAGTACGTAGCACAACATTGCAGTTGGGCTTTTATGTAGATGTCTTCTTTGCCTGGAAATTCATGGATTTGCATAGGAAAAGCATATGTTTAGGGAGAGAGGAGTTGGTGCCTTCAGAGCCGTAGTTAAATCCCATCTTCCGGTGCCGGTGGCTTCAATAGTGGTGCACCTCCCTTTGAAGAGCCCTCCTGAAGAAGGGGGTTGCTCGCTGTCGTATGGTGATAAATTCGTATTTTGTGGACCCTCCCCATCTTTACATCAAGAGTCTTTGGTTGTTGGGGCCGTTGCCCGCTGTGCTGGTCCTGCCTGCGACGCTCCGGCCAGGATGCAGCCTTCTTCCCAGCCAGCACCCAGGGAGACCGCCCATGCTTCCCTGGCCTCCCAGCCCCCCATAAAAACAGAAAATGCGGAGAAATAGTGCTGCTTGTTCTTTGTCACGCGAGAAAAAGAGAATTGTCTGTTCTGCCTTCAGAGCTCTGGGGTTTTCAACCACTGGAAAAACAAACGAGTCCAGCAAAGGGCACTGACGAGCAATTCTGTTCCTAGATGAGACGGAGTACGAGTACAGTGGAAGCGAGGAGGAGGAGGAGGAAAATGACTCTGGAGAGCCCAGGTGAGAATCAGCATTTCATATCTGCCCTTATGTCTCTCTAACTCTGCGAAATCAGCTCGGATTACAGGCCCATGTGAACTAGAAATGGAAAAAAGACAGTTTGAGCAGTGAGTGCTGTTCTCTGGCAGAACAGAGGATATTCCCTCTGTTGGACGGTGCGTGCGTATAAACTGATGCTAGAGATCACCTTAGCCAAAAGCTGGGGAAGGCGCCCCAGGTACTCTGTCGCCTGTGGGATCTGCAGCACGGTGTGGTGCTGTCACGGGAACGTGGGTACTTAGATGTGGAAAAAATGTGAAGTGAAATTAAAGAAGACTCTTTAAAATGTGGTTCCTTACATCCAAGTTTAACTCCCTATTTCCGTGTAACTTTTCACCGTGAAACCTCCACGGTGCTGCTGCAAGGACGGTAGGGCTGGAACTTTCTTTCTTTGGTGACATTTTTCAGAGCCGTTGTAATTAGTATTAGGCTATTCCATTATTTCACTGAGATAATGTAGTATTTTAATAGCTGGCAGTGATTCATGCTAAGTGTGCTTTGTGAACAGCTAAATATAGTGTGTGCCGCTGCAGCACAAGAGGCTTTGGTTAGAAACTTAATGTAAAGGCAGCCTTTGGCAAATAAATTCCTGGTGAGCCATGCCCTGATGCTTGTGGTCCCTCCATCCGCTGCTGCCCAAGCTCTGGCAGGTGATGGGATGCTGTCGGGATGAGCCATGTTGGGAAACCACACAGAACTTCCCCTGGCAGGAGGTTTAAGGCTGAGGGAGGGGATGTTCTCAGATGCTTCTCTCCTCTGCAGCTCCATCCTAAACCTGCCCGGGGAGTCGACGCTGAGACGGGATTTCTTGCGGCTGCAGCTGGCAAACAAGGAGCGGTCGGAGGCGTTGCGCCGGCAGCAGCTGGAGCAGCAGCAGCGGGAGAACGAGGAGCACAAGCGGCAGTTGCTGGCCGAGCGGCAGAAGCGGATTGAGGAGCAGAAGGAGCAGAGGCGAAGGCTGGAGGAGGTAACTGGCCAGAGCCGAACAACGGGCTGGCAAAGGCTGGTTTGGGCTGGAACAGCGGGATTTCTGGTAGCAGGTCCCAAGTGACGGTTCTCAGCCTAGTTTAAGAAGACCACGTCCTAATCCCTCTAGTGGGTGACTCCAAATATTTTGTTCCGCTGGACAAACCCCCGGCTCGTGCTTTTTGCATACCGGCCCCCAGCCACTCTCCTCACCATAGGAAGTGTTGCCAGCTCTTGTGAAGGTAACAGAGCTGCTTTGCTATAAATAAACCCTTCAAATACCAAACTTAAAAGGATCCCTGGAACTGCTGAGCAGAGGTAGCCCATTATTGGGGTGACAGCCGCACTCAGGCGAGGTGGGCGAAACTCTTACTGGCCCAGGCATCCGTCAGGTTCATTATCGTTATTTGCTGCTGTGGACTGTTACAGCTGAGAAGCAGCTGAATAGCTCTGTTTGCCCTTTCCCCAGATCCATGTGCCACTTGTGTCCCCTTTAATCCCCAATTTCAACCTTAGTCCTTCCCATCCCTGCCAATTACAATGTCTCTGGCAGGGGAGGGGCAGATGCCTGCCTGACTTGTGCAATGATCCCTATATGCCCCGAAGCATAAGATTTCATTACCCTTGTCTTAACATACCAGCTACAAATGCGATCGATCATAAAATTATCCACCCCATTTAAAATCCAGCTGCAGGATCTGACCGCGTGACTTTGGGTGTCCGTGAGATGCGCAGCCTGGTTGCGTTCTCTGTACGAAGCGCTCGCTTTTGGCTTAGCTCTCAGTTCCTGGGTTGCAGAAATCCACCAAAGAATAAGAAGGGGTTTCTCCGTTTTGGGGGGAGTTTTGATGTGGTTTTGCACAGAGAAACCCATTGCCTCGCACTGAACTCATCCCAAGTGTCTCGTTGAAAGGTTCATACGTTAAGGGTAATTAAATTAGCTTTCCAAAGAGGACACTGATATGTCTGAAAAAAGGACTTGCAGTAACTGGGCTATTAGAGCAGCCACCCCCTTAATTTGCACGAGCCAGAGCGTCTCTTAGATATAACCTGCCTCTCGGTGTGCTGGGTAATGCCCCCAGGCCAGGGGCGCAGAGGGGAAGGAATTTGAGGCAGCTGATGGTGATGCTGATGGTGATGGTATGAGCCCCTCTTCGAGGTGGTCCTCTGAGCCCCTCCGGGGCAAAACCCGACACAGGCGACTCCCAAGCAGAGCGTTTTTTTCAGTCTGGTAAATATGTAGGTCTGCGGCGCTGTCGGAGCACAGAGCATCGCGCGGTCAATACGTGGTAGGTCAGGCTCTGCTCGCCCCCTGCACCCCTCACAAAGCCGGCGAGACGCTTTGAGAGAGGAGGGGGCTTGCACGTAGACGCGCCCCGCAATCCCCTGCCCCAGCAGATCCGAGGACCGTGGTGAGGAAGCCTGGCTCTGCCGTGGTCCCAGCCCGCTTGCTGCAAGCGGTACAGGAGCAGAACAACAGCAGAATGAAAGCAGACACCAGATTAGCTGCAATCCTGTAATGAATACAATGCTTGCTGCGGTATTAATATGTTGTCTTCACACAGAAGAAAATTGTTCTCTCTCTT
Organism: Larus michahellis; assembly: GCF_964199755.1. Classification (NCBI taxonomy): domain Eukaryota; kingdom Metazoa; phylum Chordata; class Aves; order Charadriiformes; family Laridae; genus Larus; species Larus michahellis. The sequence goes on from NC_133901.1 coordinate 5,023,292, forward strand.
TGCTGCTTCCCAGGCAGGTTTTGAATGGAGGACTAATCCCCTTGCTAAGCTGGTGAGCTCTGCCCTGAGCTACGGAGGCTCTGCCTTGCAGGGCCCGGCTGTGCACAGCCCCCCCCGGGCTCTGCCGGTCTCCCCGTCCTTTCCCCCATGTCATTAAAAGCTAATGCCACCATAGCCGGGATTTAAAATCAATGCCCTTCCTGGTGGCTCTAACAGCCCCACCAGGCTCTTCACCCATCGCCTTCTTCCCAGCTGCCTTACAGTTCTCAGACCTGAATTGAAAGGGAGAGATTTTTCTGGGGCAAAGCTGGCGAAGAGGTATTTTCACTCTCCTGCCGTATCAGAGAACCGGGGAAAGAAGAAGCGTCCTCTGCCCTCCCCAGCATGGGCCCGCCGGCGTGACCCACTGTGGGTTTAGCCAGGACTGGGGCAGAGCGGGCAGCTGCGCGCTGGTGGCTTTGGTGGCCCCGGCATGTTCTTGGGAGCCCATCTTCTCCGGTCCGTCTAGCCAGGCTTAGTCTCACCTGCATCTGCAGCCACGGAGTGAAATGAGCTCTCCTCCCTATTAGACACCGTTTGCGTGGCGAGGAAGAAACGTAGCGGAGTTGCTATGGTGAGGATTAAAGCAGGAGTCCTTGAAGAGGTACAAACCTGCTGTTGCAAACGCGGTGGGTTGTGGCAGCGGTTAGGAGGGATGCTCCCCAGCGTGGCCAGCTGCAAGGTGTCCTGTATCTGCCCCGGGCTTCTGTAGGAGAACCAGAAAAATAGTAGAGGCAGAGATTAGCAAACTGAAAGTTTTGTTGTGCTGCAGGGGGTGGGCCAGAGGAGCTGCACACGCAGCTTCGGGCATCCTCCCCTTGGGCTTCTTGCTCCTGGAGAGGTCCCAGCATCCGCCCTGCGGAGGGATGTTACCTCTGCCCAGGGACACGGGGAGGGGTTTGTACCTCCAGGCTGTCCCAGTATTTCTAGCAGAGCCAGCCAGCGGTGGATATAGTTTGGTCTTTATGTTCTTCCCATGTATTTTGGGGCAGGAAGGATGTGATGGCCAGACAGAGGTACCAAACAGCGGCTGTCACAGCTGTGCCGAGTTTGATATCGCTGCCCGGAGGCACCCAGCTCACTCCATCCATGTCGCTGCAGTTTAGCTCCAGAGAGCAGCGCTGCTCCAGCTCTTGTACCCATCCCAACGGCACCCAAAGGCTTCGGCAGCAGCCAGGCACTTGCCTTCTGGCCTCTCTGCTTTCTCCTACGCTAGCTTTGCGCCGGCGTCAGTTGCTGACTCTTGGCTCTGGATTTATTTTGGTTAATGAGAACATGGTTTCTTCCATGCTTCTTTATGGGGTCTGACTAAGATGGGGTGTGCCTCCGGTAGGCAGCACTGTACCAGCAGATATCTGGGAGGAGAGACCAGTGGAAGGCTCAGATTACTGTATTTTCAAAATAAAGTTGACCTTTAAAACCCAATAGAGCATCCGGGACAAATAAACACTTGGAGGCTGGCGGCTTTTGGGGCTCCTAAGTCAGCGTGTTTAGTACTGCCAGGCTTATTACTGTGTTTATAGAAAGAGCTCTGACTCATCATAAGACGCCGTGAAGGTGGCCAGGCTGGGCGAGTGCAGCTCCAAAAGGATTGACTTCGGAGGATGCCAAGCTCAGAAATGCCTGGAGTTAATTTGTACTGGAGATGCGCTGGAGAAAGGCTGTTAGTGGGATAACTGGTCCGTTCCTCTGTCAGAGCAGACCTTCAGTAGATCTTCTTGTGGTTTTCCAATCTTGTTTTTAAATACTGCCGGGGATAGAGCTGCCACCATTTCTCTTCCTTCATCCATCGGAGCTCATAATGAAGGAATCCCATTTCTTCCGTCATCTTGATCTTCCAAGCTCAGGATTTCTGAACCTCTCACAAAGTACCTCTTGTTTTAGGGCCTTTTTGGGGAAATCCACCAGCTCATAATGTTGTTCCGGCAATAATATCAAATGCATGTATAACAAAGTCAACTGAGGAGCCTGCTGGTGGTCTCCTGATGCACCTCCTGCTGCCCCCAAGACCTGCTGCCATCCTTTGCGTGCCTCCTTGCATCTGTCGGCCACTGGACTCCCCTTTCTCAACAGCTGACCAATTTCCTTCTCTAAGGCTGAATCTTCTTCCAGGCAGCCGGAGAGATTTAGATTTGCAGCTGTCTTTAATTGCGGTGGAAGTAAAAAATCCCCGAGCTAGCTTTGAAACCGGGGCCTTCATGGGAGTAGGGTTGCAGCTTTGTTTCCCCTCGTGCAGAAGGTTGGTCTCGTGAATTCAAAATGTGCACCAGCACGAACTGCAAAAAAAACCCCCGAATTATAGATTTAAATATCAATAGATCAAATAGCACTAAGGAAAATATTTGTGTAATGCAGAAGGGTGAATAGGCTTGAATGTGTTTTAATTTTTCCCTGTGTATACATATATTAGATTATATATAGTTCCCTAATAAACCCTCCATTTATTGCTGGCACAGAATGAGCCTTCCTGCACCAGTTTAACCACCAAAACTCCAGCTGAGCTGCAGGAATAACACATCTCCCGGTCAGGAGCGTTAGGGATGCCACGAGACGAATCTCTGCGAGACCCCTTGGCAGCAGTGGGCAGATGTAGTCAGGGAGGGGTTTGCATAACCTAATTTTTCTGCCGTGTGGTGGATTTTCTTCCTTTCTAGGTGTAAAATGAAGGTCAGGGCTTCACAGGGAACGTACACGGCAAATCTAAGCATCTTGCTGTTTGGGTGTGAGGTTTCGTTCGGTGCGGTTAGAGAGCTGGATGTTCAGGGGATAAAAAATTGCTGCAGCTCCTTTATATGTTAACCAGCAGAAGACCGTCTGCTGGAAGCTCTTATAAAGCAACGCAAAAAAAAAAAAAAAAAAAAAAATCCAGCAATTAATTATAGATAAACTTAGCCTAGCTAAAATGGTGGTGGTTATTTTCTTCTGCGTATGCAAGTGTCATATAGCTTGTAGGAATATTTTCGTTAAGATGACAGCTTCCTTGCAGTAATATGGTACACTGGGGGCATTGCAGTGGTCCCGGCAGCAGCCCTGGACCCATTTCCAAGGAGAGCTGCGTTAGAGCAGCTCCTGGAGTACGGGTATGTGCTAAGCCTTATGTCTCTCTAGTTTTAATTTGGTTAGAAAGCGTGTAGAACTCCTAGTTTCTAAAGCACGAGCCTTTTCCTGCATGGAGCATCCCTTCACGATGATCCCGACTAAAAGCTGCTGCGATGGTTCAGGGCGTATCAGATCCCCGTTTGCCGTGGTGGGAAGTTCTGACCCAGTTCCTCTACCGGTGGGAAACACCTCTCCGCTCCAGTGCTCGCTGTGTCAGGAAAGATGATGTTCCAGCCACAGTCGCGCTTTCCCCGGTGGCTCAAATAAATGAGCCTGTCACAACAATGCAACCACCCAGAATATTAGTTTTCGTTTGTCACTTGGAATTCCCCTTCCCCTTTTTTTTGCTGGGTCACGCTCATGTCGGGGAGCGGCAGCCGAGGTTTCCAAGGAGCCTCTTCTTCTTGCAAGCGTCGGCGTCTATCCGAGCTCATCGGGTTCATGGAGTGGCTGCCGTTCTCCGCTCGCTCGTAGTCCTGAGCGCGTCTGAGCTACCAAAGTGAGCTTGCTCCTTTGAAGTCCTTGTTTCACGCCAGGCCTCCAAGGGCCTTCCCACCAGAGGTTTTTGCCTTCGTGTGTCTTCCCTCATCAATATTTAAAGCTTGTCATTTCTAGCGCGGCGCAAATAAGATCCCATTCTGGCTTGCAAGCAGCTACATATAGCTTTACCTGCAGAGTTATATAAACGCGGTCCTAATTAATTGGCGCTCTCGCCTTGCATGAATAATAGATCTGGATAGTGTAAATACACACGGTAGTTTTAGGCTTGGAGAAACGTGGGAAGTGTGCATTTGTAGTGGGAGAGGGGAGGGCAGAAAACGGGGAGAAAAGGAGGAAATAAAAAGGGATGTTTGAATCTCTCCCCCCCCCGCCTTTTTTTTTTCGCTTCCTACACACGCTTTTCACGCGCAGTTTTCAGCTGCGTCTCACTGAGCTCCATCCCCGCTTTAAGCGGGGTCCCCATCATCCCGGCGCTGCTCGGATGGATGGGAGCAGGGGCGCCAGAGGGGAGATGGGGGCGTTGCCGGAGGCTTCGCCCACCCCTCCGCAGTGCCAGGGCCTCTCCAGATGTTTGCCAGCTGCCAGAGCGTGGCCGTACAGCTGTGCCGCTGCCGACGGAGCCCCCCGCTCTGCTGAGACGGCGGCGCAGGCTTTAGCTGAAGGTGCTCATAATGCGACCGTGACAAATGACTTTGCTGATAATGTGACCTGACAAAAACGCTGTTGAGCTGGAGGGAAGCTCTCTACTCCCGGCCTCGATAAATGTACGTATTTCACCCCGCGCACGGCCTCAGCCCGAAGAGCCTGGCCGCGGCAGGGTGCAGAGGTCCTTTAAATATCCAGAAGAGCATCAGGCCTGGCTTTGAGGGAAAACCGTGCCTGGGGGACTCGGTTCCCGGCTCCTGGGGTTAAATAGGATTTTCGGTGTGGAAATGGACCCCTGGCTGGGTGTCCCCTGGAAGGATGGTGGTGCGCTGCTCCCTCCCTGGGAAAAACGCTTTTGTCTCCTTCCTTGGAGGGGTTTGGCTTTGTTCGCCTGCTGGATTGGGAATAAGGATCGATCGGGTGGTTTTTTGATTTAAGAAATAGCTGTGGCATTCAGGGCCTTGTCTCCTGCCAGCCGAGCCCAGCCTCCACAAGCATGATGTGCTTTATTCAGCAGCCTGCTATTTTCACTAAAAATAAAAAAACCCAGCATTAAAGCCCACCCAAAAACCAGTGCGGTGATTGGAAGCTCGGGGTAACGCTCGACCGTTTAAGTCAAAATATCTGTGCTTCTGCGTGCACAGGAGAGGTGACCATCACCAACAGCACTCATCTAAGGAGGACAGGGAGCGCTGGCAAAGCCAAGAAATTCCATGTATTACCCATCCTGCTGCAGAGGTACCACATCCCGGTGGTGTATCCTCTGCGCTTTCTAGTACAGAGTTCAAAAAAAACTACAAACAGCCCCACGTTCGCGTTGCGCTCGGCGAGGACAGGCGTACGCGCGGAGTAACACATGGATCCCCGGCTTACGTGGGCAGCGCGAGCAGCTGCGCCTGGCGTGGGACACGCCGGAGTCTGGAGCTGGCAGGTTATTTCAGGTTGGATGCGATTTTTATTTTTTTTTTCCTTCCCTGAGGCGAGTGGAACAGCGCTGGTAAATATGGCTATAGGTGGCACTAAAGCTGCGCTGCAGCTCGAAGCTCGAGGAGATCGCAGAATTCCTGTGCGGGGTTGGCTGTGGCTGTTACCCGTGGACGAGGAGAGCCGCGAGACAGGCCATGGCTCCTCCCTACATTGAAGTGTGGGTGTCTTTAAATGTTTGTTAAAATATCTATAAATCTATCTATACATCTATATAGGTGTCTACCTATAAAGATATCGGTAGGTGTCTGTCTCTAGGGAGATATTGAATCATAGAATGGTTTGGCTTGGAAGGGACCTTAAAAATCATCGAGTTCCCACCCCCCTGCCATGGGCAGGGACACCTCCCACTGGACCAGCTTGCAGGGTAGAATGTAGAATAGATATATAATAGAATTATAGAGTTTTATATATATATTAAAAAAATACATATGTAATAGAATTATAGAGTAGATCTATCTATTATATATAGTGTGTGTATATATATAATAGAATTATAGAGTAGATCTATTATATATAGTGTATATATATATAATAGAATTATAGAGTAGATCTATCTATTAGGTAGGTATCTATTATAAATATATATATATTAGAGATGGATCTATTGTATTAGATATTATAGAGATAGATCTATATGATATCTACATAATATCTCTATAGATAGGTATCTCTAATAGGAGTAGATACATCTGTAGAAGATATCCATAGAGATAGATCTCTATAGATAGGTATCTATAATAGGAATAGATATCTCTATAAAGATATCTATATCTCTATAGAAGATACCTATGGAGACAGATCTCTATAGAAGATACCTATGGAGACAGATCTTTATAGGTAGATACCAAATCCATCTGTATATACAGTGCAGCAGTTTCAAGTGGATGCATCTTTGTCTCCAGATAGCTCAGCCTTGGGTAGAGCCGCCGATGCCAGCTCCAGCCTTCCACGTTCGGCATTGCCAGCCCCTCCGGTGCCCTCCTCGCCGCTGCAGTCTGCTCAGCCGCTGTGTGCCGGCAATGGGAGGGAGTGGAGGGGGGGGGGAAATAAGGGGAAAAAAAATGGAGAAAAAAGGACCAGGTTTATGCTTCAGCAGGTTGCCTCCCCGTCAGCGCTGCACGCGTGTTGCTGCACCCAGCGCATGATGGAGTTCTGGCAGGCTGCAGAGCCCCGCTAGCCAATGTTGGCATTTGAGTGCCCTCTGCCGATGCGGCGGCTGCGGGGCCTGCCGTGCGGAGCAGCCTCATGGCCGGGTATTGCAGCAGCTTGCCCCAGATTGGGGGAGCTGGAGGAGTTATGTCGGGTTAAAAGCGGGGGGTGTGGGGGGCCGCGGGTGTCACCTGGGTGCCCAGCCCTCCCCGGGTGGCTCACAGATGGCTGCAGCTCGTCGTCACCCCAAAACACTCTGGGTTGCTGTGGGCAAAGATGCTACAGAGCTGAGCAAGCAGGGATGCGACCCAGGCGGCAGGGGCCTGGGGCGGCCTGAGGATGGCAAGAGAAGCTCAGTTTGTGTTTTGAAAGGAAAAACCCGTGGGTTTTGGCTCTTCTGCGTTAACATTTGCTGAGACTGGAAGCTAAGGAAGATGCGTTCCCCTCCCGGTGGGCATTAGCTCCCCCGGCACCTTCCCTCATCCTCACGGGTGGGTTTAGAGCTGAGACATGAGTTCCCCATAAGTGATGGGCTCCTGGGGTGAGCCCCCCCTGCCCTGTGAGTCCAGGGCCCGATGACCCCACCGGTCCGAAACACTGGGAAGTGGGGATCATGCACTGCCCGCATGGCTTCACCTGCAAGTGGGAGAAGAAGTGGGGTTGTGTGCACGGTCCAGCGCTGGTTTGGAGGATGCTGTGGGGTCTCCATAGACGGTGTTGGGCACTGGAGCACGTGAAGGTGGGGTGGGATCAACAAGCCCCTCTACCACCCCAAATGGACCTTCCTGCTGGTGAGGCATCTCCTCGGGCAGGTGGGAGCGTTGCAGGTCACCGGGCAAGGTGGCTCCCCAAAAACAGTGAGAGAAAGGACTTGGAGCTCCCGGGGAGAGGAGTGGGGGTGCTGACCTGTGCCTCCTGTCCCCACAGCAGCAGAGGCGGGAGAAGGAGCTGCGGAAGCAGCAGGAGCGGGAGCAGCGGCGGCACTATGAGGAGCAGATGCGGCGGGAGGAGGAGCGTCGGCGCGCGGAGCACGAGCAGGTAACCCGCCGGGAGCAGGACGATCGCTTTCGCCGTGGATTCCTCTGCCTCTACTCAGAGATTTTTCTTGTAAACACTTGTATTTTTTTGCCACTTGAGAGCAAATTGCTTAATTGTTAACGCCGCGTGTGTCGCTTTCCACTGCTGTCGTCTATTGCCATGTGGATCCACTTGCTTGCCCGCAGGTGTGGAGACACTTGATGCAGGTTTTTTCCACCCGCTGGTTCCCGGGGTGGGGTTTTGTTGTGTTCCAAGTTAATGTTTGCTTTTTCTCAGTGGTTTTCATTCGCCCTTTGCCCTGGGAGGTCCCTTGTAGAGCGGTGGACACCCGGGGCTCTTTGGGCAGGGATGGAGGGTGCCTGGGCTGATTGACCGGTGTCAGCTCTCGGGTGGGATGGATGCGGGTGCCCACCTCAGTTCTCCTTCCTCTTGAGAAACACTGTCTCTTTTACCTTCTCTCTCTTTTTCCTTCGATCCTTGCTGCCCATGCCTCCAGGAGTACATCAGGCGACAGTTAGAGGAGGAGCAGAGACAGTTAGAGATCCTGCAGCAGCAGTTGTTGCAGGAGCAAGCGCTACTTCTGGTAAATGGGAGGCCCCCGGCCACGCTCGCCATTTGCTGCCCGTGTCGCGTCCGCATGTGCCCGCGTCCACCCACGTCCCCCGAGTGCCTCCTGCCGTGCCGAGACGTGGGGGACGGCGTGGCCGCGAGCATGGCTGGTGCCGTGGCTGGGTCCCCTCGCGGTGCATGACTCCTCTCTCCTTGCATCGGGACGCTTGTGCCTCTGCGAGAGGAGCAGCCCTCTTCGTTGCCACGCAATTTTGGCAGCATGTTTGGAGCATGTCGTGTGCCTGCACCCGGCAAACCCACCCTGCCGTGCGGGTGTTCATATTCCGAGCGAAGGCTTTTGTTTTCATTTCCTCACAGGAACGCTGTATATTCCCTCTGACGCTGTTTGCATTCTAGATGTCCTCTTTTTTTAATTCAGTTTGGTTTTGGGTTTCCCTTTTTTAATGCTGGTAGCTGTTACTGCGTTTTCTTTTAATCCGCATGGATTATTCTTTTTTTTTTCTCTCTGGCTATTAATTTTATTTAGGGAAAAGAAAAGCCCTCGCGCAAGCCCTTGCCTATTGAAAAGGCCCTTTCAAAATTATTTACTCATTAAACCTCATAGAGCCGTAGGGATTCAGAAGGATCATACAGTTGGCTCTGCTCTGCGGCCCTTTTGACAAACAATAAATTGGTCCTACAAAGGACTTGGCTTCAGTTGGGTTTTGTCTGACCCGGTGGTGTTTGGCACCTGGTCGGGTTGATGCTTTGTTCTTCCCATCCGGAAAAATCTGGGCAAAGTCAATGGTAGCTCGTAAGGGGATGTCTGAGCCCTCGGGGGGGTTCCCCTGGCTGGCACTCCCCGATACTCTGAATTTGCCGGCTCTGTCCTCCCAGCTGTCCCTCCTCCGGGATGCTTCGCAGCTCGGTCCCCAGAGTCTTCCAAGTCAATGAGCTTTGCCAGAAAACAGCCTTTCGGGTTACTCGGGCCCCGTTTTCCACCCAAACAGATAAACCTGCAGTTTGCGGCCCTGTGTTTACGCGCTGGCCGGGCACCCGTGTCACTGTGCTTTCTCCTGGGTAGGAGTACAAGCGCAAGCAGCTGGAGGAGCAGCGGCAGGCGGAGAGGCTGCAGAGGCAGCTCCAGCAGGAGCGGGATTACCTGGTGTCCCTGCAGCAGCAGCAGCAGCAGCAGCGGCAGGACCAGAGGCCGGCGGAGAAGAAACCCCTCTACCATTACAAAGAAGGGATAAATGCCAGCGAGAAACCAGCGTGGGCCAAGGAGGTAGGCGAGAGCGAGGAGCGTGGCGATGCTTGCCTGCATCCGCAGGGCTGGGCACGCGGTTCGGTCCGAAATACGTACGGCAGATTGCGCTCTGCCGGGTTGGCCTCCAGCAGATGCCATTAGCTGTGTTGGAAGCACTCCCAGTTCAACGCAACGTGTCTGTGTGTGCGTTTGTGCGAGGAAAGGGGGTGGAGGAAGGAGGTTTTTCCATGAGGGCATGCAAGGAGGAGGATGGATCCCTCCTGGAGGGGTTCAGCCATAGCTGGGGACTTGTGGATGTGCCAGGAGCTCCTGATGCTCCTTCCTGGTCTGCTGGGGGACAGGGTGGTCATACAGGGTTCCTTGCTGAGCACGAATTCATTTCCCCATAATCAAACAGGGACCAGACAGTTTTTCCTCCCATGCTCAGGACTGTCTCTCTTGGGGTTGCTGCTCTTTCGTGATTTTCAGGAAGGCAAGCCACAATACCGATTTTCTTTTTTTCTCCAGCAAAAAGAGGGAACTGTTGTAACAATTGTGAGATCTTGAATATTAATTATTGCCTGGCTGAATAGTCTTGAAAATGTGAAGACATGCATTGTCTGCTCTGCGGTTTCAGGATCATGTGCAAACACTTTCTTTCTCCTTAATTTCCTTGTGGTGGCTCCAGTAAGACTGGTCCCCACTCTTGCTATTAATTTTTTTGAAGTTCTTTGCATTTAGTTGGTTTAATTTCGTAACTCTACTCCTGGGCAGAAAGATCTTTTAATAACTCGCGTATTCATTCTACTAAGCAGGATCCCTGCTCCGCTGCCAAATGTCTGGCACCCTTTAGTCCTGGCAGAGATGTGATGTGCATCCAACATGCAGCTGTCTCCTTGTTTTTTCCTATCAAGGATGCTTGCAAGCATCAAATACTCACGCAATTCAATCAGCTGTCTTTTGCTAAGCGAAGGCTAATAACACAAACCGTTCTTAGCCTTTCTAAACCATCACAAAGATAGATGCGGGTGGCAAAAAGTCTTGTCACCTCTTCATACTCCCTTGGCTTTCTCCTTCGTCCCCTTCTGACTTAGTCTTCAGAGTCTTTTGGTGGCGACGTGCCAGCCAACGTATTTTCACGGAGTAGGAGCATCCGTTCTCCAGCCCTCCCAGGGGAAGCAGAGGTTTGGTGAGTGGGTCTGCAGATGAGACGATCCAGATGTGCTGAGCCGCCTCTGACGGGAGAGGCGTCCACCTGGGTGGTGCCTCTGCGGCTTTGTGCGGGACCGGGTCTCTCTTGTCCATCCGCAGAAGTGCCGAGAGTAGGTAGCAGACAGGAAGAAGGGAGTAAACTCTGCCTCTGGTTGCCTGGTTTTAAATAAATCCTCTAGCGTGTTGCTGAAGTACCTCTGGCACTGTCTTCAAAACTATAACAAAGATATATAAAGAGGACTCTTATTCTTTATCCGAGGTGAAGGAGAAAAGCGCTGGATTTAGCTTTCCATTCCAAACACAAAGGCCCGTTTCTTCCGTTCCATGGGGGAAGCAGCGTCTTTTGATGCCGTCACTGGAAGCGGGGCACTGGGAACTGTACGATGGGAATAAGAGCAGCAGAACGCGGCCTCATACCCTTTGCTGGAATCATAGGGAAGATGAGGTTTCCCGTTGTTGGGGAACATCTCCAGCTTCCACCAGTTAGCTCTCCAAACCGTTTATTCTTTACCTGTGTCACTCCGTCGGGTTTCTAATGAAATGCCCAAAGCAGCGACTGTGGCATCGTTCTGCTCTTGGGAGCAGTAGTTTGATGTACTGCCTCGACTCAGCACCCTTGGGAACTTCCCAAAACGACTCCTCTTGCCTCCATCCCCTGTTTTGTCCACTGCACAGTCCCACTTTCAGCACAATTCAGCTACTTTGGCACATATGTTGAAGTACCATCCTTGCTGGCCGTACAGATAGACTTGCGCTGATACTTAGTCAGCCTGCCATGGTTCTTGCTATACTTAAGCAATTTCCGTACCCAACCCATGCATGCCAATTTAACAGAAATATCCAGACTTTATTTTCCTTTGGGAGCAAGGAAGAGACAATTCTGGTGCTCAGCCTACAATTTCTGGAGGCTCTGAAGAGCTTAATGGGATATTTCCTGAGGATTTTGCATGATATCCCATACCATCCTTGTTTTTATGCTCTTTGGTCTCAAGTCTTCTCTCTCAGGAGCTTGATCACCACAGCTGAGTTCTGCCATGTCCCTCTCTGCTCTTCGTACCTCTCCTTTGTGCACTTATTTTCCCACCTCTCTCATCTTCACGTGGTGACTCCAAGACCCTGCAGACATGGGGTAAAGCATAAAGGTGAGGCTGTGGCTGCTGACATTGCGGTTGTGTCCCCGCGTCCCCTTGCGAAGGGACTGGCCTGTCGGTGAAGACAAAGCTCTGGGTTAGGAACAGGGCTGTGCTGCATCCTTCATAGCTTCCCTGGAGCACAGTCAAGGATTTCTCTTTTTTTCATGCTATTCATGCTAAAGAAAACAGTCTGATCAAATAATCCCACCTACACACATGGATGCACATCCCCATCTGCTGTTCCTTCTACTCATCTTCTTGTGAGTAAGCGGTTATCCAGTGGAAGTTAACTTGGGGTGTAGCTTGGGTGCTATCCCAGACCTGCCCTGTTCACGCAGCCACATCTCTTCTTACAGCCCAGGCCTTTTGGACATCGTGTGGGGACCCTCTGATGATCCAGCCAGGATCGTGGCAGCTCTCTCCCTTACTGCCTCTTCTGTAATGGACCGCTGTTTGCTAAACAAGGTGATGCAGATAGCCAGGTCTAACTTGTCAGTGACAAGGAAGCTTGGTCAGCTGAAGGGCAGCTTTGGGCAGGTCTATGCCATACATGACCATGCATAAAGGAGGGGACAGGATGTTTTCCACGCGGTGGCCAGGCCCTGCGGTGCTTTCCCGCGGCTCGGAGCTTCCCAGGGGCTCGGGGCTCGTCTGTGCGTCACGAGCTGTGCTGTTCTCTGCAGCAGCCAACGCGCACGTCAGCTCCTCCTTCGGTCCCCGTGGCTTCTATCCTTCCCTCGCTTTGAAGTGATGTATTAAAACATTAGCAGCCTTCCTCAGGGACTGCGCAGAAGCTGCTAAGGATGTTTCCCGTTTGAGGGGAATCTTGAGTTCAATTAGAGATGGCTTGAACTGGAGCGATGATGAGTTCCTGCAGGGTTCTGTTGCTTTTTCCCCCCCTCTCTGCATAATGGTGGAGTCACTAAGGCTCCACAAAGTACGGCTGGAGAGTCCCAAGAGCATCCTCTCGTGGTGCTGGTGCAACAAAGTGCCAGCGAGGAGATGCCGGCAGTGGGAAAACCAAGCCCCTTTCTCCCTTCCCCGTACACAGACATCCCCATTTCGTCACTATCCTGCCTTCTCCACGCAAGCTTTGAAGCCCTCCATACCCAGCCGTGCATTTCGGGTTGGCAGCGTGCCAGAGGGCGCCTGCAAACAGCCAGAGGACTTGGCGACAGCACCCTCTCTGCTGCCCTTCCGGCCAAGGCTCGGCTGATAAGCAGATGTGCTGGACCGGGACTGCGATCCAGCGCTCGTGATGCTGTCCCCTTGTTCAGAGTTCTCCTTCCTGCCCTCCTTCCTTCCCATCCTCACGTCTGCTCCCGTGGGCATCACTGAACCGAGCTCTGGTACGGCCTCTGCTCGCCTGGAGAAGTTGTCACAGAATCACAGAATGGCGGGGTTGGAAGGGCCCTCCGGAGATCATCTCGTCCAACCCCCCGCCAGAGCAGGGTCACCCAGAGCAGGGGGCACAGGAACGCCTCCAGGTGGGGTTTGGAATGTCTCCAGAGACGGAGACTCCACCACCTCTCTGGGCAGCCTGTGCCAGGGCTCTGCCACCCTCACAGGAAAGAAGTTCCTCCTCGTGCTGAGATGGAAGTTCCTATGGTCACGTTTGTGCCCGTTACCTCTTGTCCTGTCGCTGGGCACCACTGAAAAGAGCCTGGCCCCATCCTCCTGACACCCACCCTTTCAGTATTTATGAGCACTGATAAGCATTTGTAAGCATTGATTGCCAAGTCCTCTTGGGACGCAGCAGCAGTCCGGGTGGTCCCTCGTGAACTAGGAAAGAGTCCATAACACAAATCTCTTCCGTAAATTCTACTCTGGCTCCTGCTCAGTATCTGAAAGAGGAAAAGATTGGGTTTTATTCGTATAATGGCTCTTTTGTTTCATGTATACTTATTTGCTTAAAGAAGAGCCGGGGTTCTCTGCAAGCAAACCTGTTTTATAGATTGCCTTTTAACGTGACATTTGTACACGCCGGAATCGAGCCACGCTAAGGGCATTTAACACGTTAATGATAGATAAACGAAAGCACACGTCAGATCGCGAGGTATCAAAAATCCTGCATAGCGTACGCCGCATGAATATCAACGCATACGGTCTCGCTGCCGGAGCACCCAGATCGCACGTATGCCTGGGTTAGCTGAAACCGCGGCGTTCCCAGCGCGAGTCACTGAAAGCAGCGGGCTTCGGGTTTATTTCTCTGTCAGTAATAGAGCTCTTCCCCTTCCCTGCGTGACAAGGTGCCAGGCTCGCTAAATCTAGATCAAAGCCAGCCATTTTCTGGCTGCCATGTTTATTCTTTTATTCAGATCAAACAAAAGCACTACTCGCGTTGTTTGTAGTCGTGAAGGAAAAGGGTCCCCTTGCTTGAAGATACGTCTGGGAAGAAGCAAGAGCTGCTCAGGAGTCACCTTGTAGGAACACCTCCCTGAGGCCTGTTGCCTTTATTTTTCCATTTCATTTTCAGAAATGAATTATGCACATAAATACAAATAGTCCTTTTGATGCCTTTAAAATGCATTTATTGCACAGTGTGCTGGGCAGCTTGGGTTCTGTGGTCGTCCGATACCCTGACATGCCTGAAGAGAAAAGAGCTTCCTACGTATATAATCGTACTTTGATTTTCGACTGGAAATGGCTTTTTACGGGGCGTTCACCCACCCTCCCCGTCTCGCCGCAGGTGGAGGAGCGCTCCCGGCTCAATCGCCAGAGCTCGCCGGCCATGCCCCACAAGGTGGCCAACAGGATTTCTGACCCCAACCTGCCTCCTCGGTCGGAGTCTTTCAGCATTAGCGGCGTTCAACAGGCCCGGACCCCGCCCCTGCTCCGACCCGTGGACCCGCAGGTAATGGACCCCCCACCTACCGGAGCCAGGACGCTGGGGGTGCTGGTAAGGTAACAAGAAAAAGAGCGGATTCAAGGGAAATAGTGTCTTGCTCCCTGGTTTCTCAGCCTTAAGCGTATTCGTGGGTAAGAGCAGCATCTACATTCATGAGTGGCTTCCCCTTGTCACCTCCATGTGTTAGAAACATCACGCTGGTTTATACCTTCCTTTGAAGCATCACGTACTGGTTACTGCCAGAAACAAGCTGGAGGACCGAGAGGAACCGCTGGTCTGGTCCAGTGCAGCAGTTGCTCTGCTCCTCTTTGGATCTGGTTTATGTAAAGGACTTAAAACCGCAGCGCCTGGTACAAAAGACCCAGGACGTTTTGATGCTGAGGATCATCAAAAAGAGGTTTTTGCTTTCTTTGCCGCTTTAATTCAAGGTTTTGTTTTGTTTTTTTCCATTGAGTTGACATCAGTCACAAACACATCTGGAGAGGGCATAGATCACCATGACCATCCAAAAACTCCTCCCAGCCGCGAGGGCTGTCAGTACTCTGCCACCGAAAGCTCTGCACTGAGCGTCGGTGCTGGCTCTGGTCCGGCCCCTGGAAGTGCTCCTGCGGATCCGCAGGCTCCCGCGGGGATTTCAGAGGGAAGTACAAAGCCTTTGCTCCGTGTCCACATGGGCTTTCTATGGGAAAATGTGCCACATGTGGTATGCGCACCTGTCGGTCAACAGGACGATGCCAGCTTTAAAAACATGCAGGAAAAGCCCTATTTTTCCCCACTGTACATAGTCCATAGATGCTGGGAAGTGAGTAAAATCCACTTCACTGTAATCTCTCTTGATTGACCAAAGACTTTTCAGACACCTTTTTGATGACCTATATTGTCAACAGCTACAAAGACTTCTGTTTGGCAATAAAATACTGATGAAAAGGTGGTTTGAAGCCCAGGGACCCAGGTGAATGTATGCATGCGTACACATGCACGCGTGGTACGTGTGCCTGTGTACATAGACGTGCACGTGGAACCGTCAAATAAAAGTTACAACCCCACTGCATCAAGGAAGTGCAGCTTCACAGGGTCCTGGGAAGAAGCTCTGCTTTCACAAACTCTAACTTTGTGAATTTCTCAGATTTCCCGAAACGAATGTCAGTATTCCTTTCACTCGTAACCCTTAAATCCATGGGATGGGGGCTACCCAGACCTATAGATACTCATGCCTCAAGATGTTTTTTTAAGCCATCTATGCCTCAGAATTCCTGACTAATTTTTTTTTAATTAATTATTATTTATTATCGTTTCCTCTCTTTTTTGTTTTTCCCCCTTTTTTTTTTTTTTCTCCCCTTTTTTACCGAGGAAAATCCATGCCAAACCTCATTAGCGCAGCCTCAGAGGCGCAGGCGTGGGGGCTGCAGGCTGGGGCGGGCACGGCGTGTGCGGGAGCTGGCAGGAGGGAGCATCTCCCCCCCCCACAGCCCCGCGCCTGGGGTGGTACCCACGGAACGGTGCGGGGCTGCGGCTACGAGCCCGGACCACCGTGCGCACGCAAGAGCTGGCAGGACTCTGAAGCATGACGTTGCCTGATTTTAAAAGGCCGAGCTGTGCGAGCGTGATTTTTTTTTTTTTTTTTTTTTTTTTTTTTTAAAATAGATCTTGCGTTGAAGCGATGTAAGTCACAAGTTCCTGAAACCAAGGCAGCGCTGATCTCAAACCGAGGGGGCTTTTTAGTGCATCCAAAGTGCTAATCAATTTTTTAAAAAAAAAAAAAAAAAAAAATCAAAAATCAAATTTTTAAATACTTTTTTTGATTCCTTTTTTTTTTTTTTTTTCCATTTTGTACTGATAGTTGTGTTTTGACTTGGTGCTTAGATTCCACATCTGGTCACTGTGAAATCCCAAGGAAGCTCCTTGTCTGGGTCTCAGTCACTGCATGAACAGCCTGCAAAGGGACTGGCTGGGTTTCAGGAGGCTCTGACGGTGACCTCTCACCGCACTGAGATGCCAAGGCAGAACTCGGACCCCACCTCAGAAAACCCTCCTCTGCCCCCTCGCATTGAAAAGTTTGACCGAAGTTCTTGGTTACGGCAGGAGGAAGACATTCCACCAAAGGTAACACTATCGCTCCTCGCTTTCCGCACGTCAAAGGGGCAGTCCCCGACCCCGCGGGACGGTGCCGTGCTCAGCACCTCCAGCGAAGCAGAGCGGGCAGGACGGAGCCCATCCCCGTGGCGCCGCGGTGGGTCCCCACCTGCCGTGGGGTGGGGGTGGGGGGAGGGGGTTGCGTTTCCCGAGGCAGGTTTTGCACGAGATGCCGGGAGCTGGTTTCGGGTGCGCGGGCAGCGCTGCGAAATAGCGTTGCCCTCCAGCAAAGAAAGTTCTCGAGCCCGGACAGAGGCCAAAGCAAATTAATTTCTCCATTCCCTAGGATAAAAAAACAAAACAAAACAAAACAAAAAAAACAAAACAAACAAAAAACCAACCTTCTGTTTAAATAGAATTATAGGAACATAAAATTTGTCATACTCAATAAGACGGGTCCTCTTTAGTCTGGGGCCGTGCCTCCAGTTGCAATCAATATTTGATGGAAGGCTTGTAAGGGCTCCAGCAGCTTTATACCTTCATTGACATTTTGGCAGCGCCTGGCAGTACCTCTTTAATTAAGACTCTTCTGGACCAGTATTTCGATCGTGTTGTTTTATACACCTTCCATTTTGGAAGAATTATAACTTGGCCATTAAAGTTCCTCTTCCAGTGAATCAGCGCTCAGCCTGGGAGGATTTTCGCAGGGGAAGAAATGATTACAGATTGATTAGTGAGGGTGAGGCAGTATTTGTCCCCGATTGAGAGGCAGTTTTTCTATGTATTAACAAAGTAAGCGGCTGGCCTTTTTAAGAGCGAAATATCAGTTACGAGGTAAGCCTCCTGAGTTTAAAGGGATCTATGGTGGCATGTCACCTATGTTAATAATACTCCTATTTCTTCTACCGCTGAGTGATAAGAGGTGTTGCTGCTTACTTAAGAGGAAAAGCAAGCCAACAGCTCCTGGAGTTGTTCGTGTGCTTTGCTCCTCTCTAGTGCAGGAGAGCGGCTGCCTGGTTTTAATCTAATCTTGGGAAAAAAAAAAAAAAAACCCTTGCAATTTAAGGTTGGCTTCTGCCTTGAGCCCTTTGGGAAGGGCATCTCTTCGCTGCAGTAATGCACGATGTGGTGGGACCGCAGCGCCAGCTCCTTGGATAAGAGGCGTTTTCTGGCACTATGGAGTGTTTTCCCTCTTGGCTGAGGGAACGTGAGCTCTGGAAGGGGTCCCCACCACGCGTTTCAGGCCGTTGTGTCGGCAGCAATACCCATGAGGACTCCGACTTCACGTTTTACTGCCCGAAGTGGGTTTGATGTGTTTGTAAGTGGGAACGAAAGGACTGCCCCGAGAGGCAGGGCCGGCTGTCTCTGTGGTCCGGGGTCTTGTTTCTGCCAGTGCTTAGGGCTGGATGCTTCAGAGGAAGGTAAAAAACTCCCCAGGTCCCCACTGCAGAGTACCCTACCCGCAGGGGAGGTTGCTTTTTAATGAGACAAGCTGTAGCTAGCGACGCCGCAGGATGTAAACCTCGCTCGCTCTCTAAATCTTTTTATCTTGCCTAACATAACTGCGTCTTTATTCTCAAAAAAAAAAAAAAAAAAAAAAAAAGAAGACTAATTTTTTTTCGCTAATCCCACCGAGCCTTTGGGTTCTCTGTTACCTGGTGTGCGGTGTGGCGTGGTGAGTATCGTCGTGCCTCTCCATGTCAGCCTGCGCTGCCGGGGGTGAGACCACCGGTGATGCCCGTGCTCCTGCGGGATGAGGCAGGGCTCTGGGTCCCCACCATAGCGCCCGCAGGCTGCGGTTGGCTTTGGGTTCCTTGGTGAGTGAGCCGTCCTGCCAGCAGCGAGGTTTTCTCAGCAGCGTCCGAAGCTCAACGAAGGTGATAGGGTTCCATGCGAGCATTTGGTGGATCAGTGTGGATCTTCCCGCTGTCGGCTCTCTTGTTTGTCCACCGCTCAACACCTTCTCTCTGCGGGCATGTGTTGTATCTGAACTGGAGGTGCTAAAAACGCCACCGTGGCTGCTGAAATGCACTTCAGTCTGAGTTTTACCTTAAAAATTACTTTTCTGGGTTTTGTCAGATTTAAATTATACGTATATTATTTATGTGTGCACGCGTACATTCATCTTTGAAAACGTAAACGCCCTGGTTGATGGTAGCAGGGCTGCTCTGTGTGCTGCTCGGGGCTCCTCTGCCGGGAGCATCCCTGACCCCACCGGTGCAGCTCGTTTCTGTCTCGCACTCGGGAGATTCCTTCTGAAAGCCAAGAGCTTTGGGTTTCATAAGTGCTATAAATACTGCATAGTGGGAAACCAATTGCAAATCAAGTCTTGAGGCAGCGCTGATCTCTCAGGTGTGCCAGCGGCCGCCGGAGGTGGTGGGACAGGCTGGGTGACGGCGAATGTCTCTGTTCTTTTCCAGGTGCCTCAACGAACCACTTCCATATCCCCTGCTCTGGCGAGGAAGAACTCCCCGGGCAATGGCAGCGCCCTGGGGCCCAGGCTGGGCTCCCAGCCCATTCGGGCAAGGTAGGGACACCGAGGGGGACGGGCAGGAGCGATCCCGGCGTGCTGCAAACTCCTCCTGGCATCGCCCAGCTGGGGTTTAGCCCTGCTTTTGCTGACGGGTGACAACAGGAGATCTGCAGTGCTTGCCTTGTCGCGGGGATGAACCGGTTTTGCGTTCGTTAGTGTTTTGTACCAACAGCAAAGGCCATGAGCGCTTGGGTACCTGGAGGATTTGCTCCCTGGGCTGAATGTGTTCCTGGGCATTGCGGGGTTTGGAGGCGGATGCTGCAACTGCTGCTGTGGGCTCAAACAGGAGTTAGAATCATAGAATTGTTGAGGTTGGAAGGGACCTTTAAGATCATCGAGTCCAACCTTTAACCTACCCTGACAAGAGCCACTTCTAAACCATGTCCCTAAGTGCCCCATCTACCCTTTTTTTAAACACCTCCAGGGATGGTGAATCCACCACCTCCCTGGGCAGCCTATTCCAATGTTTAATAACCCTTTCAGTGAAAAAATGTTTCCTGATATCCAATCTAAACCTCCCCTGACGTAACTTGAACCCGTTTCCCCTCGTCCTATCACTTGTCACCAGGGAGAAGAGGTCAGCCCCCATCTCTCTACAACCTCCTTTCAGGTAGTTGTAGAGGGTGATAAGGTCTCCCCTCAGCCTCCTCTTCTCCAGGCTAAACAACCCCAGCTCCCTCAGTCGTTCTTCATAAGGTTTGTCCTCCAGACCCCTCACCAGCTTTGTAGCCCTTCTCTGGACACGCTCCAACACCTCAATGTCCCTCCTGTAGCGAGGGGCCCAAAACTGAACGCAGTACTCGAGGTGGGGCCTCACCAGTGCCGAGTACAGGGGGATGATCACTTCCCTAGTCCGGCTCACCACACTATTCCTGATACAGGCTAGGATGCTGTTGGCCTTCTTGGCCACCTGGGCACACTGCTGGCAAGTGTGTGAGTTTGAGCATTCCCTTTAGTGGCATTAGGTTCTGGCTCTCCCAGTGTCGCCTCTTGCATATAAGGGGATCCATATAAGCCAGTGGGGAGATGTCAGTGGTGCATACCATACGTGCATCAGAGCAGCTTTTCACAGGTAACGACTGAGGAATGTGCTGGGGGACACTGACGCAGCTGGGTGAGATCTTCCTTAGATGTAGGTGAAGGATTTAAATTCCTTTTGGCTTCCTCGGACGAGGGCCTTTACTTGGCCAGGTCCAGCTCTCCGGCACGGCGGTGCGCAGGATGTGCTCGTAGCTCCCCGACGAAGGATGCTGCGCCGCAGCAGTGGTCCCATCTCTGCCGTGTCAGAGCTGTCCCCGAGCGCGTTTAAAACGAGCAGGGAAGGTGACAGGCCGGATGGAAAAAAACGTGGCTTAGTCAGGCGAGAGCTTGTCTGTGGTTTGCAGAGCATCGTGGGCAGATCTAGACCTCAGACAGGCAAACCTCAGGGTAAATACATACTCCGCGTAGCGTGATGGAGCGCTTTGCTTTCTTCTTCCTGCCTTGTCTTCTCAGGGTGAGGTCAAAAGACAAACGCTGGGGTGTTCGTAGCCATGTGCTCCCACCAGTTTTTCAGCATACGCCTTTCTTTGCAGCTCAGCGCCCCAGCCGTGCATCAGCATCCTCACGTCCCGCAGCTTGGAGGAGCTGGCAGGGGTTGCAGCAGGAGGAGGAATCTTTTTTGTTGGTGGTTTTTTTTTTGTTTGTTTTTTTTTTTTTTTTTTAAATGAGACAAAACCCATTCATAGCGTGTGGTTGGTTCCTCCTTATTGCTCAAGGCTGAAGCGTTTTGAATTCTTGAAAATGTTGCTCATTTCATTAGCTCTTGCCTGAAACGCGGAGGGGTATTGGACTGCATGGTCTTAGTAAGTGATAGTATTGAAAGGGTAATGGGAGTCTGTGGGATTCGAGTTGAAGGTTGCCCAACATTTCCTTCAGCCTCCCGATCCCAGTCCTGGTCAGTACAAGTGAATAGATTCGTATTATTTTGTTCAAAGACATTTCATGAATTAATTTACCTAAGGACATGTCAGCTGTACAAGCATGAGCTGGAGGCCTTCACTCTAATGAAAATTGGAAACGATTAGGATGCCACCATGTCCATTAAACTAAGTACCCAGTGAAATAGTTTCACGTTTCATTTCTCTCACAGTAACGTAGCATTTCTGCAGTTTTCCTTTTTAACCGCCTCTCCTCTTGGTTCCTGATTCCTCCCATCCATAAATGTATATATTCTTGAAATACGCTTTCTTTCATTTGTCGCCCGGTTGTAACAAATGAGGGGATGTTTCCTCGTGCGCAGAAAGTTACCCTCTTGCTCTCACCATTTTAATACCCACCTGCGTCAGTGCAAGATAGCGCTGGGCAGGGATTGTATATAACATCCACGCTCGGCAGTGGCCAGACTGTTCTGCCCACAACTCCCATTACGGCATAGAATCATAGGGTCGGACGGGACCTCTGGAGATCACCCAGTCCAACCCCCCGCCAGAGCAGGGTCACGCAGAGCAGGTGGCACAGGAACGCGTCCAGGCGGGTTTGGAATGTCTCCAGAGACGGAGACTCCACCACCTCTCTGGGCAGCCTGTGCCAGGGCTCTGCCACCCTCAAAGGAAAGAAGTTCCTCCTCATGTTTAGGTGGAACTTCTGATGCTCAAGTTTGTGCCCGTTACCTCTTGTCCTGTCCCCGGGCACCACTGAGAAGAGCCTGGCCCCATCCTCCTGACACCCACGCTTTCAGTATTGATAAGTGTTGATAAGGTCCCCCCCTCAGCCGTCTTTTTTCCAGACTGAAGAGACCCAAATCCCTCAGCCTTTCTTCATAAGAGAGGTGTTCCACCCCCTCATCATCTTGGCAGCCCTTTGCTGCACCGTCTCCAGCAGCTCCCTGTCCCTCTTGAACCGGGGAGCCCAGAACTGGACACAGCGCTCCAGGTCTGGCCACACCAAGGCAGAGCAGAGGGGGAGGATGACCTCCCTCCACCTGCTGGCCACACTCTTCTTGATGCACCCCAGGATGCCATTGGCCTTTTTGGCCACGAGGGCACATTGCTGGCTCATGGCAGTGGCTCATGGCAGTGGGCATTGGCACCACCACGGTCACCCCATGCCCGCCCCACACACACACCTTGTGCTTGATGTGCACAGCCTCCGCTTGCAGTTGAAATGTGGCACGTGGCACTGTTACCGCATCCTCTTGACGTACGCAAAGTCCTAACAGGACTCCGTGGAGAAAGCTTCCTCTACCTTTTTTGACAGGACTTTGAATAATAACATCACTTAGCAGATATATCGTATAAAACCAAATTGCGTAACTCTGCGTGAGCATGCCTTCTGATGTCATTTCAGTGCCAAATAAGAATTAATTTCCTAAAGGCATCTGATACCCAGAGAGATATTAGTCACTCTTTGTGTATCAAGGACGCTTTTTATTCTAGATTTATGTGTATGTTCACGAGGGTGAAAGAAATCAAGGAGGAAAAGTGGAGATCTGATGCAAGTTTGAAGTGAAGCCGTGAAAACTGGGAAGTGTGAATAAGTGGTAAAAGCGATCTGCAGCCTTGTTGCAAACTTTGCGATCCTTTCTTCGCTGAAATGTTTCTTTCTCTGTCGAACATCAATTTGCAGACTCCTCCTTTTATGACGAGTATTAATTTAGATAAGTCCAGCATTGCACAGCTGCAGGCTGAAGGGGAGTTCTGAGCGAAGAATCTTTTTTCATTTGTGCCAAATGTGGCAAAATAAGGGTAGAAAGCTTCTCTAGCCAATCTTTTCTTGCGGCGTACCTCCATAAAGATGTTGAGCGCCTAATTCTACGTAGTCCCTCAGTGGGGCTTGCAGGCTCGGTAGCTTCAGAAGAGAAGACCTCAGCCCTGTCTTCTCCAGCAGAGGAGGTGTCTCCTCACCTTCCAGCTCTCCCTGTTGGGGTGGGATGGGATGGATCTGAAGCCCCGGAGGTGTGGGTGGCTCTGGCTGATGGTGTCCCCTCTGTTTTGTGCTCCTGCAGCAACCCGGACCTGAGGAGGACAGAGCCCATCGTGGAGAGCCCGCTGCAGAGGACCAGCAGCGGCAGCTCCTCCAGCTCCAGCACTCCCAGCTCCCAGCCCAGCTCGCAGGGCGGATCCCAGCCCGGCTCCCAGGCTGGCTCCAGCGAGCGCAACAGAGTCAGAGGTGAGGTTCTTGAAAACATCCCTCGGCGCCGTGCGTGCTTTCTGAGGCTCGTTTGATAAGCAGGAAGGGCAAGGGGTCTGTGATCTCATATATGTTTCTTAAAAAATTAAAAAAATCAACGGATTCCTCATTTCTGCTGTACTTCTGCGACCAGCTGGCCTCCTTGCAAACAGAGTTATGCCTGGATGCTGATGTGGGATGCCCACGGCAGCGTACGCTGCTCCCGCACTCTACCGAAGCATCCCAGTGTCAAGTAACTTGCAGAAAAGGAGATGGGAGTTATGCTGTAGGGTTAAAAAAAGAAGGAATACCAGCTTCCTATCTTCATTGACCCAAGCTCGCTTCTTCTGTGACGGTTCTTTGGGATTGTGTTACACTTTGGGTGGGTATCTCTTTTTTTTCTGTTTTTGTTTTGTTTTGTTTTTTTGAGCTTCATCTTTATGCAAAGCCTGAGGTGGGAGCAGAGGAGTGAATCAGCCCGTAAGAAGCTTTCTCTAAAATGCTTTCGCCAGCCGTGTTTACACTGGGTTTATGTTCCTGGCTGAATTGGCTCCTCTCATCTTAGAGCCACTCTTAAAGATATTCAGTTCCCCTGTTTAGTGGCAGTAGGAGTTGCTAAAGCACATACGGCCCATACATCTGCATTTCTGGCACAGCCCCGCAGCATAAATCCCCGGGGCTGAAGCGCATTAAAACAAACGCTGCCTCCATGCTTTGAATTTTTCATGACTGGGCCATAAGACGACGTGTCTGTTGTTGAAACCGTCACTTCTCTGGGTAGTCAATAAAAGGAGTCTATCGCCAGTTGTCCTCTTTGCTTTGGTTTTGTTTTTACTAATTGAGGAATCCTGTGACAAATAATGTCCTAGCAATGTCAGATGCTGCAGAGCTTTTAATTTATCGCGTGCCCTGCTCTTTTGCAGAGTGAATTTGTTTCTTTCGTAGAAAAAAAGGGCAGTAACGCTGCGAGAGGAGCCTCTGTGGAGGCTGGGCTGGATTATGGCTTCTGTCTCCCTGGGGAAGGATGCTCCAAGTAGAGAGGAGCAGGAGGATTTTTTGAGACAACAGAAGCAAAACGGGGTGAAACTTTATTAGCTGGACAAAAATTACCTATTTACAGGGCACCTAGTCCTGAGCTTGGGATATTCCCTGTGAACAAAAATTACCTATTCACAGAGCATCCAGTCCTGAGCTTGGGATATTCCCCGTGGACAAAAATTACCTATTTACAGGGCATCCAGTCCTGAGTTTGGGATGTCCTTGGCTGCTTTCACCACCATCTTCCTGTGCTTCATGGGCAAATAGCTGGGGAAGGGGCTACCAGTGCCCTGACACAAGCAGGAGGACGAGGAAGCCCCCCCAGTGCCCACCTTTCCAGGGCGATGGGATGCAGTGACCGCTTTCGGCGGCGTTTTAACTCCCACTCTCTCCCCTTTGCCTTTCGCCCAGGGAACGCCAAGCCCGAAGGGTCCCCTGTGCTCTCCCACGAGCCCGCCAAGGTAAAGCAGGAGGACAACAGGGACGTGACGCGGCCCAGCCGACCCGCTGTGAGTCTCACATTACTTCCCGCGGGAATGTTGCCAGCCAGCTTGGCCGTGTTTCCCTTCGGCGCGGGGTAGCGCAACCGCGGGGACCCCCAAAAAGTGGCTAGTACCGTGGCTCCTCCAGCGGAGAGGCTGGAAAGCGGCGGTACGGCGAGAGCTCCTGGGAGATTTGAATGCTTAAGAGAGTGCATGAGTTCCTTATCAGGAGCCCAAGCCTAGGGGAAAGCACTTAAGCCTGTGTTTTCGCGTTGAAGCAGATGCTTAAGGGCTTCGCTAGCTTGGGCGCGGTGGTTGCCGATGGCACATTGTTGTGTTCCGTGCTGCATGTCCCCCCGCAGCAGCCCGGCGGAGGGATGCTCTGCTCGGGAAGGCTGGGCGACCGGCCCCCGACAGCCTTCGCAGCTTAAAACCAAGCCCCGGTAGCGGTCTCTCTACACTCCCGTTATATTATTCTGAGCAAAATCTCATCCGAAGTGTTTCCTCCTGGTTTAATGCTGTTGACGTTTGTATTTTTAAAACTGCAGAGCCGGCCTAATAACAAAATGAATTTCCACTGCTTCTCTTTTTTAATGTGTATTAATGTTTTGTTGATGTTGTGTTTTTTTTTTTTCTCTACACTCCACAGCGTTGAGCTAACAATTCTAATTTTATTTCTAACCTGCTTGCCCTTCCTCTGGCTTTTTCCTGTCCTGATCTGTTTCCTCTGATGATGATTATTCTTCCTTTACCCACAGAGCTATAAGAAAGCTATAGATGAGGTTAGTGATATCTTTTCTCAGTGGGTCATGCCTATGCGAGGTTGACTAGTTAGCGCTTAATGTCGAAGCGGGTTTTTCTTGGTGTGGATGGCGAAAAAAGGTGGCGATGCAATCTCGGGAGCCCGAGCGGTGGCGTTTCGGCGTGGGGAGGGGAGCGGCACTGCCGGTGTGCTCTGCTCGGCCCCGGGCTGCCCGAAACCCGCTGGCTGGACCACTTGCATGGAGGCCGTGGCCAGCGGCACCCTGACCTCGGCGCGCGGAACGAAAGGTGCTGCCGTTGTTCGGCAGATCAGAAAGAGAATGAGCCGGAGCGGAGGGTTCTGGTGCCGCTGGAGGTGGTCCGGGCAGCCTTCACCGCTCGCCGCATTCTGCTCTCAGCCACAGCCCCCGGCCCCCCCGCTGACTTCAGTGGGGCCGTCAAGCGCTGCTTGAAATGTATTTTTAAGCCTAATTTGAAGGAAGGCGCTTGGCAAATAAAAGACAACAGCGCAGTGGGATACAGTGGGTAATTCGTTCTCAGGGACCAGACCATCAGCTGTAAAGCCAGAGCCAGCGGAGCGCTCACGGATGTTGATGGGCGGTGCCAGTCTCCATCCATCCCACTAACAAACCATAAATCACAGTCCTGAATTACACCTTTGTAGGCGTAATTAATAATAACGATGATCACCGTATGATAATAATGATAATCGCCGTACGATAGTATTTTAAATTTGCGCGCATTCGGTGATGGTGGATGTTTAAATGTTCACGGGAAGAGACCAAACATTCCTGATTTAGCTTTTAACTTGCCTCGCGCGTGCATCGCTGCGCACACGCCGCCGATACTGGTAACTGCAGGGCCGTAATGGAAAGCACCGGTATCTGCAGCCTCTCCCGCAGCCGCTTTCCTCTGGGAATAGAAGAGGGGAGAGAAGGAAGGTGTGCTGGTTAGTTAACTTGTTCTCTTGGGTAGAACACGAGCAATGTGTTTTGTTTAATGAGGTGCTTTGTTAAGTAAAAAGCACATAAATCAGTGTCTAAAGAGAGGCGGCGTGTGTGCCAAATTCAAGCTCAATGAGCTATGTGATTTTGGAAACCAATCTGACTCGATTCCGGCAAATATTAAATCTAAAGAAGTCTTTGTAATTAAACGCAATTAAAGAGCCCTGATACTGCTAACTTAACGTATTATGTCACCCTCAGTAATAACATTTCAAACGCATGTGGAACTACAGAGCACTTTCTTTCTAGTTGTCAGATTGTTTTTGGTCCAAGAGCAACTCAGTGAAGCCGTTTAATCCTACAAAGTGCTCATTACTTAGAGAAAATGAGAACATCAAAGAATTAACCATCCCGAGGCAAAGCTTTAACTCGGAAATACGAGTTATCAGATGATATCGTCTGGGCGTATTATTGCTGTTATAACTTCCAAATTAGTTATTAAAAACTAATTAAGCTGATCTTTAAAAATACTTGACTATCTTCCAGCGAGGACCAAAGAAAGCTGATAGGGGGCCTTGAAGCGCGGTAGAAGTGGAAGGTGCAAAGAAGAAGTCCTTTTCACAGTCCATCGCCGCGATAGAGAAGGGTTCGGTGCTAGTCCTGCTCATTTAAGACGCAGTCTCAAAGTCCTTTTTAAAGTTGAGAAGGGTCTAATCCGGCTCAAAGCCAACTCCTCAAAAAAAAGAGCATGTTTTTCACTCGAAATGGGAAGCGTTGTTAAGCTGCTCGGATTCTCAGTGATTCTTCTGTAGGGAAAGGAACAATCGTATCATAGAAGCTGCTACAGCACTAATTAAAATAATTAGTTGTCGTGACTGTAGATTTGACTGTATTTCAATCCCAAACACGTTGGCATCGAGAACGAACTCCTGAAATACCACATCCTCTCTTTAAGCGTGATAAAGAACCTTTCTTTAAAGGTATGGAGAGCGTTTGGAGAGGGATATAAAATACCCGTCACGGGTGCCTGCTGTGAAACTGGGATTGATCCTTTTTTAAAAGAAAAAAAACAAAAACTATCTATTAGGTTTTTTTAAAAAAAAACACTAATTTTTAGGGGTGTGATGCAAAGCTGCCGGCGCTCAGAGGCCGGGGAGGGCAGACCTGGGAGCAGAATGTGGGGCTGCCCACGGTGGGAGCCCGCCGGGAGGTGTGGGTCACCAAAGTACAAACGGCTTGCCGAAAATATTCCGGCTTCGCGGTTTAATAAAATAAACTGGGTTTGCATCTCAGCCGTAGAAGGTTTTTTTTCCATCGCTTTCCTTCACGTGTCGACGGGATACGTTTTTAAGAGCTGCCTTTTGCAACCGTAATTAATATTGCCGTAGTCGCCCTGCTGGAACGGTAAACTGGAAATGCAGTAAATGAGAGTATGGCCGTAAGACAATTGTGGAATCTAGTCTTTTTTCAATGAGTTTCTTTCTCCCTAATCCTTTATCTCTGACCGAATGCACTGATGCCTACCTCGGTCACTAATATAGGGAGAAATGGTAAGACTGACACTTGCGATGCTTTGTTCGTCATGTGCATGTCTTGTGCAACAGAGTTCTCTAACCCATTCTAATTCGAGCTCTCATGCTTTTCTGCCCTACTGCTTCCCCCTGCATTGCTATAAAAGCATGTAAGATAACAAAAAGTCTCTTTTCTACACGGTGCCTGCCATGTTCCTTGTTTTGAAATAGCGGTGTCTATTTTATATGACTGTCGGGTCTGAGACCTCATCAAAGTCATGGTAAACTGAAAAATTATTACTAGGCTTTGGGACTGCTCCTATCTTTTTTTTTTTTTTTTTTTTTTTTTTTCTTGTTTCGAGGCTTTTTTTTTCTTTGCCCTTAGCTTGTAGGCTGCCACATTTCACATAAAGTGCTTAATGGGTCTCGCTGAGGGATTTTTTTATTTTTTTTTTTTATTATTCTTATTGGTTTTTTTGGATCGTGTGGCTGACTCAGAGCTGTGACTCCAAAGTCTGGCTGAGCTGGGCGCTTCTCCTCGTGCTCCTCACCGCCTCTCGGCAGCCGCCCCGCAGCGGAGACTCACCACGGAAGCAGCTCTTGACGTGGGGATTGCACCACTCCATGGGAGATGCTGTCATTGCTTCCTTCCCAAATGCATTTATTACAGAATAAATACAATGACGGGGTCTCTTTGAGAAGTTTGAAAGAAGAGAAAACCCTGCAGGAGAAATTCTCCGAGCCAATCTTTGAAACGATGTTGTTTTCCAGTTTACTATGATGGTGACTGAACTTCACCTTTTCCAACAAATATAATTTTGTCGTGTATATACATATAAGTGTGTGTATATATATGCACATACACGTTCCAAACAGAAAAAGAAGAGGTTGGCTATTGATTTTTTCAGTGAGCGTAAATCAGTTTTGTTTTGTTTAATAAATGCTACATGCTACAAACATTGTCTTACGTTCGTCTCATGTTTGTAACGACTCTGTAAAGCTATTTCTTGTTGCTCGTGCCGTTAGCATTGGCTTTTGAAGAGATGTATGTGACATCCTCCTCGCTTTAAATATAATAGCCATCGCTTTCTTGTTTCCTTGCCCCCATCCCCTGTAGGATCTGACGGCTTTAGCCAAAGAGTTGAGGGAGCTGCGCATCGAAGAAACCAATCGCCCCCTGAAGAAGGTGACGGACTATTCCTCCTCCAGCGAGGAGTCGGAAAGCAGCGAGGAGGAGGAGGAGGACGGGGAAAACGAGACGCACGATGGGACCGTGCCTGTCAGTGACATCCCACGGCTTATGTAAGAAGCGCTTTCTTTTGGGGGGCAAACGGTGAAACCGCAGCGTGTCTTGGTCTGGAGGAGCTGTAGCTGTGATATGGGACACAGCCAAAGCGCGTTGGTGTTTTGGGGCTGGCACTGGGAACGGCCTCATGGTTGCAAGGGATAATTTGCTCAGATGGGTCTTTTTCCTGGTCCAAACTAGAGATACTGAATGGGAAAATCGGAATTATTTACACTGCACGTGTGGTGAACTTGGACTCCAGGCTGATGGACATGTTCCTGCTGATGAGCAAGGGGGATTTTTTGACCAGAGCGGACACACCTGACCTCATCCACACCTTGGTCCTGCCCATGGGGCTGGCGTGTTAGAGTCTGGTCTTGCCCCACATCAAGCCGTGCAGAAGTGCAGGACTTGGTGTCTCTGCCCAGTGCCAGCTGGTAGAGCCAGGATTATAATGATCCTGAATCGCTGTCTTTGATTTTTGTCTTTGGCTCAGTCACCGTGCAGGAAGCAAAATTTGGTGGACTTCAAACATTGAAATGAAAAAGTCAGCAGACTGTGCTATTGCATCCCCATTATAGGTCCTGGGACACTTGCGCTTTTGAGAATCTCTTGAGGAGGGCTGCGTGGATCCAACGCGCATAAAACAGTTGTCACCATGCAGAGTGAGCTCATGGAGCATCTACGTGGGCTCTCTACCCAGTGCTTTGCAGCACTGGCCCTGCAGGGGGGTTTCTGGGGGCTCTCTGCCTGCTCTCAGCAAGGTCTGCTCTCAGCAAAGTCTGACTCTTGCCCCTCTGAATTGGCAGAGGAGTTGTGGGAAGGCTTTAGGGGATTATTTGCATCTTAATCAGTTCATTTCCATTCTTCCTGCTAAATGAATTGTTAGCTGATATAGATGTAACTGGTTTCATAGTGGTGGGACATGGAGCCAGCAGGGAAGCCCTCTGGCAAGGAGACCCAGGGGGGGTCCATATTATGCAGAGTGCCAAGCTCCTGGGTTGGAGCTTCCTTCCAGCAGAAGGAGAAAAAACAGAGCTCTTGGAATTTGTCAGAGAAAGTCAGGAGACAGAGGGATGGCCATGAATATGCAGCAGAAGGATGGGCAGTCACGCGTGCGAGAAGGGGCCGCCGGCTGCTCGCAGAAGAAGAGTTCACTCGGGGAGTGGTTAATCTGTGCTGACATCCTTCCACCAAACACCCTGCGTTTGACACAGCGCTTCTCAGCGGATGGAATATCTCCCTGAATGCTCTGCAGCCAGACGCGGGATGGATGCCCCAAACCCTCGGCCAGCCGAGCGCCGCTTGCTCCGTAAGGTCCTGTCCATGAATGTGCCCCAGAGGCAGAACACGGAGATGCAAACCCTTGGTGTCACAGTGAGGTGGCAGGAGCTATGTCCGTATCTAAGCCTTCACGGGTATCCCTGGGCATGGCTGCGCTGCTCTGTGTCTGGGGAAAAAGGAAGCGAATGCTTGGCTTTACACCCTTATTTCCCAAAAGGAACCTTAACTCAAGTTCAGACTGGATGTAGTTGGGCATT
Source organism: Larus michahellis (assembly GCF_964199755.1). Lineage (NCBI taxonomy): Eukaryota > Metazoa > Chordata > Aves > Charadriiformes > Laridae > Larus > Larus michahellis. The sequence goes on from NC_133901.1 coordinate 5,054,056, forward strand.
TTTCTATCAAAGCTCTATTTTTCCTGTGTTCGGTGTTTTTCATTAGAAACTAGGGCCGAGAGGGATCATCTCATCTTCTCCTGCACCTTCCGAGTGATCTTTGTATAATTAGTTTTAAACTTCCCTGGGAATGAATCCTCCCTGAGCGCTGGGCTGCTCTTCGTTCCAGCCCTGTCCGGGTCTCTCCTGCTGCAGGATAAGCCCATCCATCGCTTTGTGTCCCAGTGGATAGGAGGGACCGTTGACTCCTCCCACCTCTGCAGATACCTTTTCTCCATCTGAAGACCATGATGACTCCCTTCAGCTCCCTCTTCCCTGGGCTGTGCACGCCAGCTCTTCCCCATCTCCAGGGGTTTCTTGCAGGGTGACATGGAAACTGCGCGCCGAGGAAATTTGGGACCTCAGGGCTACCACAGCCATTCTTTCACTCGCTGTACGGTCTCAAAATTAACACACACACACAAAAAAATCCTTTGTCTCTGCTTTCTTATTTCTAAAACTGGGATAATTGTGTTGTTTTCCCATCCTTTGGCGGTGTTGAAGCACTAGTGGTAGGAAGGTGTGAGCTCCTCAGGTGAAAGGTGCGGCAGAAGCGTGGCACGCTGTTGTTTGGAGCGATGCCTGGCCAGTCGTGTGTTTGATACGACGCGGGCGAGGATCTGTCATCGAGCCAATCCCACCTTGGGGTCCCCGGGGCTCGCATCTCGCGTTGGACCAGCAACCCCCTCGATTAAGGCCGGCTTGCTTTGGCCTTTCACGCCACCAGGCTCCCTCCTGAGCCTCTGGGCATTAACAAGGAGGTGTGCACGGGGATGACGTGTTAAAGCGTAAATTAATTCATATTAATGGAAAGCGGCTGGTCTGTGTGGCCGTTAAATGCAAAGTAACAGGATTCATCAGCGACATCTCCATAACACCGTCGGCGTTTTCCAGCGCACGGGCAGGGCTGGGTAATCCAGAGGCGCTTCATCGTTGGCTTTTGGGTTCGTTTGAATAATTACATTCAAGCAGCTGGTCTGCTAAGAACGTAATGATAAAGTAACGGGGGCTTCTCACCGCCTGCGACATCCACTCTCAGGCAGTCCTAAAATCGAATGCGTTTGAGAATAAATCCCAGCCTGTCTCTTGATATAGGAGCACAGTAATAAACTCAAGGCGAAATCATGGGTTAGGGCTACGCTTTCACCTGGAAAACAGCAGAGAAAAACAGGACACAACTGTTTTTCTGTTGTGATCCTGCCCACATCTCTCCCAAACCACGTCCCCTCCCTTGTTGGCGTATGGCATCGGATGCTCTGATGCACTGCTTCCTCTTCAGGGCTCAAGATGGGGAATAAATGGAGCAAATTATTATTTTTTTTTTTAAAGTTTCTTAAGTAGAAGAAAGGATGCAAGGTGGAGCAGGACTGCAAGTCCTCATTACCTGTTCATCAGTGCTCCTCTGGGGGCACCTTGGGATGAGAAAGGCCCTCCTCTTTGGTCTCTGTGCTCTATTGGTGGTACATCAACTTGTATTTCTGACAACATAAATAATTTCCCCATGAATTCAAATGGATATATTTTCCTAATTTTTCTTCCTATGAGATACAAAGCCTTACCCCTACTGAAATAATACTGTATTAGAGGATTTTTCATCTAATTTAGCAGAAGAAATTTCTGTCATTAATGCTTTTCCGTTCTGCCCTCAGACCAACAGGAATTCCTGGAAGCAACGAGCCGTACAACATGGGAATGGTGACAACCCACGGGCTAGAGACTTCCCATGCAGATACGTTTAGCAATATTTCAAGGGAAGGGACTTTAATGGTGAGGGAGGTAAGTTGCAAAACAAATATTTCCATGGAGCATCTTCAGGAGGTTTTGCCCATGTAAGCACAAAAAACTAACAGTGCTGTGTGTCCGGAACACAAAATGACCGAGTAAATTGTGCTCGTTAGCGCTCTCGTCATACAATTTACACTCGCAGCAAATGTGACAAGTGCAAATGTTTCTCAGAACTACAAACAGCAGTGAATAGTAACGCCGGGGCACGGCGGGGAAGATGCTCCTACAAATGATTCTGCCGTAATCCCACGCTGGCGCCAGGCAGCAGAAAGTTACCTTCAGTTTACAGCATTTCGTTAATACACTTGGAGCCTGGCCCAAAGTTTCCCTTCTTCTTCCCAACCTGTGCCACCGTGTAACCGTCCAGAGACGTGCAGTGTTTGTAGAGCGTTGGGAGGCTTTTCCAAGGGCTGGTCCTGCCTAGGGTGGTCCAAACCCCCATCCCTACCAGCCAGCCCAGCGAGCCGGCTGCGGGGGGCACTGGGCATCCTGCCTGGATGCGAACCCCCATCCCCGGCTCCGGCGTCGCGGAGGTAAGGCCGCGGTGGGAGCAATCCTGATGGATGGTACTGCAGGAATGAGGCAGAGGAAGGCTGTGGAAGATCTTCCCCCAGCGTTTCTCAGTTTCCCAGTTGCTGGAACACGCTGGTGATGCTGCTGGAAACACAGAGGGGTTGCGGGTCTCGTGGTGAGGGGGCAGGAGGCTCTGGAAGTTGGTAAAACCAGGGGGGTCGCTCTCCTGCCGGCGTGTAATGGAGGTGGATGGGAGAGGTGAAGGAGGGAGGTGAGTTTGGAGCCAGCAATCGTAAAGGAGGAATGTTTAGATCACGTGCAAACTAGACCTGAGCAGCATTTTAATTCTTAATTCCGTTTATATATAATGTTCGCATATGAAGGGGGAAAAAAAATGAATGCACCTTTGAAAGAGAGGAAGGAGTTGTCAAAAGAAGCCGCAGCGTGTTTGCTGCCTTCCTCCACGAGTTTTGGAGCTGGGCAGCAACGCACAGCCCACCACAGCCCTCACTGGTGTGGAACTGGGATCTCCACGGCCTGGGCATCCTTCTAGCAGGGAGGGTGATGCGGTTGGGCAGGAGAACAAGTCAGTGCTGTAACAGGCAGGTGTTCCCGCAGCGAGCTCGGTGGTAAGCATCACAGCTGTAAAACACGTGCCACGCCAGCGAGGCCGTTGGAGAAAAGCCACGGGTGAGCTGGGAAACCCCTTCGGGGAGGAGGGAGCATGGCGAGAAGCCCAAACTACAACCGTGTGGTGGGTGCTTACACTTTGCTGCCCACCGCCGCCGTAGCCAGCAGAGGACAGACTCACTGAGGGCCGTGGGCTTTGGGCAAAGGGCTTTTCAGTCTTTGGTGGGATGGCAAGGTGGATGAAGGGTGATGGTAACGAGTGATCGAAAGACAAATGTTGCCAGGACTGGCCAGAATCTTGGTGAGCCTGTTCAGAGGGAGTTTTCCACTAATCCCAGTAAATAGGCAAGTCTCTGTAACGATCTCCTTGATGTGCTCCGGGTGGATGGGATTCATCAAAATGGCAAATATCTCAAAATGATAAGCAGGGAAGGGGGAAACTTCCCAGCACCTGCCTGGCTTGAGGTGGGGATGGAGAGGAAGGGGAGCCCCCGGAAAACCCTGGGGACCTTGTGTGCAGAGCGAGATGCCGGTCCTTCTGCTGATGTTCTGCCGACGCTGCCACTGTTCACTGCTGGTTTGGGTCACAGAAACATGCGACAGGGGCTGTGTTGGCATTTGCAGTCAGGCTACTCGCCGCCGTAGCTGTGCAAAGCCGTTGAGGCTAACGCTGATCGAGGGGTCAGATTCTGCGTTCACCGTGGCCGGTGGCCACGTGGGAGAAGAGCTGGCCATGGGCTTTGCGCCCATAGTGGCAAGAGCAGAATCTGCCCTGCGTTCCTTGTCTCAAAACGACGATGATCAGGCTTCTCTCGCTGTAACGTGGCTAATTACTCTGTATTGACTTTGTGATTAATCCCGTCTTTATTTCTTCGGGGCGGGGGGGTGGGGGGGGTGGGTCGGTTTGCTGCTTGCCGGATTGCATGGGGATGGAAACAGCAGAGAGGGTCCTTCTCCCGCGCTTGCTCTGGGAACCGGGGGACTGGCAACGACTTGGTTTTGTTTGGGTATTTTTCTCTTCTATTTCTCTTTTTCTTTTTTTTTTTTTTTTTTTTTTTTTTCCTCCCCCCTTCCCCCTCCCCCTTTCTCTTTCTTCCTCATACCTTGTGTCTCTGCAGACCTCTGGTGAAAAAAAGCGGTCTGGCCACGCAGCCAGCAATGGCTTTGCAGGTCACATCAATCTGCCTGACCTGGTGCAGCAAAGCCACTCGCCTGCGGGCACGCCGACCGAGGCCCTGGGGCGAGTCTCCACGCATGCGCAGGACATGGACTCGGTGCCTGAAGTAGGTGGTGGTGGGGAGGGGGGGGGGCTCCTCCTGCTCCTTTGCATCGCTTTAAAACAAGTATTAACATCTCTGCCCTGTAAAGGGGCTCCCCTGCTTTCCCCCCTGGCTTTTCTTGCTCGTCTGTCTCTCTGGTTCTGGTCCACGTTGGGGGAGCGTAGTGGAAACATAAGGGAATCTGATGGGTTACTGCTATATAGGTCTACAGCTGGTGGTAGGAATGTGTATTAGGTCTTCTCTCAAGCCCACCGGCTGGAGTTTTGGTGGCGATGGCTTGAATGCTTGCCAACTGATGTGAAAATCCCCCTTTCTTGGGCGCTTGGAAATAGGAGGAAATTATGAGCGCCAGCGATGCCCTTAACTTCATCTGGGCCCGGCTTCCACCTGTGCCATCTCCGGTACTTAATGGGACTCCAAAGGTTAGCAAAAAAACAAAGCCAACAAAATTCTGGATCGTTCTTCAGGCTAGCAAAAACCTGCGCAGCTTTAAAATTGTGTGTTTCTCCAGTCACAGCAAAGTATTTCTCCCTGGTAGCTCTTTTACGGGGACGCGATCGAACATTGACATGGCGTAAGGTGTAAAAAGTCATAGAAAGTACAAGATGTGACACATAAGACAAGGGAAGTCTTGCTTACCATCAGCAGCTGTGGGAACCAGGCACATAGTCCTCTGTTTTCCCATGAGAAGTCAACCCATTTGGTGCTAAATAAGCTATTTTATTTAATTTTTTTCTTTCCATTTTGTCGGTTATACTTCAGAAGTTCTGTCGTCTTCTTCGCTTTCATAGGAATTATGTACTCGTTTTATGGCTTACTTTTACTAGCAGTACAAAAATAAAATTTGCTTGGAATTGGGCATTGATAAAACGTAAGAACAGATGGTGTGTGACTTGGCCTCAAGGTTTTCTCCGTTTCCTCGTTGCCTTTAAAAGCGGCGATGAGGGAGTCGATCCTGAAAGTAACACCTTCCGCGGTCATCCTGGGACAGCTTAAACGCGGGCGAGGACTGGGTTTAAATATATTCATTTGTAGAATACCAACCGAGAAGATCTTTCCCATTTCTAAAACTGCACTTTTAGGGCTGGCTGAGCCAGGAGGGGGGTGGAAGTGGAAACGTGGGGATTTAGTTCGCAGGCTTTTGGGTGAGTCATGGTGGCTGCGAGCGAAAAGAAGGGAGCAGGCACGACCTCACCCTGCGGCTTGGTGCTGTCTCTGTAGGCCACCAGGGAGGTTTATAGGTGGTTGAACAGGACCTGGTGGAAAATGAGGTCTTCGTATTTAAATAACGGACTTGTACGTTATCAAAATGCCAGCTTCTTAGGAGAAGAAGAGCTGAATGTGAGCAAAGAAATGCTTGGTGCACTGGGATGAAGGGTTTCTTCGTAATGCATTTGTCGGAAAGCACCTGGCTCTCGGCTGGAAAGCATCCCTGTAAATACGGAGTTTTTCCCTCCTTGAATATTTGGGGTTTCATGGAAAAGACATTCAGTGCAGGAAAAAAATGTGTGTTTCTTGGATATGAAGAAGCGCAAAGTATTGGGTATATCTCACACGCGCACACAAAGATGGCCGTACTGTGTATGTAAATGTGGTATCTGTTCCCGCAGCCTTCCCTGCCGCAGGCTGTTAACTCTTTCCATGGACCTCGGTTAACCGTGTACTTTTTGGAAATCCATCCCGTTTCTATGGAAACAGGCGGGCTGTCAGGGACGTGGAGACAGGAGGGACGCGGGATGCCAGCTCCCAGCCCACCAGCCCCAAAACCTGCTCGGTGCCACCACGGAAAGTCCCAAGCCACGGGGCTGCTCCCGCACCCCATGGTTTTTTGCCCCTAAACCTTTTTTATACCTCGCTGGAGGACGGGTACCGGCCCAGTTTTGGTACGGACGTGCCGTGCGGTGGGGTTCCCCATGGCACGTGTTCCCACAGCTTGTCCCCATGGCGGTTGTCACCATGGGGGCGGTGGTGTTGGGCATGGGGAGCAGCCTGGGCTCTGGTGACCTGGTGACTGGAAAGCCGGGGAAGATTTATTTCAAGGAAGGAAAATGTGAGTAGTGGTGCTGTTGTGGAGTGACTTGGGTTTTGCTGCTGTTACAGCTCTTAACGGAGGTCATGCATAAAGCGTATCCTGATAAATACCGGAGTAGGAAAAATTAGCTGCTCAACAAGGGGGGAAAATCACATCACTTTGATTCCCAAGGCGAGGATTTCCTTTTACCTGGGAGAAGGTCATGGCCTCGTTTTCTGCCTTAACACAGCAAGGGTTTTAAAAAGAAAGCAACGTGATGCTGCAGTTTGTTCCTCTCCAAATTCCCTTGGCAAAGTATTGGCTCTGGTATTCCCTGCAAAACCTTCAGGTTGAAGTTTCGGTAGCTTAGAAACGGCCCCTTCTGCAGTCCCACCTGAAATGCTGTAAGCGATTTAAAACACGTTATTGCAATTGCAGGCGACCCGTACGTGATGCCCCCATGAGGTGTGCTGAAGACCAGACTTTTGGGGGGTGGTGGAGCGATGTGTGAGATGCCACCTTTGAGCAGCCTGGTCTAGCGGGAGGTGTCCCTGCCCATGGCGGGGGGCTTGGAACTAGATGATCTTTAAGGTCCTTCCAACCCGAACCATTCTGTGATCTTCTGACCAGCCTGAGCATCCGAGGCGTTTTCAGACACCTCCTGTTCAAAAGCTCTCCCTAAAGCATCTCATGGCTCACCCCAAGCACTCCAGATCCTCCCAAAACCAGAGCATCCAGGCGTACTGAGGGACATTGCTGGGTCCTGCCTCGGCGATAGGTGTGAGGACCAGCGATAGCAGCCCAGCAGAGCAAAAAACAGGCGTTTTGCTAAAGAGCTGACTTTTCCCACTTTCCCAGGGGCGCCAGTGTTTTGGGCTTGGCCCAACAAACCCCTAGATAATGGGCAGTACAAGCAGAGCAGCGTTAAGGCTGTATGAGCTCTCCCGCCTGGGCTTTACAGGTCCTAAAATAGATTTCCACGACCTCTTGAAATAAAATCTTCGCTCAGACAGTGCTAGTTAGCGTTTGGCTTGGCACAGGCAAAGCAACGCTCCCAGCTTTTCCATCACTTCGGTGGTCGCTGGTCCGTATCAGCAGCCCCATGCCGGGGCTTTCCAGGGGCTCCCATCCCACCAAGGCCCCGTCCTTGGCTGCAAGGTGGGAGAGTGGGAAGAGCAAAGCCTCTCCAGCCCAACATGGGCTTTTTAAGGCAGGTGTCTTACCTGCAGACAGGTTGGTTTTTTACCTGCATTGACTTTTGCCTCTGGCCCTGCGGCTTCTCCGCTAACCGGTCTCGTGGCTGTGCTGTGCTTCTGCCTGCGAGAAGAGAGTGGAGCCGGGCCCTGCTCCTCTCCTCTTCTGTTGCTCGTGGACACTCACAAATCCAATTTAATGTTTTTTTCCTGATCCGTTATGGGGGAGGAGGAGCAAACGTTCATAGAGGGCTTGAAAAGGGCACCGCAGGGTTGGCACTAGGTCTGCTAATTAGTCTTAGATATACACACATACACAAAATTACTCTTATTTCTGCGCCCTGAGCTCTCTCTTTGCTGTTTATTTTCCAGTATGGTATGGGAAGTAGCACCAAAGCCTCTTTCACCCCCTTTGTGGACACCAGAGTGTATCAGACCTCGCCTACTGATGAAGATGAAGATGAGGACGAAGAGTCATCTGCTACTGGTAGGAGGCAACGGGACGAGTTTGAGAGGGGAGGGCCTTGTGGAAACCAGGTCACGGAGCCTGAATAACCCCACTGAACCTCTTCTACATTTCACTTAGTCTTGTCCGAATATTGCCCATGTCTGCATCCTTGTGCTCTGCAGTTTCCATCCAACTTCTTCTTCCCCACCAGTGAAATGCCACCAGAAAGGTCCAGGAGAAAACAGGGAACAGCAGAAATCCACCCACCCGTCTGCCCGGTCAGCCGGGAGAAATGTTCCTGGCAGAACTGGGAGGTGGTAGTTGCTCCAAAAAGCTGGCAGTTGCTCAGAAGTCATTGAAAATGGCTGGATGTGAGCAGGAGGGCAGCGAATAGCACTGGTTGGCTTGGTAGGCAGGGCTGGAGGTCTGGGGACATCACCTGCTGGTGGGTTTGTGGTGGTTCCAACCCATGAAAAGATCCTGATGATCCTTCTTCAAACTAATAGCTCCTAACATAGTGATGACATCAGAAAATACACCAAATATTGTCTTCCTATTTCAAAAAAACCTCTGACAGTAGAGGTATATACAATTAATCCATCACACCTCGCTGTTTTGTTGTGTTTCCTTAAAGCCCTGTTCACCAGTGAGCTGCTCAGACAGGAGCAGGCCAAGCTGAACGAAGCCCGGAAGATCTCAGTGGTGAACGTCAACCCCACCAACATCCGTCCCCACAGCGACACTCCGGAGATCCGGAAATACAAGAAGCGCTTCAACTCAGAGATTCTCTGTGCTGCTTTATGGGGTAAGCCCTTACCACACCGTGCCCTGGGCAAAGCTCTCCGTGAGAGCGTCTCACGTGATGAAACGTGAATGCGTCATTGGAGAACCAAGCCCCTTCTCTGGTTGTCCCCTTCTCCATCTCGGGCAAGGCTAATGTCCTCGAGTCCCTGCGCTGTAAGAGTGACTCTGTGTTCATGGGAAGATCACAGCCATAGCTGGGATTGGTCGCTCTCGCGGTGGTAGCAGAGAGGAGCTTGACGTGTTGTCCTTGGGAGCATCCATGGCTCCCGGTGCCCATTGCCCTCTCCTCTTCAGGTGTGAATCTGCTGGTGGGCACAGAAAATGGCCTGATGCTGCTGGATCGAAGTGGACAAGGGAAGGTCTACAACCTCATCAACAGACGGCGATTTCAACAGATGGACGTACTCGAGGGCCTTAATGTCCTCGTGACAATATCAGGTACGAGTCTCATGCTCTCACCCCATCATTCACCTTCTCAGCGTATGCCCCAAGCAGTTCCAGCTCAGACAAAACCTGTCTGCCGGTGTCAGAGAGAAGCTCCCAGAGGAGCTGGAGGTGGTTCATTCCAGAATCAAAGATGTTAGATCTGCAGGAATGCCTCTGAGAGCAATTTGCTCCCATCACCTGCTGGCTCTGCTTCATCTGCAACACTCCATCCTCCTTTAGCAGGGAAGGGAAGGTGCAGGATAAGGGCAGATACCCCAGCAAGGTGGGTAGTCACGGCTGGAGGGGGCAGCGAGCTCTGCTTTTGGGTCTGTTTGACTCTAGCCAAGGAAGCCATGAACCACGGCTTCAGGGCTCCAGCTCAGACCATGGCTGTGCTCACGGTGTCCCAAGCATCACGAGGGACATGGGATGGTCATTGTCCCTGGGTTCAGCTGGGAGCTCTGGAGCCCTCAGATCAGTCTCATGGGTTATTTCTTGACAAAAAAAAAGCCAAAAACTCTGTAGTCTAAGCTCCCAGGAGAGCACCCAGCCCTGTGAAGCACACAGGTGGTGGAGCCAGGGCAGAGCCTTCTGCTGATGGCTGCCCCACTAAGCTCACGGAGGACAGCGAGAGAAATACTCATTAGGAAAATTGCTTGACATACAATCATAGAATGGTTTAGGTTGGAAGGGAATTTAAAGATCATCTCGTTCCAACCCCCTGCCCTGGGCAAGGACGCCTCCCACTAGACCAGGTTGCTCAAAGCCCCGTCCAGCCTGGCCTTGAAAACTTCCTTTCGTCCTTCCTTGAAAACTTCCTATCGTCCTTCCATTTACTTTCTCGTTGTCAACAGCCCCCTGGGCTCATTCTGCATTCACCAGCAAATTCCTACTCCTTCCATTCAGATAGAGCTCTTAAAAAATGCTGCTTCATCATGTCCCTTGCTCTGCAGCTGCCCCGTGGTTTTGGGGATACGGCGGTAGGAAGAAGGGGTGGAAGATAAATGGGAGGCGGGGGGGAGCCCTCCCCAGGGAGCACCAGCCCCTGAGACGGCGCTGAGGACAAGCCCTGGGGGGGGGACTTGTGGAAACCCACCGGCAGACAAGACACAGCCCCTGGTTTATGGTTTGGGTCCTCTCCCACCAGCCTCGGTGCAAGCTGGGTCCCTGTAGCAGGGTCTCCGCGGGGAGGTTTATAGCCTGATCCAAGAGGCGCTGCGGGAATTTGGCAGCCCCTCAGCACTGCGGAGCCCAGCACCGGGATTATCAGCAAATAGCGGGGCCTGCCGCAGACCGAGGAGCTCGTGTCTCAGCTCCAGGGTGGAATTAATGTTGTATGAAGGAGAAGAGAGGAAAAGAAACAGGTAGTTGAGTGGTTGGGTAAGCCCTGAGCTGTAAGAGAGCTGGGGTCACAACCCTCCGATGCCCAACCGTCTCTCCGTGAACACTGATTTATAGGAAAAGGAACATTTTCAGCCTGCGGGAAGGAAGAGCCCAGCTCTTCCAGCATCCGCTTGCAGTCTGGAAAGCTCTGCTTTCTATACCTTTTTTCCCCAAGTAAAAGAAAAACAAAACACATCAACTGAATTCCTGTTTTCAACTTCATTGCGAAAGGAACTTCAATTTAATCAACTTTTGAGGGAAAACAAGCACTGAAATCTCAACATTTCCCGTGCCCACGTGTGCTGCTCTGACAGAGGGGTTTCCTTCGCCAACAGGAAAGAAGAACAAGCTGCGCGTGTACTATCTCTCCTGGCTGAGAAACAGGATTTTACACAACGACCCTGAAGTGGAGAAGAAGCAGGGCTGGATCACGGTCGGGGACCTGGAGGGATGCATCCACTACAAAGTCGGTGAGTGGCCTCGCCAGAAAAAAAAATGTCCGAAGAGATGCCTTTTCGTTCTCCAGTCTTAGATCTGACCTGACAGTTTCTCTTAAATTATGGGTAGACCGTAGCCACAAATATCTTCGGTGTTCATCTGTATGTATTAGGTGGACACTTTACCAAAGGAGAAGCTGTTCCTGGAGATGAGTTGTTCAGTCTTGTTGGAAAGAAAATGAATGTTTTTGAAGACATTCATTTAAAACATGCGTATTTTCATTTTAGTGAAATATGAAAGAATCAAGTTCTTGGTGATTGCCTTAAAGAATGCTGTAGAGATCTACGCTTGGGCTCCTAAACCATATCACAAGTTTATGGCATTTAAGGTATGTTTGTCTTTTAACCAAAATGCACTCTGTAACTGTATATACACGAGATTTCTGTCCCGTGCGGAGCAGAAAAGCGTCTTGCTTGTGTAGCTGAGCTGCTCGGAATGCCTGGCAGGCGTGGGATCGGGGCACGTTCTGGCTGAAGAGATGGGAGACATTATGCTTATGGCTAGCAATTAAGTGTTAACGTTAGCTTATGCTGGCAGGCTTTACGTGGGAAGTTTGCAGAGAGCGGACCAAATGTCCATGAGTAAAATTGAGTTGGGGTTTTTGGCGGTGTTTTTTTGTGTGTTTTTTGGTGTTTTTTTTTAACCTCTGAGTAATTTTTTCACCTGCACACAACAGGTTGGCATTATTTTCCGTTGTTATTTTGCAAGGTCCTCTCCCCTCGTGCAACACAGATTCTGTTTCCAGACAGAAAGTCCAGGAGAATGATCCATTCTTTCTGTCCTTTGCTCTCCCTTTCCATTTACCGTGGTTTCCTTCAGCGAGACCTCTCTCCTCTGCAACCTGCCAGCGGGTATTTCGTACTTGGTGCTTTAAAGCACGTTTCGTCCTAAGCTCTGTACGGAGACAAGTCGCAAGGGGCCATGCCTTCTGGAGGCATTCCTGCTGAGTAATCTCATTTTGCATCCTCCCAGCACAAATGGGCTTATTCAGTATTAGGTCACATTTGCTTTTTCTGAACAAAAGCCAGAATAAATGGGCTCGGTGACATGGAGAGCTCAGCAGCGTTAAAATAGCCTGGGATCCAGCCTCGGCGGGCCCTGGGGAGGGTGCTGGTTGGTGCTCCCGGTGCTGCTTCTCAGCCTGGGGGGGCTGAGCATCCTTTCCTTGCCTCGTAGGCAGGGATCTGTCGGGACGTTGGGAAATACCACCCACTGATTTTCCCTGTCAGCAGTCAAAGCGATCCTTGCACAGAGCGGCAGGAGTCCTTTTCTCTCCTTGGGGGTGTTTCACCCTCCTGCTGAAGACCTAAGCCATGGAGAGAGGCTCTGTCCTGGATCAGTCCATGCCAGGGAGATGGTCCCAGCCTGCATCCAGCAGGTTAAATAGAACAAGGATAAGTAGGTCTTTGCTAATCTGACTCATTTCAGCTGCCCAAACCGGCGCGGTGATCCCTGCCGAGAGGGGAGGTGGGTGGTCACAGCTCTCTGCAGACTTTGGGCTTGTTACCCAGAGCAGCTCCGGCATCGGGCAAGTCCCGCGTGCTGGCTGGACGCCCGCTCTCTAAAATTGAGCTGTTGCCTTCCTTTAGAGACCGAATCCTTGGGCTGGCCTTGGGCTCCTGGGGCTAAAAAACTGTGCTTGGCAAGGGTGAGAGCTTATCTGCTGGGATGGCTGGAGCGAGTGGGTAATACCCTCGGAGGCATCTGACACGGGAACAGAGAGACAGGAATATAAATAACCACATATTTAGTGGGAAACAGTCTCAAGCAAATATGATTTCAAAACCGTATCAGGCTGCTGCTGTGGGGATTTGTTGGTTTTCTGTGATACTCACCGAAGGGATTATAAAAGTCTTTTGCAGATCTCCAGCACAAGCCGTTGCTCGTGGATCTCACTGTAGAAGAGGGTCAGAGACTCAAGGTTATCTTTGGATCACACACTGGTTTCCATGTGATTGATGTAGATTCTGGGAACTCTTACGATATCTATATACCCTCTCACGTGAGTACTCGGGGGAGTGCGGCTGCATGACTAACATTGGGTCACCAGCAAGGTTTGGACGGGCCTTTGGTGGCTCAGGAATGGTGACCGGTCAGGTGACATCTTGCCATGGGTATGGCATTCTCTGGTGCCATCCTCATTGATACTCGCTTAAAGAGGACTCGGAGGTATCGCATACTTCATGTTCATTATTCGCTTCTGTCCTCGTGCCCGAGCAGTCAGGTTTAAGGTTGCCATGTCCCACTGAAAGGAGAATCTGTGTACACTGCATGGAGCAGTAATGGAGCTCTCTGTAGGGCAAGATACCATGAAACCAAGTTCTTGGTTGTTGGACAACATAGACCCACCAGGAGCTGGATGCCCAGTGCACTGCCCCATTGCGTGGTGTCCCAGATGTGCTCACCAACGCTCGTTCCTGCTGAGGCAGCACGGTTTGCCCAGGTGAAGGTTTCGGGATTAGGGTAGCCCAAATCTCAGTGAGCCGCCTGCTCAGAACTCCCAAACCTCCTCTCTCAGGTCCATCTATTTCAAGAGAGAACCAGTGCTACCAAAAAATACTGTAGATGAGGATTTTCTTGTTGGCTCAGTTAAGTTCCTTCCATGCTGTTGGCCCAAGCAACGTGAGAAACTGTCCTAGGAGAAACGGTGTCACTAATCAAGTCCAGGAACTGCTGAATCTCATCCGAGCAGCAGAACCTCCTCTGCGAGAGCTGGCAAGAAGCATAAGGAGAAATAAATACTGGGGCAATTTGGGATGGTTTTGTGGTGTCTTAGCTATGGAAGGGCGGACACGGGTGGAAAGTCGCTGTAGCTGCCCTTGTAGCTCGAGCCTGGTTGCTAAAAAATGGGAATATTTCCTCCCTAGGGCTACCTGCAATATTCTGGGCTTATTTGCCTGAATTTGAATAGGAGGATGGATTCATCAATCAGTCAGCAGTCGCTGATTTGTGTTACAGAGAAGTGTCAGCCGTCAGTCTTGGGGGCGTGTATGTTGTGATCTCTCTGTAATTGCTGAACCTGTTTATCCTTGACGTATCAGACAGCTTTGATTGCAGGGCAAACATGACAGTTTATTCCCCTTCAAGCTTATCTCTGAAAGCCAATGCCTGTTTGTTAAATCGAGGGAGGGGATTGTTCTCGCGTTGGTTTGGGGTTTTGCTTTTCTAAGGCTCTGCTCCCTTCCCCCTCCCCCTCCCCCCATTCCATGTAATTCTGACTTTTAGGGTTTATTTTAACTGCAGATTCAGGGCAATATTACTCCTCACGCCATTGTCATCCTGCCTAAAACAGACGGGATGGAGATGCTTGTGTGCTATGAGGATGAAGGCGTCTATGTGAACACCTATGGACGGATAACTAAAGATGTGGTGCTCCAGTGGGGAGAAATGCCTACTTCCGTGGGTAGGTCAACCCTTCCTCTTCGCCTGCATAAGATACAAATGACCAGTAAGATGAGGAGTCGAGGATGCTGTGCTTTTGGGAGTTTATCAAAGGCGATTTTTTCTCAGCCATATAAAAGATGCAATTGGTAGATTTCTACGGTTTGGTCCTGTGCAATAAGAGCAAGTGACTTCTTGAAGATTTGAGCTCTGGTTCATCTTAAGTATAAGATAATATAAGCTGTTGCACTGGTGGGATACTGTGATGAGCGGAAGAGGGGCTGGGTGCGGAGCTGGGAGCGCCTGGGCTGCTCTTCTGGCTCTGCTGTTGCTCAGCTCCCACCACTCGTGCCCTGCCCAGCTCCTCGCCCGCAGAAATCCGAGGAAGCGATACTTCTGTTTAAATTACTCAGCAATTTCTGGATGAAAAGTGCTCGGTAAAGGCTATTATCCCTGCAGGCATGTGCCTGGCCGCCTGTGCCTCCAGCAGTCAGAGCTCTGCCATTGATCTCCATGGGCTTTGAATAGCAGCTGATGAGAGCTTTTCTGCCCCTTGCGTAATGTTTAGCTCAACACACGTTGTAACACCTACCAAACGCTTCCTTTTGACAGCCTACATTCATTCCAATCAAATAATGGGCTGGGGAGAGAAAGCTATTGAAATCCGGTCAGTGGAGACGGGACATTTGGACGGAGTATTTATGCACAAGCGAGCTCAAAGGTTAAAGTTTCTATGTGAAAGGAATGATAAGGTAAGTCCACTTTAAAGCTTCTGTCCATGCTTTAAGCTACAGCCAGCTACTTTTAGACTTCAAATCTGGTTTATTTTGAGGTTAATAATTAATCTGAAGATCCTGTTTAATAAGCGGTGCCCATAAACCCACTCCCAATTAATTCTCTCCGGTGGATGCGGACCTCAGCCTGGGCTGGGAAGATCTTCAAGATCTCTTTGACCTCTGGCTGAGATCCGCGTTGACTTGGCTTGGCTTCCTCCCAAGTCTTGCATCTGAGCTATTGAGGCTGCCGAGTAAACTCTGCAGAAGTTGGGAAATGGTAGCAGTAAGGATGTGTAAACGACCCCCATTTGAGCTCTGGTGCAGAAAGGTTTTGATGCATTTGTTTTGATGCTCGTAAACTATTTTCTCCATTGAGGCCCGTCTTTTTCTGTGGAGGGTGTTGATAAAGAAATACTGCTCTGGAGGGGCACCAGGGTCGCATGGGGAGCGCGGCTGTCGCGTAGATGACCCCTGCCGCCGGTGTTGCTGACGGAGCAAGGGGTGCAGGAAATGAGGGGAGGAGAAATCGCTGGAGGAAAAGGAATGTTTGCGCGGGAGACGCGGCTGAACGCCGAGGTCCTTTTCTGCTGTTGGCATTTCATCTCACAAGGTTTCACCGAGATAAATCGGGACCACGCAGCAGGGAGTAACGAGCACGATCACGAAAACACGTGAAGAAACTGATTGCTCTGTCCCTGGAGCAGGGTTTAATGACGTGCAATAAATAAGGTTTGAGGCCACCATCAGTTTATTGAACGGCTGCTCACTAGTCGAGCGTTGCCGTGCCTGTCGCGTGGGGTTGGGCTGGAGCTCTGCACAAAAAATGTATCCTAACCTTGCGATTGAGCGTATCGTGGGAAGCTGCCCAAGAAGCTGAATTTTAGTCGCCCACATACCCCTGGTTTGCTTTTTTCTAACTTTTTGAGTACTTCCCTCTGCAGGTTTTATACCGGTGGGTTGTTTTTTTTTTAAGGGTTGTTCTTCTGGTTTGCTTCTATTGATTTTCTTTCCTTTTCTAAGAAAACTGGGGAAAAAAACCCACCCACCTCGTTCTTTCTAAAACACTGGAACCAGCTGATCGCTGGTGGGTTTGAAATACTGCATACAGGTGTTTCTGCAGAAATGGTTAACGATGAAAGTCACGTGAAGATTGGGTAATTTTTTTGTTTTAAAAAGGACAGAGGGTCTTCCGACTGTCCCCTTCAACATTTGCAAATTATAACTTGTTTTTTAAGACTTCCATTGGGGTCAAGTGCTGGTGGATCCTGACAGAAGGCCCAAAAATCGTATTCTTCATACAGAGTCCTGATACGTTTCTGTGCTTCGAGCATATTGAAGGAAAATAGTTTTCCCAAGCTTTACTTTCAGGAGCAGCTGAAATACCAGCACTAACTTTCCTGAAGAAAATCATCTCAAACCAAGGCAGATATTGACCCAAATGGTTAACGTTTAGCAAGATCGACATTACTGACAGCAGTCTCATTAATATTGCATAATAACTGGTGCCGTGGCAGTAAAATGTGATAAACTTGGTATTTTTAAAGCGTTCCAAACCTTGCTCTCTTTGGTAGCGATAGCGAGGGAGGTTTTATTACCGTGTTTACTAATAAGTGGTTCGATTTGATTAGAGTCTTGCGTGTGTTAGCTCCGGCCCCTTGAGCTCCGCAGAAAACTGAGAACCGGGCAATAATGGGTCTGCAGAAAATTCCTGCCGTCATCCGGAGAAAACGATCAGGGAGAGGGAGGTTTAGGCAGAGGAAACCATGGGGTGTGGGGGGCAGCTCCTGCTTCCTTCCCTCACCGAGAGCGCTCACAGACTTTTTCTTATAATAATAAAAGTTATTAATAAGGGGTTTTTTTTTGCTTCCCAACAGGTATTTTTTGCATCGGTGAGATCCGGAGGAAGCAGCCAAGTGTTTTTCATGACCCTCAACAGAAACTCCATGATGAACTGGTAACAGAGGAGCACTTGGCACTCACCGCCATGGCATTATTTCTAATTTAAAGGACAATTAAAACACGTGGACTAACACTGTAGAGGCAGAAGCGGAGGGCGCCGAGGAACACCGCTCCCCACGCTCCCCCGGCGCCGCCAGCCCCGGGACGGGGGCTGCGGGCAGGGATGGACTTTCGCGCTTGGACCCCCCCGAGGTCTCCTGATAACGCTGTGTTATAGTGGGTTATGAGTTTTCCTTTATTTTATTTTAATTTTATTTTTATTTTCCTTTCTCTTTGTCCCCTACTTTGTAAGAACGGGGAAAGAAACAGTGTCAAAAAGTCTGTTTTTAATTCTGTCTGCCTGCTAGCATCAAATATATAGTATGTTGTAAAGTTACCAATTAAATCTGGTGAGAGACAGCACAATAAATGTACCTTTTATCTTTGTGATGAAGGCCATAACCGTATAGCTGGGTAATTTTAGAAATCTTTTGCCTTCACCAACATTTACATGTTGCTTTTGGCAGCAACGGCTTAACGGATTTTTAAAGAAGAGAAAACGTAATAGGTTTTTTTCCCCTCTTTTGGGAAATGGATTTTAAGTGGCTAAACTACTAGCCTTAGACTAATAAAAATCAGCTACCATTTTTGTCAAGTCTGTCAATCCATATTTCTATATGGATCTTCACATAATGGTGTGTCTTGAATAGGGACAGAGGTGCCATTTGTTGTTGCTCTCCGGAGGTGCCCGCCTGCCCCGGGGCTTGGCCGCGGGCGCCGGGACGGGGGATCGGAGGAGGAGAGGACGCCGGAGCGGTCGGAGGAGCCCCCGAGGCGGGATTTGTGGCCGCAGACGGCTCCCGGGATGCCGCGGGTGCCGGACCCCCATGCCGAAGCCGGCGTGAGCTGTGGGCGCTCGTCCCCACCACCCGGAGGCAGTCGGCGCGGGGATGGGGATGACGACGACGAAACGAGCTGCCCGTCCCCGGCGTTGCTGGATTGGGCTTGTAAAGAGCTTAAAACAAAAAAATATATATATGTGTGGTTTCTTCGGCCAAGGGTCTGAATCTCTACTCGTTTTTCCGCCCCCTCCGCTCCCTAGGAATTACCCAACATACAGTGAAAGACAACATCTGTGCCGAACCGTGTGTGTGTGTTTAGTTCAGGTTGAATCGTGTCCTTATAAACTCTGCTCAGTTGATTTCCGTTTTCGGTGCGTATCTGGGGTTTTCTTTCTCAGTAGCTGCAAGCATGGCCGCCTGTGGTGTTGGGGTGTCGCATAACAAGGTCTGTGTTGCTGGTTTTAACCTACCTCGTTTCGGTTGGGGTTTGTTTTTTTGGTTTGGTTTATTTTTTTTTTCTTTTTTTTTTTTTTTTTTTCCGTTCCGCTGTCGATCACAGCGCTGTTACCTCCAGCGACATATAGAGAGCTTAACTGGCAATCTTGGTGTACTCAGTAACGATGGCTTTATTAAAAAATGATTAAATCAACAGGACTTGGTCAAACTTGAATCTTTATCGAGGGTAAGGAGATGATGCGGGGTGGGAGGGGGGTGGCTCGGGATGGGACGAAGCATCCCGCGGGCAGGGCATTGCTTCGGTACCTGCGGAGGGATGCTCGGCAGGCGTTGCCTGCGGAGGGATGCTCGGCAAGGATTGCTTGCGGAGGGATGCTCGGCAGGGCACAACCTCCAGAGGAGAGCGGGCAAGAGGTGCTTTGCAGGTGCCTCCTTCACGCCCCGGTCCCGCTCCCCATGGCCCAGCGCAGCCCCAGGCAGCAGCCGCCTGCCCAGCGCCTGGCGAAGCACCCTGCGGAACGCGGTGACGGACGTAACACCCCAACGCTGGAATTAAAACCCCACACGAGTCCCATCACAGAAGACATGTGATTGCCACCGGCTCTTTATATTTTCACGGTGGTTAAAATATAAATAAAATAAAGCCCAGAGCTTTTTATGATGTTCCAAACTGATAACTTTTTTTTTTATTATTATTTCGGTCCCCCTTGAAGTGATGAATACACAGCTTTTGGGTGATTTGGGTTGGGTTTTTTTTTATTGTGAGTTCTTTTTGGTGCAGTGACAATATAGAAGGGAATTGTGATGTTTAAACATAAGGTAGTTTGTGAATGTATTCTTTAAAACTGTAGAGTCGCTTGAATCAAAAAGCAAAAGCAGCCGATATTAACGCAGTCTTGTCTACGGAGTGTGTCCCTGGACATACCACGGAGCAAACGCCTTTCTGGTGCCAACACAATAAACCACAAAACTTCGACATGAAGCCATGCCTTTTACGTTTTTGTAAATCAAAGCTGGGGTGTTAACAGTTAGCGGTGAAGTGGCTTTTTAGGGCTCCAAGTCGTGGTGCCCTTTGCCTGGAGGGGCTCAGGAAAGCGGCGGGTTTGGGGAGGATGAGCGCTGGGGGGGGACGGGGCACGTCCCCTGCTCGCTGCCGGGCAGCAGCCGAGGGATGTCTCGACGGACCGTCACCACCTGAAAACTTCTGCTCTTCTACAAAATCAACCCTTGATTATTCTAAAGAATAATCCCCCTCCAAATACTCCTGGCTTTGATTTGCTTGTCTTTTGTCGTAAGTAAAATAGGCTTGCGGTTGATCAATGCTGTCAGAAACTACTTAATTTTTAGCGTTCAAAGAAATAAAACCTGGTCTCCTTTTAAAATCCGGTTTCTGGGAGGTTTTGACCTTTCCAGAAAGGAAACTTAGTTCTTCAGCGGAGCCGTGCTGCAGGAGGAAAAAGAAAAATCGTGTCTGTGCGTGCAGGAGTCACTTGAGCCTGTTGCAGACCGAATTATTTACAGAGTTGCTGCGAAGTATGGCAGGAACGTTGGGGACAAGTCGCAGCCTCGCTGGTAAATGACAGAAAAGCCCCAGAGGCGGTGGGAGGCCGCGGGGTCGCCCCCAGCACGCTGCGGACACCCGGGAGACGCTGGGTACCACCCCCGAGGTTAAGGATGCTCCGAGGTAAGGCTGTAGCAGCTGCCCCTGGGAATTGAATGTGTTTTCAAAGCTGTTTCCCGCCGTGATTATCAAATGCCTTTTTTCTTGTTGGGAGATTATTTCGGGGTTGATCGTATTATGTATTTTGGGACAGAAAGGGGGATGCTTGAGGTGACCCTGGCCCCGGAGCTGGGCTGGTTGATGGAAATGGTTGAAGTTGTGCCGCAGTTCCTTGTCTCGACCTGGTATCTTTATAACTGCGCTGCAAATTCACCCAATTCTCCCTTTCAAATGTGTTTGGTGGGTCCGAAGCCCCTGTCCCCCGGGTGGCCCCAGCACTGCTGCCTGCCCCGGCTGCTGTGCGTATAGAGACAAAAAATGAGCATATATCATGTTCTTTTTGCGCCAGCCTCTGGTGTGTCTCATCAGCCCGCTCGTACCCGGAGAGCCACCACCTTACGGTCTGGATCTTCCTTTCTTTTCCTTTTTGTTTTTGTTCCGGTTTGTTTTCTTTTTTTTTCTTCCTTTTTTTTTTTTTTTTTTTTTTTTTAAAATATCAAAGCTGCCTCTGGATGTGACCCAAAGGCAATAAAACGGGTGCGCAAATTACCCCGGCCGCAGAGAAAGCCTCACTCTCCGTACGGCGTCTTTAAATTACTTCCAGTGACGTGACAGCACGCTCAGCCCTTCAAAAAAAAAAGCAAAAACCCAACGATAAACTTTAACCCATTGCTTTTATCACGTAGCATTAGATTTAGGAACACCACCAATTACAGTAGACACTACGTATAGTAGGCAACAAGCATGGCGATTCTGCGTGACAGCAGCATTATGCATAGTTCTTACAGTGTATTAATCAGTAACTTATTAGAAATAATGCAAGCGCTGATGTTTGCAAATAACGTAAATGATGCCCATCGTGAAAGGTTAGGATTCATGCTACAGGGTGCAGTCCCCCAGGGTTAAGGGGTTGGATGCTGTTTAGGATTCCTGGCATTTGTGTATTTCGCGCGCTCGGGCAATGAGAAGATGGAAGAACACTTTGGAGCAGCTTCCTGACAGGAGCCCTGGAGAAAAGCCACACAACCCTACGGCACTGGCCAAAGCGCTGAGAGGGATGCGGCGTGTGCTGCTGCCCCGAGAGCAGTGACACCGGCGTCACTACTGCGCTGTACCGGGGACCGGCAGCGATGCCCTCACCGGGGTCGCCCGCCCCCACGGCAGCGCTCGGTCACGCGCGTGGAGACCCGCGTTTGTCATCTGCGTGTTTCAACTCTGCATCGCATGGCGTTCCCGGGGTGACCACGGGATGAGTCTCTCTGGCTGAGCTGCTCTGTTTGCCCTGGCAAGGAACGCCCTGTGCTTTTGTTACCCTCACGTGCCCCTGTTACCCTCAGACGTATTCAAAGATCATCTGAACGTGGCCAAGAGAAAGTACAAGCAAGCTCCAGGCCGGCAAGCTCCCAGGTGAGGATGAGGATGGCAGGGCTGGCGCTGCAGGGAAGATGCCCGTGGGCCAGCTGCCATCTCCCCTTTGCCCTTGGTATCTCTGTGCCCTTGGTCAAATCCCTTAACTGCTGCCTGGCGAGGCTCGACAGCCACGGGACGGGTTGGTGGTGCTCCTGAGCCGTGCTGCGTTGATATCTGCACCCTGCGGTCCCACAACCGGCCGTCAAACACGCAAGAGAGATTAGACGGGATGATCATTGATCCTGGTGGAGTCGGGCATGGTGCTCTGGCGTGTGGGAAGCGTTGTGCTTCAGTTTTCCAAGCGGACAGTCAAGGTGTGATGCTCTGAGAGCCCCTTTGGGAAGTGACTGCAGCGGGAGGCAGATTTACATACCGACCCTTCCCATCCCAGAGCCTCGGGACCAGCCCCGAGCTGGCCTCTGCCAACGGCACGTCCCCATCCAGCCCCCCCGTTCCGAAAAACATGGGCTTGAATCTGTTAGAGTCACTGAGAGCTAAATATGTGCTTAAACTGCTGGGGGACAAGGAGGGTTTCACAGCCCAGCTGGCATCACCGGGAGCAAGAGGCGAGGAAACCCCGGATACCCGCTGGCAGCATCCCACCCCGCAGGGAGGGTCAGAGGGGCCGGGAAGGGATGGGCAAGTCCCAGGACAGCTTCACGCCTTTCGCCAGCAGACCTGGCTGTGGGAGGCTGGTGGCCACGGGACTTCCAGCCTTCGGAATCCAAAGTTTCCATGGAAGTGGCCGGCCCGTTCCTGGAGAGGCGATCGATGCTCACCCTGCCTCCCCACCGCTGCCCCAGCCTCTCCGCACCCCCTCCCCGAGAAGCCGGACCAAGGGAGGGCTCTGCGCTGTGAGCAGCAGCGGGGAGGACACCACAGGCCAGGGCAAGGCCACCCTGCTCCCTCCTTTCGGTATGTAGCTGGCCTTTGTCCCCTCAAACCGCCTCCGGTGGGCTGGGAAGAGCAGGGGGGAAAAGCAGCATCCTCCCTCAGCCAGGCACCTGCGATGGGATGGAGATCCCGGAGGGGGTCATCGATCCCGGCCAGGAGTTTCGCGGTGCCCGAGGGTTTCAGTTTGGGATGCTGGGTCAGGGCTCCGTCTTTTTTTTTTTTTCCCCACATCAAACTTGAGCAGGTTGTTAATTGCCTGACCCCGCCAGCCCCCCGCGCGGAGGCATTTAACCACGGCGCAAAGAACCGGTGCTTGTAAATGCCTGGGTATCCACACAGCGCGAGCAAACAAATGCGACGGGCAAAGATCTCGGCTGGAAGGACAAATATTGGGGAAAAAAACTTCAAAAAGCTCAGCCTCGGGGCCCTCCCCCTTGCAGCTACGCCAGCCCACGAGGAATGTAGGCGCTGCGGCTGGAATCAATGCCTGCATTAAAGCGATGAACTTTTCTCCTCCAGTTAAAGTTTTACTTTACTGGAAGAGACCAGTGCAAAGATTAGTGGTCCTGCTCATCTTTTTTTTTTCCTTTTTCCCCTTCCTCTGTAGAAAGTACATTTTGTGCCCATGTGAAGCCTGGCTGACTGAGAGCATCACCCAATGAGTCGCCGTTAACTTCGCTGCCGGACCCGTCAGGAGTTTATCTGGGGGGTAATGAGCATTAATCACCTTCCCTGGGCTGATTCAGACTTTGACGTCTCTGCTACGGATGCCACCGCCCGCCCTGGCCCGGCGGCTCCTCTGGCTGATGATGTCAAGGACGGCGAAGCCCGAGCGGGACCAGCTCAGACCAGCTTGGGCAGATGGGCAAAGTTCACCAGGAGCGCGCGAGCCCAGCCATAGGGCTGCGCTATTCGCCAGCATCGGCAACAGCTGACAGCCCGGCAATCAGCTGGCGGTGCCAAAAGGCTCAGCGTTGCGCCGTTTGTGGGCTTTTTAAGGAAAATGTTGTGGTGTTGTAATGTTCTGGGTAATTTTGCCACGTTGTGGCTCCATAAAGGCATGCAGCCGTCTCCTCTGAGTGCTCAGGATGTATACGCACAGGGGTGTACGAGCATTACAGCTACGCAGGTATGTATGTACATATATATAGAGAGAGAGACCTTTACACATATTTATTTATATATGTTTGGCTGTGTATGTTATATACACACAAAAATATAGTTTAAAGCAGGTGCCAAGTAAACACTAAATAAAACACTCGGTCATTTTCCAGCTTCTTTGCTGCATATGCTGGAAAGGTTCCTTCTTGCGAATTCAGCAAGGGGTTCGCGTTGGAGCACATCAACCCGGCACAGAAGCCAAGAAAGGTGTTGAACATCTCGAAATAGGCTGTAGCGTGTTCCCAGGTCCCTGGAATGTCGCGTCGTGGACTGTTCAATGGAGGGAAGCCCCAAATCAGCCTTTCAGCTGGATCATTTGGATTTCCGAGGTCCGCTCCATGCCTTTGCCGGTCTCCCGTTGTTTCGTTTGTTCCCCCAAATACAGGGATTGGTAGCGGCTGCTCTGACCCGAGCGGTGGCCAAATAACGCGGGGAAGGCTTGGGTTTCTCATTAACTCCAGAGTTGATATAGTCCCATCTCTCGGCGCACCAGCCAGACAGTTTTCCCGTTCCCTCTTGTCTCCATCCCAGCCCTGCTGTCCCTCTGTCCCTGCCCAAGCTCCCACCTCACTCCGCAGCCCAGGACAGTGACCGCTCCCGGGAGGACAACGGAGGAGCTGCCAGATGGACAAGAAAAGCAAAATGCAAGAGGAGAAGGTAACTACGGCTCGGTGGTATTTTTACACTAGAATTTCTGTGGGAGCCCAGCACCGAGCAAGGGTATTTATTGCTTGCCAAGACCAAAACCAACACAAAAAAATCCCCTCCCTTAAGTAATTGCTCTTTGATGACTGCCCTTTTGCAGGGGCAAAGGGGTCAAGGGATTATTTTTTATTTTTAAGAGCTCAGATAATTTTGACTGTGATGGAAGGAAATAATACTTTTGAAAGAGCACTGCCGAAAAACACCATTTTGGTCATTTTTCCTAGCTGTTCTGCTCAGCGGAGGTGCTGAGATGGGATGGGACAGGGCAGCGGGGAGAGCCCCGGCACAGATTGCCCTTTGTGGGGCAACATGGCTCTGTCCTGGGGGCCTGATCCTGCCCATCCCTGGAGGCTTCGCCTTCTTCGGAGCCAGTCAGAGCGCCTGTGCTGCTGCAGCAGCATCCCTGGGTGCCACCGTCCCGGGCAGCGGGGTCCCTTGGGACGGGGATGGGGTCCCTCGGGACAGGGATGGGGTTTGGGGAGGGCTGGGACAGCGGGATGAGGCTGTTCTCTGCTTCCTCCCCCAGCACCTCACAGGAACGCTGGTCCTCTCCGTCTTCACCGCGGTGTTGGGCTTCTTCCAGTACGGCTACAGCCTGGGTGTCATTAATGCTCCCCAAAAGGTAAGACGAGCCCTCCCCAAGCCATGCACAGCCGAGGGACGAGGGCTTTGGGGCAGCCAGGGCTGGTTTGTCCCTCGCAGAAGGGACCTTCCCCAGCCGCTACCTCCCGTGGTACAAAGCCCCCACGATAAGGCAGCGGGGTGAGAAAACATTGAAGATACCCCCTCCTCACTGCCACCCCCCGCAGCGAAAGGAGCGGGGCTCTGCACGCCGTGCTGCCGTTCCCCCCTGCAACGCTGTCCCTGTGCCCGGACCGAGGGACGGCACCTCTCCGCGGGTGCCGAATCCGGGCACCGCGTGCACCCCGTCCCCGGGAGGAGGCGTCGAATGAGGGGGGGATGCTCCGCGCCTGCCCTCGCGGTCCCTCCCCGCTGGGGGTCCAGCTGTTGGGGAGCTGTGGGGGACCCCGAGATTCCAGCCCTGCAGAGCCTGTGGTGAAAAAGCTTTTCCTGGGGCAGGAAAAAAAAAAAAAGAAACCAAAACAGGGTTTGGGGGTGGTTATAGATTTGAGCTGACGGCGGTTTTCCTCTTTGCCCGTCACAGGTGATAGAAGCCCACTATGGGCGTGTGCTGGGCATCGCCCCCCTGGACAGACATGCCATCAACACCTCCGGGGAGGACGGCACCAGCGCCGTCCCTGGCACGGAGCCCTGGGGTGGCACCGAGGGCACGCTGGCACCCCCGGCTGACGCGGGCGAGGATCTCGGCACCTCCCCGCACCTCATCCTCACCATGTACTGGTCCCTCTCCGTCTCGGTGTTCGCCATCGGCGGCATGGTCTCCTCCTTCACCGTGGGGTGGATCGGTGACCGGCTGGGGAGGTGAGGGGACCTTGTGTGCTCTGACTCGCGTGCCAAAGCCCAAGCCTTTCTGTTTCATTTTTGCCCTGGAACCGTTTCTTCCCCGCAGAAATACAATTTGTGTTATTTTCCACAATCTAATGAAAAAAAAAGACATAACCTCAAGCCTCCAAAATACTGTTCCAAGCATCACAGAGGTCTGGCTTATTAAAACCCTCAATTATACATCAGACATTTTATTGCAACTTTTTGCAGTTCAGACAAGCAGCTGATGAGCAGCCTCGACTAACTTCCAAATTCCCCCCTTTCTTTCCATGGCAAAGGGGAGAAGAGGGCATCTGCATGGCATTGGCACAGGCTGTATAATATTCTTTTAGCTACTCCGATTGCAGCCCTGTCTGATGTTTTTCCAGTGCCTACAACCATTATTTTTTCCCGTGTAGTGCTGATTAAGTCACTTAGTAGCTCTGACTGTATGTCGCGATGGCTGCTTTGGCTGCGAGAGGAGTCAGAACGAGCTGTGCTGCTGCTGCCTTGCAGGGTGAAAGCCATGCTGGTGGTGAACGTCCTCTCCATCGCCGGGAACCTCCTCATGGGGCTGGCGAAATTCGGGCCATCTCACATCCTCATCATCGCCGGGAGAGCCGTCACGGGGCTGTACTGTGGTAAGTCCCGGCAGGGTTATCTGTCCCTTGGCTGGCCGCTGCGTGCTGCAACGCTCCAGGGCTGCCGTCAGAATTTCTTCTATTTTAAAATCTTTTTTTTTTTCAGTTCAGAAGTGGTTTCAGAGGTGGGAGTTTCCCTCTTCCCCCTGTGTCTGTCCTTCT
The DNA here is from genome assembly GCF_964199755.1 of Larus michahellis. Lineage (NCBI taxonomy): Eukaryota > Metazoa > Chordata > Aves > Charadriiformes > Laridae > Larus > Larus michahellis. The sequence goes on from NC_133901.1 coordinate 5,080,598, forward strand.
CAATCCAGGATCTTTCCCATTTGGGTCGGTTCTATCATGAAATCGTTTTATTTTACATATCCTAGAAAGGAGCAACTCCCTCTTTTCTATCTCAAGGCTCGGTCTTGGTGGTGGCGGCTGTAACAGTATGTTATCAGCCATGCTGTTTAATAGGTTCCCTAGACAACAGTACTATCTAGCACACAGTACAGGAGTACTGTACATAGCAGGGATAAGATAGTAGGCAAATAATATGCAATCACATAAGAATTAGCATAGAAATAACAGCTCATTATCACTGTTTCTGGTATGCAAATACAACACTCCACTCTGCAGGTTCAAGGCAAGTTTTAAGAAAGCTCTTTGCTCTGTGATAACTTCTCCCAGGGGATGATCTCTGCTCCATGCTCCTACGTGTGTGTTCAAGTGTAAAGGCTTCCCAGCTCGGGAATCTGGGGATATCCTGGCACCTTTGCAGGGTGCGGGTGGTTCCCAGGCAGGCACGAGGGACATGGTGGGATGTGGGATGCAGCACACGGGCTCCATCTTCCTTTCCTATTTGGGAATTGGTTTTTGCTGGTTGCTGAGCTGTGGTCTAGAGAGGTGACAACCATGTGTGCCTGGTGCAGGGCTCTCCTCCGGACTCGTGCCCATGTACGTCAGCGAGGTCTCTCCCACGGCCCTTCGAGGAGCACTGGGGACATTGCACCAGCTCGCTATCGTCACGGGAATCCTCATCAGCCAGGTAAGAAAGAAAGCACACGAGTCCAGAAAGGATATTTCAGAGACTAGAGATGCCCCAGGGATATGCTGAGGTATCACTCACCATTCCTCCCCGAAACTGAAGGAGAGTGGGAAGCCATCTGCTCTAATGGGGTTAAACTCCTACCTTGAGTCAGAGGTGTCCTTAACAAAGATGACTTCTCATGAAATAAAAAGTACTTCTGCAAACAATTTCTCCCCTCCACTGCAAAGTTTTTGCAGCCATTTCATCCGAGTCAGGCTGGATCCTGAGTATGAGATCCCTGATATTCAGGTACTCAGAAAAGGCTTCATCAAGAAGCAGGGAGTCCAACACAGAATCATGGAATCATAGAACCACAGGGTTGTCAGGGACCTCTGGAGATCATCTCGTCCAACCCCCTGCCAGAGCAGGGTCACCCAGAGCAGGTGGCACAGGAACGCGTCCAGGTGGGGTTTGGAATGTCTCCAGAGACGGAGACCCCACCACCTCTCTGGGCAGCCTGTGCCAAGGCTCTGCCACCCTCAAAGGAAAGAAGTTCCTCCTCATGTTTAGGTGGAACTTCTGATGCTCAAGTTTGTGCCCGTTACCTCTTGTCCTGTCCCCAGGCACCACTGAAAAGAGCCTGGCCCCATCCTCCTGGCACCCACCCTTTCAGTATTGATAAGTGTTGATAAGATCCCCCCTCAGCCGTCTTTTTTCCAGACTGAAGAGACCCAAATGCCTCAGCCTTTCTTCATAAGAGAGGTGTTCCAGTCCCCTCAGCATCTTCCATCAGCATTGCCCACCAAGGCAGGAGTCCCAGCTACATGACAGGTTGGCACATAAATGTACTGAGAACCAACACATCCAGAAAAACTTAACGTAATCACAAAGTTCCTCTAATCTGACTTAACCAAAGACTAGGGACAGACCATGGGGGAAAAAAAACCTTGCAAGGTAGATCCTGCCAGCTCCACTGGCTGTGGGAATACAAAAAATGCATCGCCAATTGTAGAAGGAAAAAGGTCGCAAGGACTCACAACCCCTCTGGAGGACCTTTTTCAATGCCACAATGACACACTGAAGCAGAGCTCCAGTTAGCCTATTTGCTGAGCTGCAGCCCTGGTGTTCAGACTGTGCTGGTTAGTGGCCAGGCAGCTGGGGCATCCCACACCACGTGGACCTCCACCCAAGCTCCGCACCTTTGTGGAAGTGCTTAGGACACATATGCCCATAAAAACCCATACCCTAAAAACGCAGGATAGCAAGGTCCGAGGAGAAAACACTTAATCGGGATGCCTCTATTTGCTGAGTGCTTCTGGCCAGGCACATATCTCCTGCCAGTGGCACATCCCAGTGAGGACCGAGTCACCCCAGGGTGGGGAACAGGCTTGCAGAGGGCTGTCCCAAAGCCTCACTCATGACATTTTACGCCATCTGTTCATTCCCTCCTTGTAAATGTGCGTCATAACTAAAGAAATCAAATTGCGAGGACTGAGAATTGGTATTTGCTTCTAGTTTTCTTCCAGGTCGCCACTTAGAAATGCCATAGTGGTCCATCGCTTTCTTCTTCTAGGGTGCAAAATAAGCCATTCACACGTGCCTCAATTATTCCAGGTCCTCGGACTAGACTTTCTCCTGGGCAATGACGAGATGTGGCCCCTGCTCCTCGGTCTGTCCGGCGTGGCTGCCCTCCTGCAGTTCTTCCTGCTCTTACTGTGCCCCGAGAGCCCACGATACCTTTACATCAAACTGGGGAAGGTGGAAGAAGCTAAAAAAAGTAAGACACACATTCTGGGCTTGTCTGGAGTTGCTTTTATACTATACATAGTATTAAACACAGAAGGACGAGGCTTGAGCGTGGTGTCTCAGCGCTTTCACAGAACTAACGTGCAGCCGCCCCTTGCCAAGCAGACACATTTTTGGGGCTTGATGTGCCATAGGAGTCCTCAGAGCAAGAGGATGTGACTGTCCATGTGGTTGGCTTACCCTGGGTTTTGGCTAGAGAGATCCTTGTCCTTACTCTGCTCCTCATCTACCATGAAAATAAAATGCCAATCTTTTCTTTCTCTTAAGGTTTGAAAAGGCTCAGAGGAAACTGTGACCCGATGAAAGAGATTGCTGAGATGGAAAAGGAAAAGCAAGAAGCTGCTAGTGAAAAGAAAGTCTCCATAAGGCAGCTTTTCACCTCTTCGAAGTACAGGCAGGCTGTTATCGTAGCGCTGATGGTGCAGATATCTCAGCAGTTCTCAGGAATCAACGCGGTGAGTCTCCCAAAACGTTTGCCTATAAAGAAATCCACACTGAGCATGAAAAGGCAATGCTGGCTCCATCCAAGCCATGTAGGGGTGAAGAGAAGTCTCTCCCGTGACTGCAGTAGGCTCCTCGGCCACCATCATCAGTGATGAAGGTGGACATCACCACTGAGCCAGGCTGCGGGAGGGCAGGAGGGGAGAAGGATGCGAGGGAGTTCAGTATGAAACCAGCTGGCACAGCGAGTCGTAGAATCATCATAAAATTGTCTGGGTTGGAAGGGGCCTTTCAGATCATCGAGTCCAACCATCAACCATCAGAGTTCACACTGAGCTCTCCCGTGACCCTTCTCAAACCTGGGTATGTCAGCAGTTTGCTCTCTACCTGCTCACCCCAGGAGCCACGCAATCACCCTCTTTTAGCAATTTTTAGCTGAACAGTTTTTGCAGCATCTCCTGGGATACCAGAAATTACCATTTTATATCTAGAAGCACGGAGCCGCCTTTTCAAAATTGGCTAAGACTCGGATTTTTGGAAGCCTGGTGGCAATTTGACAAAGGCTGAGGCCTCTGTCCCACCACCTTTCAAAACTCTGAGAGCGTTCCCGCACCGCAGCGCGGGGCAGCCTGCAGGGATGCTCAGCCTTGCAGGGCTGAGCCGGGGATGAGCAGCCCGTGGAGCCCGACTGCCCCAGCTCGATGCTGTGCCCAGCCCCATCCACCAGCCGTGGGGTCAGCCACCCATTTACCTCCTGCCCTGAACTTCCACGAGATAGGAATTGCCTTATTTGTTGAGAGAAGGGAAAGACTTGAGTCATTCCAACGTAGCAATATTTTAAAATTCATTTAAAACTCAGTCATGTTCAGGTATTTGTCTCCAGCGCTCGGCGCTTGTGATCTGGCGTTCAAGATTAAACACGGGACTACATGCCAAAAAAAAAACAGCTTAAAATGTGCAAATGCAATAGCTCTGGAGGGGAATTTCAATAGGAATTCTAACTCCCTCAGGCTCCTTTGAAAGTTTCAGCTTTAATTATTACAAGAAGCCATTAAAAAGTTGGAAAAGTAATCATAATTAAATTACTTCACATCTCAGCCAAGCAAGTGCAAGGCTTCCCTCAAGAGAACAAAAAGTTCCACCAGCCCTGTTACCTAATCCTTCATCCTCATGTATTTTGATAGATCTTTTACTACTCTACAAACATTTTCGAGAGAGCTGGAGTTGACCAACCAGTTTACGCAACGATTGGCGTTGGAGTGGTGAACACAGTCTTCACTGTTATCTCCGTAAGTAAATGTTCCTGCCCCTTAGGCTACAAAAACACGTAAGCTAGAATGTGGTTTGGAAATTTGATTTTTATCCTGGAGCTGGGGCTGGGATATGCGATTTTGCAGGGCTGACCCTGCGCGCCTTGCAGGAAAAAATCATTCCCTGGGCAAGTCTCGTTTGAAAAATCAAGCCTTGAAATACAGCCTGTTGCTATCAAACAGCACCGCTGAATGCCTCGTGAGTGAAAACTGCATCACCGTGTTTGGGGAAGCTCTGGTAGTTCAGCGTGTCCCCTCAAAATAAAAGCTGCCTTTGAGACTGAAATTCTGCGGGTCCTATTCCCCCTGGCGTTGCGATGGGGAAGCCAGTAGCTCACAATCTCCCTCTTACCTGTTATCTTTCAAATTGTTTTCCGTATGTACATAGTGCCTGCACGAGTGATATCCAGAGGCTATTCCACAGTAATAAATTAATCTAGCACCTATCCTCATCGTATTTGCGCAGTGCTCCGCAGCAATAAAAGGATGGTTCCGTTTTCACAGCCTTTCCTTTCATTGTCTCTCTCCTGAGAGTATTAACACAATTCCTATCAGCAGGCAATTATTTTTTTTTTAATGTGGCCATTAATATAAGATCAGGAAATGCCAAGCCCATTTCCCTCACATCTCTAGAGAGACTTAGGGAGGAAAGGACTTCTACCCACCACGAAGCAGGACTAGCTACAGGGTAGAAATACACAGCTCTGAGAGATCTTAGTCCAGCGTGCATGAGACAGGAGGTCTTGGGGCGAACCTGCTTTAGAAGTAGGTCATCCCAGGTCCCATACAGAGGAGAAAAGATGATGTTTATTGTGAAACGAGGCACGGAGGCATGCAGTTGGAAGAGGTCTTTCTCCAGCTTGGAGGGTCTCCTGCAGTTTGATCTCCACCTTGGGGCTGTGGTACTTGCAGCCTGGGGCATTTGATCTTTGCTTCTTTTGGCCAGGAGCACTTAAAGATTACCTGCATCTGTCAATAAATGACTGACCCCGATCAAAAGGCAGAAGCATCGACGGCTGGGTGGACCTTGGCAAGGGGAGAAGGGAGCGCAGAGGCTCGCCCTCTGCGGCTTCACGAGTCTGCAGGATGAACTGCCTCCAGGAAAACAGATGGTCTCTCGGAAGCATAAATCACTTGCTGTAACGGCAGGAAAGATTGAGCTGATGGCCAAAGGTGTCCTTTTGAGCAGAGGGGAAGGAGCAGGCAGCCTCAGAGGCCAGGGCACGGTATGTTAGGGCAGGCCAGATGCACTGTCCTCTGGAGTTACCTACACCTCCCCATTGGGTGAAGTGGTTGGTACAGCCTTAGATGTCAAAAGTTGGGTGAGATGGCTGGAGTTCACTAAGAGGAGCGGAGAAGGAGCAAGCTAAGCCTTGTGGCTACCAGGGAAGCAGAAGGAGTCTGGGAGAAACTGGAGGAAAAAATCCTGACTCCAGCTGCTACACAACTACCCCTGCCCTAGGACTGGCAAGGTGCAATGGCCGGTGAGGTGACTTGATACATGCTGCATTTTCAAGGTTGCTTCCAAACTAATGCAGACCTAGCAAATTTATTTAAAAAAAAAAAAAAAAGAGAGAGAAAAAATGTCCATAGTCAGCAATATATGTGTAGGAGCAGTGGGAAGTCCTGAGAGCTTGGCAATGCATGAGCTGTGAGTATATGTGGGTTTGTCCTGCCCTTGGCAGGGCAACTGCTCAGTCTGGCTCCCTAACAGCCACCAGCAGAGTCTCTGACACTTGGAAACCAGCACATAAATCTCCACCGCGAGAGCTAAAAGGGCAGAAGCGCAGCGTGGTAGCGGTGACAGGCTGCTCATTGCTGATGGACCTGATTGAACCTCCTGAGAACGGCGATGCTGGAGACTGAGCTGCTGCACATGTTTCTACAGGTCTTTCTGGTGGAGAAGACAGGCAGGCGGTCCCTGTTCCTGGCTGGTTTGATGGGCATGTTAATAAGCGCCGTGGCCATGACAGTTGGACTTGTGCTCCTGGTAAGGATTTCTCTCCATTTTTTTCTCTATGGTTTGCAAACAAGAGAAGACCAACCACCCTTTAAAAGTTAATGTTTTGCATTTTCATCTCAAAGAAGTTCAGAAAACGTTTGTCCTTAGAAGGGACAGTTCAAAGTGGCCATAGCTGGAGCCATCTCTGGTTACGGCAGTGCCTGAGGACATTGCACTCTTTGGCCCCTGAGATACCCCAGTGCTGCTGGAAATGATGTGTGTCCCCTGTCCCCTCCCTGAGCCCACTGACAACCTCAGCTCCTTACACAGCAACTGCACTATTCGCACAGCATAGTCCCATGCCTGCTAAGAAAACCCAGGGCATACCTCCACGTGCCCTAAACCCTCAACCTGCATCTCCCTGGCTTGGCACAAGGATGCTAGACTACCATCTTGTCATAAAAAAGGGAGAAATTATTCCTTCGACACCCAGGAGAGGGGTCAGGCTGTGAGACACGGGGCAGAACCGGCAGGGGATGGAGCCAGCCCCCATCAAAATCAGTCCAAAGCACTGGTGCAAGCCCCAGTGATTTGCAAGAGTTTAGAGCTTTAATTATGCATGTCCAGTCCCCACTTGTCTGAATAGAAAGAAATTTCTGAAAAAGAAGCCTAATTAAAGTAATTAGTGATAATTAATGAGTCGTGTTGGGACCGTAACACTGAGCGCACCTTCTTGCAGAGCGAGTTTGCCTGGATGAGCTATGTCAGCATGGTCGCGATCTTCCTCTTCGTCATCTTCTTTGAAGTGGGGCCGGGGCCCATCCCCTGGTTTATCGTAGCCGAACTGTTCAGCCAAGGCCCGCGCCCCGCCGCCATCGCCGTCGCCGGCTTCTGCAACTGGACCTGCAACTTCATCGTGGGAATGTGTTTCCAGTACATAGCGGTAAGAAACCCCTCTAAAACCGGACCGATACGGTGTGGGATGTGCACGTGCCTCCCAGATCTCCATCCCCAAGTCCCGCTGGGCAACTCAGCCACCCAGGGTAGGAAGGTGAAGCCATCCCCGCGGTGCTGATGGTGGTGTCCCCTGTTCTCATTTCCCCCCACTGCAGGATCTGTGCGGACCGTACGTGTTTGCGATCTTTGCAGCTCTGCTTCTAGTCTTCTTTCTGTTCGCTTACTTCAAAGTACCAGAGACGAAAGGAAAGTCCTTTGAGGAGATCGCAGCTGTGTTCCGCCGCAAGAAGCTCCCAGCCAAAGCCATGACTGAGCTGGAAGACCTGCGAGGCAGTGAGGAGGCATAGATATTGCCACGGACCCAGAAAGGAGGGACTGAACATGGACCTCCTTCAGGCGCCGCAGGAATAACATTGGGCAAAAGTCTCATTTCTCAAAAACCTTGCAGCTGGCAGACCAGGAGGACCCATCCATCAGAGGCCTTCTGGCTGCTGCGGCTCACACCTCCGAGCCGCAGATGCTAGCCTGGAGTTTTACTCTGAAATACTCGGTACAACTGGGCTGTGGGAAGAGCCGGGGAAAGGACAGGAGGAATACATTGCATGTGCGTCTCCATGCCCCACTGGAAGAGCCCAGTGGGACAATGATCTTCCTACTTGGCAAAGCATTACATTGAGCAGGGTCATTGCTCAGATGGAATGAAGGAAAGAGGGGTCGGGTGATGCTGTAGCCTCATGTTTTCACCTTTTTGTCCCGTGCTTGCTGCTTCCTTCTGCTGAGTGAGCTGATGCCTTGAGAAATCAACTGCTAGTGCCGTTGTGCTACCAGCGCACGGCACTGATCACCCGAGGTGCTAAGGAAAACAGACCGAGCAAACTCCCCCTTACTCTTGCCTGTGCAGAGGAAGAAGGTGGATCCCACCTGGATCGGTTGGGATGCACCTCGCTTGCTTTGCTAACCGTGCATTACGGAATCTCATAAGGATTTCTCAAGTCACAACATTTTTTTGGAGAATCTTAGAAACTCTGTCTGGGCTGATGTGCCTTGTTTTTTCTTTTGTTTCAGCCAGACTGTTTACCTCCTCTTTCCTCCTCCGAAGCCTTTCCTCCCTCCTTTATCCCTGCAGCAGCACAAGCCACAGCACATCCTTGACCACGCAATGAGTCCAGCTGACATCCCTCCTGTGGTGTGACCATCACCAGGTCACCTCCCCTCACTGCTCCTCCCTCCCCACCCTCTGCCTCTGCCTCCCCTTCCTTTTGTACAATGCTTAGACCCACAGGCTCCAGCTTCAGCGCGGGCTCCCCGTACCCTAACACTTAATGATAATAAGGGGAAACGGATATTGCAGCGTTAACTGGAAGGTGCCCCACCAATCCGACCCCGACTTTGCACCACTTAAGGTTTTGCTGGCTGGATGTGCTTCAGACAACATAGTGTGCGAGCAGGAGGTTGTGTTGTTTCTATAGCCTTGTTTGTGCTTGTTTAGCTTCTTCATGAGATGCTTTTATGTGACAAAATCAAATCGCAAAGATTTTTCTTCCTTTTTTTTGGGGAGGATATGTTGGGATCATTGTAAAAGCCTGCTCTCTATCTGCTTGACTTTTACGATTTGCATGTTCCTCGTTGTCCTACCAGGTTACTTTCTAGCAACTTTCTCAGGATAGAAATCCATTATTTATTTAGAGATGAAGCACCAGCATTGCTCAGTCACTGTGACTGCCAGTGACAATAAAGTAACAGAGGATGGAACACAATGAAAAGCCTGAGGACAGATGGACCAAGGAGGATCGTAGGCTGGATTTGGTTTTAGGGAAGGTCCCCGGTGCACAGAAGAGAGCAGCGGAGCTGGGGCGCAGGCTCTGGGTCAAGCCGTCAGAGTCTGTCTGCTGTAAACAGGTCTCCTCGGGTGAGACCAGCGTGGCAGGCTCAGAGCCACTCCATGGCGTCTAGTGCAGGCATTTAAATGTTATCATGGATTCTCTGAATGTAAAAAAAAAAAAAAAGGACAAAAAAGAGATGGGTTCTTGCTTTCAGCAATGTTATCTACGTCTGTTACATAAAAGTGACAATGAGCAACATCTACGGCATGTGTTGGCTTGCACCGTTGTGGTTTTTTTTTTCCCTCTGCACATCTCAGTCATGTTTCCAGCTCCAGATGGGAGGTATTTTCGTGGCAGGGTATGTTTGCTCCATAGGTGATAATTGCTGTGCAAACCCCTCAGCTAAATCCCTTTGAAATGGATGGTCCAGAGGTGAGACTGCAGGGCTGGGAGGCAGCCCTGGCGCCGGTGGGAGCTGGCTCTGCATCGGGATGGACCTTCACTGGAGGCACGCAGGCATCTAACCCCAGCTGTCCCCACCAGCCACCTGTAAAAGCCCCCTGTAAAGCGCACCTCTGCTTGCATGGGCGCTGGTGCAGCTTAAAACTTGGTGCTGGGACCTCTCTAGGCACAACAGGCAGGAGCGACGGGGTTCGAAACAGATTTGCCCCTGCTCTGGGGGCAAAGCCAGGCTGGGTTCCCTCCAGGAATGGGAGGATGGGACAGCAGAGACAGGGAGGGTCCTGGCACTGGGCTCACAGATGTCCCCGCTCGGTCCTTGTCAGATGGCCAGTCCATACAAACGAAAGGGCTCGAGCTATGGCCACACAACGGTCATACAGGTGGCTGAACATGAGAAAGGCTGGCCAAAACTGCTTCTCTAAACTTCTGCTGAGCTTCGTCCTAATGCCTGAGGGGCTTCAGTCAGTGACACTGTCAGCAACTCTGCAGCGAGGGCTCATTTATTTAGCAACATTCCGAACTGCCAGTCTTTGTTTTCCTGCGTGTTACAAAGTGAATGAGAATAGAAAGCCTGATCTGATTACTGTAATGTAGCACATTCATTAGTTTAACAAAGCCCACAACACTAACACTGCCCATAGCTATATTCCTGAACTTCACGGAAGATCTGCCTGGGGGTTCAGAGGCACTTAAGGAAAATGACTCTCTAAAAACGGTTGTCAGCTGAAAGCCGTGTGTATACTTAATCAGCCTTTCTCTCCTTGTTTCATCCCACACCTCTATGAAGGTTCTGGCTAAACAGGAGCCACAGAGCTAGCAGACTTCACATGCCACTAATTATTTTTTCCCAGTCTGCTTCCAGCATGCTGTGAATTCTGTGGGCTAAGGAGACGCACCCCGAGTTTCAGATTGTGCTTCCTCACCGCTGCATATAAGGGAAGCCAGCCTTCTCCTTCCTGGCTGGGACCTCCCACCAGGGACCCTCTTGGGCCACAACTGGACAACATGCCTTCACGCCTTTTACTATTATAATTTCATTTATTTGTATATCCCCCTGGACATGATGCTTTGCTCACCCCGGGATGTTTCAAATCAATTCCGCTCACGGTTGCGGTGGGGCGGGCTGCAGCCTGGGGTGGGATGTGCAGAGCTCGGCGCTGCCGAAGGCTGCAGCAACCCCTGTCCTCACCAGCGCTGTGGTGGAAGGATTACGCTGATACGCTGGGCTGTGCTATCACAAGTGCACTTTTACCACGTGTGACGATGCAGGAAGGGGTCATACAAGTTGACTAAATCTGCAGATGTGTTTACTTCTGTCTTGTCACATCAGGCTGGTAATTAGGACTGTACACTTTATCTGTCCTTGCTACCTGCAAGTTCCAGTTCAAACTTGTTCTTGAGACACAGCTCGTTGAATCATTATTTTTATCTCTCAGCGTTACAGTTTTACTAAGTTGCTAATCATTAAGAAAATTTAAAAGACCAAGTCAGACTTATTAGCTAAATGGTCATTGCACTTTAGTTAACATGCGAAATATGTCGCCATACTGTGGTTGGCTAATAATGCAATATAATTAATAATACCTGAGAAAGCATCTCGTCAGCAAGAGCTTTGACAGTGTTTTCCTAATGTGCTGAGATGACAGCCATTAAGACTTTCCTGTTGTGTCAGACAAATGGCTAACGATATCCAGTTTCCCACTCTCTAGGCATAATTTTAAAATTAGTTTGACTTCCCTAATCCAATAAACTCAGGACATTTGGCCCCATTAACACTTTCCACACTAATTTATCACAGATTTTTCTGCCTCACTTCAACTTGTTTTTCGTCGCTGAGAAGCGCTACCCTCCATCTCCCGAGTCTCAGCCGATGAGGATGAAGCTGAACCAAGTGCTGCATATGCAGGGACCAAGCCTTTGAGGTACCACGGATATTCCAAGGTGCTCCGTGTCCTTATCTTTCACTGAAATCTATGGGACCTGCGGAATTACAAGCTCTGCATCCAGCAGCACATGTAAGCATGAGATTTAATTTAAGGTAACTAAGCCTGTGCTCAAGTGTTTTCACTAAATCCTGAAGCTTTACCCAGAGGCACAGCCTGAATAGCTGTGCTGAAGGAATCTCCTCCCCAGCAGGGTGGCAATAAATCCTGGCTGTAGATCAGCGGTCCTTAAATTTTACAGGCTGTAGGTGTAACTGCAGACCCGAGGCTTGGGCAGCGAGTGCCTCGTGGGTTTGCCCCCCTCTATTCTGTTCAGGAGAGAGAGCATCTCGCACGACTATGAAAAGCACCAGGCCCCCCATGTCGTGCGTGGGATATCACTGGACTAGCACCAACTGCAGCCCCAGGAGGAGGGAACAGCCGGAGTTACTGTGTGCTTTCCCCCTTCCTTGTGGGAGTTACAGGTGGTTCCCGCCAGCTCAACGTCCCTGCGTTGTCACCACTTGCCTCTGCTCTCGTGTATGCCCAGGGTAATTCCCTGGGTAATTCAGCTGGCACGGCTCTCTGCGCATACCTCATCCGACCACGTTTGTCCGGCTGGGCGGTTGTGTGGACCACGGAAGAGGTAAGGGTGACCACGGAGCAGGCAGAGCCAGTACTGCGGTAGTTTTTAAGAGCCCCAGGGCATGCAGCCCCGAATAACTGTAGGAACCATCCAGCATCCCAGAATCCCTTTCTCAAGGCTGATACAAATGCAAAGTGAGTCACTGGCACTGCATTCCTTCTTCCTAGGAAGCAGAAGGTGAACGGCAGGATTAAAGCAGTGCCTGCAGCAGAATTGGGTGCCGATGGCAAGGTTGCTGCAGAGGCTCTTTAACTGGGCTCACACTACATGGAGAGATCGTATGTAGGAGCTCAGAGGGTCTGCTGAGCCTGGCACTGTCCTGTGGAGGTGGGGTCACCACTGCCCAGCCTCTCTTGTGTCCCCCTGCTCGAGGCTGTGCGCAGAAGCCAGTGTGAACCCTCACCCCCAGGTGAGGACACGTTGGTGGGATCCCAGGTGAGAGTTCAGCAGTTGAAACGGAGACGTTTGCTCAAGTTGGAATAGGGTTGTTTACGCCGCTTTGCTCATGACCCGTTATTTCTAACCTTGTGACCTGAACCAAGTCTTGCTGAATGAGCCTCCCTCTACTTTCCCATGGCACCCACCCAGCGTTGAGGGGAGCAAGGCTGGGTAAACTGCTCAGCGTTGCTCTGCGACTGGCCCCCTCTCAGCTAGCCTGCAGGGCTTTCCTGTGGCAACCTCTTCTATCCTCCGGGCACCCCTGGACGTCCCAGGACATGGCTGCTCTCCTTGATATTCCCCAGAGAGATTTCTCCCTGGAGATGCACCAGGCAAGTAGCTGGAGGGAGGAGGCAGCGTAAACTCGGCTGCACCCACGGCTCCTGTTGGTGTAAACACCACCTCCTGCGTTCTGGTGGGTTTGCTGGCAACAAGGTGGGACACTTACCCCAACGCTGGCTGAAATGCATACTGCCAAAGCAAGGCTTTACTAAGGTGTTCTAGGGCGTCAGACATTTCTCCAGAACATGACTGAGAACAGATACAACTCGCTCACTTTAAACCTTCCAAAAGTTTCCTAACTCCAATCATTTCTGCAAAGCAATTCATATAAAGACTAAGGTAGCAGAACAAAAGCTTGGTAACATACCGAGGCTGCTCGAAAGAAAAGATGCATGTGTGATCCAGCTGTGCAGCACTCTACACACACACGCACAAAAGGAAATACATTTAAACACGAAAGGCCGTGTTATTTACGATTACGCTTTGAAATAAAATTGCTATTGTTGTATAGAAAAGTGGGATAATCGCATTAGTACTATCAAGAAACACATTTTAGAAAATAAACGTTGATCCAGACAAAGGAACGATGCCTGCAAGCAATGACTGATGGAGCTGATTTCCAATTTTTTTATTGAATCTCTGATAAAGGCTGCCTTGGAATATTTGTTTTGTGTCTCGAAAATAAATATGATCTACAGCTGCACTTCAGCAAAAAGACTTGGTTTAGTACAAAAGACGGAATCATAGAATTGTTTAGGTTGGAAAAGACTTTTAAGATCATCAAGTCAAATGATTAATTTAGCACTACCAAGTCCATCACTAAACCATGTCCCCAAGTGCCACATCTATCTATCTTTTAAATACCTCCAGGGATGGTGACTCAACCGCTTCCCTGGGCAGCCTGCTCCAATGTTTGATAACCCTTTTGGTCAATAAATTTTTCCTAATAATGAATCTAAACCTACCCTGGTGCAACTTGAGGACATTTCCTCTCATCCTATCATTTGTTACTTGGGAGAAGAGACTGACACCTCTCGAGTCATCCAAAATTAATCTGTTCATTGTGGAAAATCAACCAAATTTATAATCTGATACTCGAGAAATTACCATTAGTGCTCAGGCCCAGGCTGCCCTGATTTGGGCTCAGAACAGTTGGTAGTTCTCTCACAGTTATTTTATTAAAAGAAAAAAAGCATGTGCAACTAGTCATACATTTTCGGGTAAACAAACACACACTGCACATGTAAAAACACTTAACAGAATGCCCCAGACTCTGTTTATCAGCTGACACAGAAGAAAAATGGGTAGGTCCCCAGGGTAAAGCGTATCATCTCTAGAGCGGGCTGGGTGAGGCAACATCCGCTGAAAACCCCGGTAACAGAAGAGAGTCACCGTCTCGACCTGCTGGAGCATCATAAAAGGGCCCCACGTCAATGAAAGCCAAACCTATCTGCTTGGGTACATGCTGTACAATTTGTAGTGGGATCTATGTAACCAAGGGCAGGACCACAGGCAAACAGATCACACAGATTAACGTGAATTAAATAAAAGATCCCTTAGAAATAATTTTAAAATGTGACTTTACAACTGGCTCCTGTGGCCACCCCATTAGAACAGAGACAACAAACTCAGGATCTCAGGGCAGAAAACACAGGACGGCATGCTGCAGCCCACGGCGCTGATGGCAGAGGCCAGCTCCGACAACACTGCCGCACGTGCCTCTGAATTTCTATGTTACTCTGTTTATCCGGTGTTTAAAGCAAGTTATCCACACGGCACCAGGCTGGGCTGGGCCCCATCCACCAGCAGCTCCACAGAACTGGTGAATTCGGTCAAACAGCTAAAGGTGCTACAGCATCTGACTTGCAGAGTTCTAACAAAAATAACCGTTTGGCCTTATTTCGCTCGGGATCCACCTGTCTGGCTTGGTGGCTGTGTTCATCTCCGTGCACCTCTCCTCAGACAGTGCAGGGTCTGGATATTAGGGGTTGTACCGTTAGCGTTGCTGGTAAGGGGTAGGTCATGGAGCCATCTGAGTCCCTCCATTAACAAACGCAAGCTTTCACCATGCTTTCTTGGGACTTTCAGGCACTTTTGACTGATTACTGTGCACTTCCAAAATGCTCGTTTCTGATTTTTCTGAATGGGGAAACATTAAGCAGATAGAACGGCTTTGTGTTCACAGGATCACAGAATAGCTTCGTTTGGGACTTTTAACTGTCATCTAGCCCAACCCCCTGCAATGGGCAGGGACACCTTCAACTAGATCAGGTTGCTCGGAGTCCTGTCCAACCTGACCTTGAGTGTTTCCAGGGATGGGGCATCGACCACCTCTCTGGGCAACCTGGGCCAGGGTTTCACCAGCCTCATTGTGAAGAATTTCTTTCTTATGTCTAGTCTAAATCTCCCCTCTTTCAGTTTAAAGCAATTACCCCCCATCCTGTCTCAACAGGCCCTGATAAAAAGCCTGTCCCCATCTTTCCTGTAGGCCCCCTTTAGGGACTGGAAGGCCGCAGGAAGGCGCCCCCGGAGCCTTCTCTTCTCCAGGCTGAACCCCCCCAACTCTCTCAGCCTGTCCCCATAGCAGAGGGGCTCCAGCCCTCCCAGCATCTTCGTGGCCTCCTCTGGACCCGCTCCAACAGGTCCATGTCCTTCTTGTGTTGGGGGCCCCAGAGCTGGACGCAGCACTGCAGGTGAGGTCTCACCAGGAAGCCACATCCCGCATTCCCGCATCCCAGCAAGCCGCATCCCGCCTCAGCGCCAAGATGGCGGCCGGGGGGAGGGAGGGCGGGGCTGGGGCGGAGGTGGAGGCGCGCGGCGCCGCCTGGCGGCCGAGGGCGACAACGGCGCCGGCGCCGCGCGACGGGCGCGCGGGCGCGCTGAGCCCAACCGCTCTCCGTAGGCGCCGGAGAGGATGGGGGGAGGCGGGGGCGAGCGCACGTGGTCAGCACGGGCCAATGACCGCGGGGCGGGCGGCGGAAGCCGGAGGGCGGGGCAGGGCGGGGCGGGGCGCGGTGCGCGCGCTCCCCGCCGCCCCTTCCCGCTGCAGTGGTCGGGCGCGTGTGCGCGGCGACGTGACCCGCCGTGACCCGGCCCCGCCCCGCCACCGGGACCCCCCCCACCGGCCTCCCCGCACCGCCCTCCCCAGGTAAGAGGGGCCGCGGCCCTGAGGGGACCGGGAAGTGGGGGTGAGGCGAGGCCGGCGGTGGGTGCCGCCACCGGGAGTGGGGCGGGGGGCGGGTGGGCTCGGCACATGGCGGCTCCCCGCCCGCCGGGCACGTGTGGCGGAGGGAAGCGGGCCGGGCCCCGCCATCGCGCTGTGGCCTCGCCGGGGGGAGGCGGTGGGGTCCCCCTCCCCTTATCCCGGGGCTCTCCGCCCCCGCGGCTCTGGGCCGACCCTCTCGCTTGCCTGCAGCCCCCCCGCCGCCGCCGCCATGGCCGACGAGCTCGACTTCACGACGGGCGATGCCGGCGCCTCCTCCACCTACCCCATGCAGTGCTCGGCGCTGCGGAAGAACGGCTTCGTGGTGCTCAAGGGCCGCCCCTGCAAGATCGTGGAGATGTCCACCTCCAAGACCGGCAAGCACGGCCACGCCAAGGTGAGCCGGCCCCGGGGCTACCGGCTGGCCCGGAGGGAGGGCTGCTTTCCCTTGGTAGCCTATTCTCCATCCTGCCGCTGCTTTTCCCGCAGCTCTCTCTCTTCTCCCGCTCCAGAGTTAGCTGGGGAATTGCCTGTAACGTAAAGGATTGAGGAAAGGGCGTTGGGTTGGGGTTTTTTCAATCTTAACTCATTAAAAAGCTTTTAATAATGGTAAACCCCTCTTTCTGTAGTAGGGGCAGAGCACGTTCTGGAAGGGGGGTTGATGAAGTCGCCCGGGCGCGGTCGGGCTGTGGTGTCGCTGCCCCCCGAAGCAAGTCTGCGTCCGCCCGTGCTGGCGGAGTGTCACTATCGCAGCGCTCGGCGTCACAGAGGCGCTCTGTTACGTAAACCCGAGGAGCCCGGCGACAGCCGGTACCTCCCTGGGCCTGCTCTGCCCCGATTCTCCTGGCCTGCCTCACTGCTGCTTTCCTTTTCCCAACGCTGAGTGAGGAGCACCGTCCCCCTCCCCTGTCCCTGCAGGGACATTCTTGGGCTGCTGTCTTGGGCTTCCTGCTGCCGAAGCAGTTGGCGCATACAGCTGTCTAGAGCTCGGACCCAGGCTAGATTCCCCCGTCATGCATTCAGCAACGCTTTATGGTGGCTTTATTAGAGTTTAGAGGCAGATTTGTTACAAGCATGGATTAATTAGAGTTGTAAGTTTCCACAACCTTGCATGATACATGTAGGTGGGTAAAGTACTTAGGATTTGTCAAAGCTGGAGTATGCCAAGACCTTGCTAGTTTTTTCCTGTCTCATTCCCTTTACTTTTCTTATGGCTTGTTTTGTTAGACAGATCTAGTTTTCATAAATACTGAAACAGTTGTGAGAGTGAAGGGACCTGAGAAGAGCAGGCTATGAACAGGTAATCCAGGGGCTGGCTGCAGTGGGCAGCTGCTGCTAGAGCGTAAAGGGAGGTGGGAGCTGCTTTAATCTCTGTGCACAACCACCTCTTCTTTTCTTCCTAACCTTCACGTTATCACCGACACTGTTCTGTTTCTCAGAACAGCCAGAACTTGAAGTAAATGTTTTCTTAACCACTGCATACTCAGAGCTCTCACTTGCTGTTGTAAAACTACAGAAGGCTGTGGAAGATAACAGTGGATGATTTTTCTCTTCTCACGTAGTGTTTCTACAGTGTGTTATGAAAGGGTGTGAGAGGCCTTCTCTCAGTGCTTGGGCCGCTCTCATACCACAAGGAAAGGCTTTAGGCGGAATCTGGTATTACACATGATCTCTTGGAAAGCTGTGTGGAACCACGAATACCGATAGCATCTTGCTTCTCTAGGACCAACAGTAACCGATGTTATTTTTTTTTCTTATAGGTCCATCTCGTTGGTATTGATATCTTCACTGGTAAAAAATACGAAGATATTTGCCCATCGACTCATAACATGGATGTTCCAAATATTAAGAGGAATGATTACCAGGTGAGTTAATAGTCACTGTGTCCTCCCACACATTAAGAGGCTTTATTTTCCTAATACCACACGTAAACTCTCTTCCTCCCAAAACCTGCCTCCCAATTAATAAAGTAATGTTGTCAGAATTAATGGAACTTGCCTGTCTAGGCATGACATTGCTGAACTCATAGCATTTACCGAATTGTTAAAATGGTCAGAGTTCACTGAGGGAGAGCTGCTTACTGTACTAACAACCTCATGTTGTAGTAACAATCTTTAGAAATGACAGGTAATAGACATGATTCAGAACCACGTTTTTTTCTAGCTCATGTTGTAAGGTCATTTATTCTTTGTGATATTGCCATCCTTTAGAATTTGGAGAGAGGTTATCCCTGCTGCAAGTTATTACTAGGTAAAGGATAATCAAGGTCTCAATTCAAGTAAACTTGAAGCTCAGCATATATTGTAATTTTTAATTTCACCCTTACATAGGGTAGATGAATCAACTAGACAGTCTTAAGCTGCATCTGATGCCACTTCTAACTTGCTACAGTGCTTTCTGCTCCTTGTGTGGAAGCTGGCTTTAGTTGATCTTGGTAATTTTGGTGCTCCTGAGCTCTGCTCTGAAATATTCGGATGAAGGGAACTTGGCAATATCTTATAACTTCTGTGACGCCTTTTAAAAGCAGCACAATCCAGGTTCTGATTTGTAATGTGTTGGCTATCTTCCCATTGCCTTAGGAGTAGTTCTGGTCAGGAACTGATGCATCCACGTCAGTTGGAAAGCTGCAGTTGCTGGACAAAGCCAAAGTTCAGAGTGTTAACAACTCTTCAAGACAACTGATGCTGTTTAAATAAAGCGTGACTGGCCTGTCTTAGGGCACAGACTTTCCAGGAGATTCTTAATGTTATCTTGGTGATCTTTCTCTCATGTTCTTGGGTCCTCATTGCCACTGAAATTCTTGCCGTTTATCAGACTTGTTCGGGCTGCTTGTTGGGTTTACTGTTAACGTGTTCCAGGTGTCCTAACCTGCTCTGTCAAGATAGCTGTTCGCCTTAGCTCAGGCCTTTGGTTAGGCTGAAAACAGCATTATAAAAGTGGTCCAGAGCTTGGTGGATATTCCCTCATTTATTTATCAGCCTTTAATGTAAGTGATAGTATCTCACTGTACAAATGAAGATATAGAAGTTCAGTCATTGTATACTTTATACACTGTGTTCGGTGAGCACCATTCCAGTCATTGTTTCTAATTCACAGATGTAAAAAGCTGAACCAGTGACCTGGAAGGAATACATCTTCCAACTCACAACGATGGGTTTTGCAGTGCCCCTCATACTGGGAAGTAACCAGCAGGGTTCTGGTGATTCTTGATAGCTTAGAATCTTGACAGATTCTTCATAGCAACTGGCTTTTGCTACAGTTGCTTCTAACTCTCAGTCCTCTCAACTGTTGTTAAAAGTGAACGTAAATTAGGTTCTTAACTGTTAGAAACACAGTACTAAAGAATTAACGTAGCAGGTAGAGTTCACTGTGCCTTCAGCTGATGCCTACTAGTGACCTCTGATGTTAAATTTCCTAAAAGTGAACTTCTCTTCACAGCTGATAGGTATTCAGGATGGGTATCTCTCCCTGCTGACAGAAAGTGGTGAAGTTCGTGAGGATCTAAAGTTGCCAGAAGGGGATCTTGGCAAAGAAATAGAAGGAAAATTCAATGCCAATGAAGATGTGCAGGTAAGCATAGAGGGCAGATGAGAAGAGTTAACGGTTAATGCCACTTGATCATACAATGAAGAAATCTTATTCTGATATTGACCGTTTGTGTCTCTCTGTGAAGAGCAGGTTAGAAGCACGGGAACTGGTCCTTTGAGATGTAGGACTTTTGTCCTGGAGCACTCAATAGGACACTGAAGCCTGGCTCGGTTGACAGTGAGGTGATACGGGTGTCTCTCAAATGCCTAGATCAATCATAGAATCGTAGAATGATTCAGGTTGGAAGGGACCTTAAATATCATCTAGTTCCAACCCCCCAAATCCTAACAGTGCTGTCTGCACAGTGCGGATTGGAGCCGTGGAGGCTTCCTTAATCAGGACCAAGTGTAGAGGTTTGTGATGTAGCCTGAGTAGTCTAATGTGTTATCTTAGCAAACCTGTCTGCAAGTCTCTACTGGGCTACACCAATTGCCAGTTCAGCTCCATTGCAGGCGCTTGTTTGTCTTCCTCTGCAAACCTCAGGCTGCCGGCCAGGCCAATATGGCAAAGAGCAGACAGCAGAAGAGCAAATCAGTGGGAAGGGCAGATATTGCGGAAATTCTTCCAATGACCGACCAGCTTCAGCTTCCTTTTTTCTTATCAAGAGGGATGGGATAGATATTAAAATGTGAAAGTCTAACTTTTGGAGCGTTTCCTCTGGCCTGGGTTGGAGCTCACCTATCTGTCTTTTCTTCCAGATATCCGTCATAAGTGCAATGAATGAAGAATGTGCTGTAGCCATAAAGCCTTGCAAATAAAGAGGATCACCAGGCTCGGGCAGCTGCTCAGGTCTGGACAAACCACAGATCTATAAATTTGGTTCCTATTGTCACCAAAGCTCTGGCCTTCACAAGCAACCTCATTTCTTTTTTGAATTGTTAAAAAGCCGTGCTGGATTCTGGATTAGTGTTGCAGGCTAACTGGCAGTTTTCAAAATCACTGAGATTTTAATTCCTTAATTGTAACTATTTTAACATTCCTGTGGGTTTCAGCTATGGATCTAAGAAACCAATCAGGTGTTACTAGTGGATATATTTTTATTTGCTTGAGCAAAACAGTGTTTGTCTGTATGAACAGACAAAATACAGTATTCAGGGGCTTTTAGATAAGCTGGTAGGTATCTAGGATTATAAAGTGACCTAGAGCACAAATAGTATTTTTCTTGACATGTTTAGGTAGAACTGACAATAAAAGTAGCATTTTTTTTTTTTTTTTTAAAGCTTAAGTATTTTGTGGATTGGGACTCTTGCAGAACTGTAGGTGCCAATCGCAACTTTTAGACCAAGAAACTCAAGTGATCAAAAATGCCAGCTGGCTTGACCAAGCCCCAGTGGCCATGTGCAACTTAACTGTATTACCTCTGTATTCTTCTTTGCCAACTTGTTGGCTTATCGTAACGATAAAATGGTGTCAAAGCCTACCTGTGGTTTAGGCAGGCAGTTGGAATATTGGGTAGATAAGACATAGATAGGTCAAGGGGACACAAAGGTGAAGAATGGATGTTAAAGCTATAGACTTTCACTCGAGGCCTTTGTCAGACTTGAAAAATAAAATAGAAAAATGCAGTTCAATTGCTTTCCTTTATTGTATTTATCTTAAACTATAAAAGGCTGACAAACTCCATGGGAATCTGTTGCAGTGCTTCCAGCTTTAGGTTTTAATCTTCAGGTTCAGACCATATTTTTGTAGCACAGGGACCACACGTTTTTCAAGAAGTGGGACAAACTGTAGCATTGAGCCTAAACTAAATGCATGTGATTCTTTTTAAAAGAAATGGAACTATTGTATTTTCAAAATATAGACTTGACAGACAATACTGAACAACCATGGCTTAACTATAAAAGTAAATAAATTGCTATGTAGTTATGAAAGCTAGCTCCTCTCCAAGGGAGTTCTGAGTCATTGAAACATGCATGCATGCCTCTAACTATTTAGTAGCTTAACAGGCAAACACAAGGCTTCACAGAACTAGACATGGAAGGATAACTAGCCTACGCCTGTTTAAGGTGTTCAACTTGAATTCTAAGACTTGGTGACTCTTCATGAGTGGGAAACTTCCTTAGCCCGGGGCTCAGACCTGTCTTCACAGTTGCTAAATTGTTTCATGAACTTGCCTTAAGCTTCAGTGGCTGTTGGCTGATGGAGGACAACTTGTAAACATGTGGCATGCTGCCCTGGACAGCACGCACGAGTCACACTCTATTGGCAGGGAGAGTCGGACTTCATGCTGCTGTTTAAGCTGGAAACATTTTAAGCATTAATAGTATGTACTCTCTAATCCCCCAAAGGGCTCACGGCAACTGTCCTGAACTGCCCTTGTATATACTGTGGCAGGGCTTAGCAAATCTTGGAGGTCTAATGTAGATGGCAAACCCACGCATTTTCCATAGACTTCTCCTGACAGGGAAAGCAGTACAGTGAAGGTAAGACAGCAATAAATATACTCTGGTAATAAAGCACAGTTACCTGGGACACCTGGCAGAAGCAGGATACTGCCACATGCTCTTGCCGAGCACAATACACATTGCAGGTGAACTCTGTAAATAGCACCTTGACTGAAATGGCAAAACCGCTTTTAGAAAAAGCTGTAGATGCAAGAGGTGGAAGTGCATTGAGAACAGTTTTGAAGTGCATGCTTAATAGTTCAAGCTAGTCTCTGCTATGCTCCTTTCTGCCTCTCCATCAAACTGGTACCCGAAAGACAGGCTTTGTTGGCTTTGGAGGTGGCTGTGAAACCATTGATGATGGTCGTGACAGCAAGCTGAGCTGTGTGATGTCAGATGGGAAGTCATAGGTTGCTATGTCAAACTAATGCAAGTTCTAATACTATCACTGCATTATGAATACTTCTAATGTGCTTGAAGACTACAAGGCCTGGATTTGTCCTTGTTCTGGTAGTGCTTTAGTCTACTTTCAGGTGCCTGTCTGTCCTCTAAAACCATGTTGGAAGGCAGGTATTTGATGCCACTGGCCCACAATCTAAGCATTTACTTAGACTGTAAGCTCTCCGGCGCGAGGGCTGGGTTTTGTCCCGTTCCTACAAACAGGCTCCTGGTCTGACTGGAGGTTTCAGGTACTACAGCAATCTAAAGATAGAGGTTTTACGTCCTCCAGCTTGCTAGAAGAGTCCTCCTTGGGACATACGCATGTCCTTCTATTGCAACCTTCAGTTCTGCAAGATTTAAATGATTAAGTACTTCATTATAGGTTTGTTCTTATATACTTAGTTGTCTTTTGTGAAGCACTTCAAACACTATGGAAGTGCAGAGCATTGGCTTGTCATGCATGAAGTTTCCCATAGGTAATACATAAGCATGAGTCTCAAGCATAATCTCTGAGTTTCAGTAAAGTTAAAAGTTGCTTCTAAATTAGAACATGTATTTGAGGCATTTTTTCTGAAGTAAGATGTTTCAGTTTACTGTCAGAATTGTTTGCAACAAACTTTGTTTGTGATCAATAGTCCATATAGATGCGTGTTTTAAGATCCCTAACCAAACGCTTTGGGAAATTCTCCTTTCATAGCTTTACTTTAAAACAAATCTTACCAATGTACTTGTTCTGTAGTACTATCTTAACACTTAATTTGTGTGAAACCGAGAACTATAAACTCTTAATACCCGATGGCGATTGCTAAGAGTAAAGGCTGTGAAAACTAGGAGGTGAAGAAAAGGATTTCCACTCCAAGTAATGCATTTTTTTTATGGCTCCAATTCATTGAGTTTCTCTTACTACTTTACAGAATTTGAAAGACTGCAGTGTTTCCTGCCTCAAATGTTGGCAAATAATACTTTAAGATTTCAATAGATCCTTCTAATTTTTGCTTATAATGATGGTTTTTCAACTAGGCTCCTGCTAGTTGAGCCATGTTCTCAGGGCTGTTTTTTTTAAGAAGTTAGCTGAATTTCATTGTTTTAACGTAACTGCTTTCAAGCCTCTCGCAGGTTTTTCTAATCCACAACGTACCCAGAAATGGTGCACAGTCTGTAGTTTCACAATACAGGTAATTTTACATAATCTGTAAAGAAGTCAAATTTGTTGACAGTTCAGACTCTTATGGTTACTGCAGGTCAGTCTCACAGAATTCAAAATTCAATAAATCCCACCTTTTTTGGTTGAGTAATTTAGAATGTAGTTTGTTACAGTAGAACTAAACTTCAGGGGGGGGAAAAAGGACCTTGTTAAGGATATTTCGAGTATCTCGCTTGCACACTGAGAATGTTACCGAAGGCATAGATCCTGGAGGCGTTGTGCTGGGAATGTGGTGGAGAGTTCAGCACGGTACGCTGAGAGCATCGGGAGTCTCTCCAGCGTCTGCAGCCTGGCCCTACAGTATTTGGCATCTGAGAGTAACTTGGTTTGTGAACTTAAAACGAAACGTTTGCTATGTATTGCTGTATCGCAGAAAACCTCTGTTGTCCTGTGCTGTTACCTTGTAAGCGTAACCGTTGTTCGGTGCGGCTTTCAAAATGCCGGGGGAAAGAGGAATGATGGCGATTGACTCATTTTACTGATCATAGCGAAAACCAAACCCTGTAAATCATGTGAACCAGGCATGGTAGTCCTTGTGGCTCAAACCTGTATCTGTTTTGGAAGCTGTATTGTTCTCAACACCATGGAAACGTTTGGGGGGAAAAGATGTAAATGTGTGTTTTGCTCCATAACTAATAAAGATGTCGGTGCTGTGGGGATCTGGGTGCTGGCTAAGGTGATAGAGACCGCTGGAGAGTCTTTAATGCTTCGGTGAAGCCGTCGATTGCTCTGCACGCGCCAGGGAGGACGGTCTGTTCTCCAGGCCTTGGGCCCCTCTGCTTCCCTGAGGCGAATTGCCTCACCGCCGGAGCGGCGCGGCCTGCCGCTCGTACGAGAGCGAGAGCTTGCGTTCCTGCCTAATAAAAATTAAAATCGGGAAATAAAGTTCAATAAAAGGTGACTCCTTCATGCTAAAAGCGTGTGCCGCCTGTTTGTTCCCCTGACCGACGCCTGGCCTGACACCGCCCCCCGCGCCTTCTCCCGCCATGCTGCTGGCCGTGCGGGGGCGCTGCCCCGCCCCGCGCGCTTACGTGATGACGTCTGGCCGAGTATAAAAGCGTGGCGTGCCCATCCAACCGTCCTTTCTGTGGGAGCGGCCGGGCGGCAGCATGGCGCCGGTGAGGGCCGTGGGAGGACGACTGCGGGGCCGGGGTGCTTCCCGGGCTCGGTGAGGGCGGTGTGAGGGAGCTGGTGGCCTTCGCCCCGCCGGTGGCCAGCGGGCCTCTCCCTGAGCGGGCCTCGAGTGGGTGGCGGCCGGCCGGGGCCGGGGCCTGGGCCTGGGCGAGCTGGCTGCAGTGAGCCCCGCTCTCCAGGCGGTGTCGGCCTGGGCCGGCGCCCGCCGCTGCCGGGGCACCCTCTGCCTTCCTCCCCCCCCTCCCCCCCCCCCCCCCCGCGTCCCTCTAATAAAAGGTTTTCGGTTGTGGGTTGTTAAAGGGTTGGGTTTTTTCTGTGTGTTTTAGCAAAAGGACAGAAAATCTAAAAAGTCAACCTGGAAGTTCTGCCTTGACTTGACCCATCCTGTGGAAGATGGAATCTTTGATTCTGGGAATTTTGTAAGTCGTGGTTTTGCTCATACTTCCGGTGCATAGTGTGTGTGTGTATGTATATATATATATATATATGTATATGTATATATATACAGTCTTGGTACAGGAGGACAACTGAATTACAACTGAAAAGTTACCTTTTAAACTAGTAAAATCAACAGCTGTTCTTTAAATTATCAGCACTTTTCAAAAGTTTCTTGGGTTTAGATGTCTTTTATAGACGACATGGTTCATACCTATTCATGAAGAGAAGTATTTTAAATTGAATCCTATTTTAGCACAGGGGTGATTTTTTTTTTTTTATTACACACTGTAAAATCTTACTGCATTGTAAATACTTGCTATCAGGACGTAAGTAAACAGTGATTTTTAATATTGCTCTGTGGCTAGGGTCCCTTCCCTAGTTCATACCTAGGGTGCCATTCCCTAGTGTTCTATTTCTTTAATGTTGAAACAGGAACAGTTCCTAAAGGAGAAGGTTAAGGTCAATGGAAAAACTGGGAACTTGGGCAACACCGTTCACATTGAACGTCTGAAGAACAAGATCACAGTGACATCCGAGAAGCAATTTTCTAAAAGGTTGGCATAGATTTCCTTTTGTTGTTTTTGTGATAGTGGGTTTTGAACAGTGCTATATTGAACATGATGCGCTTCTGTTACCTACAGAGGAGGTGTTAGCCCCAACCTTCGTAGCACTTATAAGCGTTACTGAAAGACCTAATTCAAACGTATTTATAATAGTAGATATTTTAAAAACTGCTTTTTAAAACTTAAGACTTGATTGCAAATAACGCTCCTTCTAATATAAGCATAGTAATACAGAGATGCTTTATAAAGGTTGTTAGAAGCGTATCAAGGAAATACGGGCTTTGAAATGTCATAATGTGTTCATGTCACAGGTGGCTGGTTTATCACTTAATTGGTTGTCTTAAAATGTATGTGTACGCAATACGTGTTGTTGCAAAAGAACACTTTAAGTCAAATGGAGCCTTAAAGTGCTTTGTATGTTAGGGCATGCAACAGGTGAGTGCGCTGATGAGAGGTACAGTTCCTTCCCTGCATCCCCCCCTTCATTTGCTGGTACAGATGGACTGGTAACTGTTACGTTAGACCAAGGTTTTGAACCACTTCTCAATGCTTTTGAGTTATTGGCGTTGTGCTGTGCAGTCGAAAAGCATCAGATTATAAATTCTTATGTATCTGGAATGAAAATATACTTTTATTGTGTGTTATATATGATAGGTTTTTTTATGTCTGGATATAATTAATGTGGTGTTGCCCTGCTAGGGCCATGTCTTGGGTCGAGTGCTGACATCAGTAAGGGTTGTTAAATGAGAAAGTTCTGATGTAAGTTTACTCTTTTAAAGGTACCTAAAATACCTCACAAAGAAGTACCTCAAGAAGAATAATCTGCGTGACTGGCTTCGTGTCGTTGCGTCTGACAAGGAGACGTACGAACTACGCTACTTCCAAATCAGCCAGGATGAAGAAGGATCAGAGTCTGAGGAATAATTGAAGCTCAACTTTATACTCAATACAGTGTACAAAAGACTAGAACATCTATTTATAAGAACACTTAACTTATTGGTGAATAAAGATTTTGTACCCTGTTTGACAGAGCGTGGTTAGTTTTCTAGACTTTTTCTTAAATTCTACTTAAAAACCATCTCAGAGAATCATTTGATTTGCAGTTTTCCTTCCGTTGCTGGAAATCAGAGCTGTTCCACGTAGCATCGGTGAAAGCCCAAGTA
The DNA here is from genome assembly GCF_964199755.1 of Larus michahellis. Classification (NCBI taxonomy): domain Eukaryota; kingdom Metazoa; phylum Chordata; class Aves; order Charadriiformes; family Laridae; genus Larus; species Larus michahellis. The sequence goes on from NC_133901.1 coordinate 5,107,450, forward strand.
GAAAAGAACTCAGCCTTTCACCCCATACAAATGTAGAACGGTTACATCCGTGTTTAATCATATTGGTACAAATAATGCTAGAGCTTTTTGTGACTAAAAGCACCGTCCCCTTCTGATAGTTTATGTGGAGCTAATGATACAATATTTAATAACAGTGTACTTATAATTATTTTAGTTTAAAAACAGGCTTATAAATCTTTAATTGGTTGTCGTATTCCTGCGTATAACCACAAGTCAAACTGGAATATGACCAGGAGTTGTCAGCCAGGTTTATATTGGATTGACGTGTAAGGAGGCAGAGACCGATCTCATTACCAGCATTGAGCTAAAACACCTTAAAGGAAGCGGTGAGATGTGCTTTAATGTTGACAGTGACTGAATTCCATGAAATCCATACAGGTGCCTGTACTTTTATGATGGTGGATTTTATGGTTCATGTATTTGACTTCTGGGATTATTTCTTTAATACAAGAATTTCTTCAGTGCAAGTGAAACACATTGAAACACAAATCACTCCAGGTCTTATAAATGTTCTTTTGCTCATGTAATATTGAGAAATTTGATTAGTTTTCACTATGAAAAAGTGGTACTTGCGAGCCTGCGGTTGCAGTACCTGTTGCACGCACGTGCATTTGAGTACCGTATTCCGTCAAGCTGGTTGTGTGCTCTGCATGTGATTAATTAGAACATTTGCTCACAGGTTCCAGTGCGATGGTGAGCTCTGGAATTAGTAATGCCGTATTTGTTTAATATCATAAAACGGGGATACATGTAGGCTCTGATGCTGAACTTTGTGCTTGAACACATCTGCTAGTTTAGGCTGAAGTGTGCCTACTAAATTGTTTAATTTCCTGATGATTTTTTTTTTTATTATTTCAGCATTGTTTTTGCTGGCAAACCTCTGAGACAGGCTATTAGGAGAGTTGCCAAACACAAAGCAATGCATTACCAGTCGAGTGACGCCCACTTGCGCTACCTAAATCTAAATGACGAGCCCAGAAGGGGAGACGAACGTTGCCGGCAGCCTTGGGGTCCCATTTGTCGCTTTGCGGTTTGCCCGCGCAGCTGTTCCTGAAGTGGCCCAGGGAGATGGGAGGAAGCAGCAGTGGGAGAACAGCTACTCGTGTCGTCTCTGCCTTGTTGATTTGTTTCATTTTGCTCTTTCAGAGCCAGCAAAAGGAAGGAGCAGCGCAGGTAACCGGCTGCAAGGCTAGGGATTATTTCCTGGCTCATGTGTGCTGAGCTTTGTATGCTTCAGTGGAAATAAAACACCTGAAGTCCTGCCCCTGACCCTGGGGCATTGGATAATGCCGGAGTGCTGCCTCGGAACTTCCTATTTCAGAAAAATCAAGCAGTTTTGAAGCAACGATTAAAGGTGGCTGGGTTCTTCTTTTTCTGGAAATCCAAAAGGTTGCTAGTGCTTTCTTGACGTAGTTACGGTATTGGTAGTTAATACTGTGTTGAACAAGCAACGTTGTTTTTCAAAGCTGCAGATAGAAAAACCTCTGGCCTGTTTTCTTCGCTGCACTCGGTGAAGCGAAAGGCATGACTATTTCAAAATACATCCCCACCTGTTTTTTCAGAGTTGGGCTTTTATGTGGCAACACATCCTTTACCCTAGACTGACACAACAGAGCTGTTCTGATTGAACGGAACACGCACAAACACAATCAGAGCTAATAGGATCCTGCTGCCTTGATATCCTGCCTTTTAAAGCAGCCTGGCAGCTACGTGGTAGCCTGGCAGATACAGATTGTCATTAGTCAAAAGATAGGAAAACAAGGCCTGGGATTTCAAGCAAAGCAACTTATTACGCGGCTGGGTTTGGAAGAAAACTGCCAGACTGCTCGCGTGAGTTGTATTACCCACGCAGCTTCACGGCGGTGAGGAGGGAGTCTTGGAATTCCTTTCCCCCGTGCTTGAAAACGTGGTAAACTTTGGAAAAAAATAAAATTCCAAGTTTCTGACGACAATAATAAGCGCAGCTCTAGAGTGCTTAGTAAGTATCGGAAATTCTTCCTTCCTCATTGGATAGCAGAGGTGGTTTAAATTTAAATGGGGTGTTTACAGTACGGCTGTTGATTCCTAAAGTTTCGTGGAGCAAAATAGCCGGAGTACACAGATGAGAAGCCGATCTCAGACAAAGCTTCAGAAAAATGGTGGTTCTTTTGTAATTTCATGTATTTCACAGCTGAAGAGGCCAGGTGTAAGGCAGGGGGCAGGCAGGAAATAGAGCCTGTTATTGTTCACATAAGGGAATTAATACACATTATCCAGATTTTAATCGAAGCGAGCTTTTTGAAAAGGCACAGGTCAGCATTTCTCTGATCTTCGGCGGGGTCTAACTCACTGAGACGGCAGCTCTGCTGCGCCGGGAGCTGCCAGGTACCTTCAAGTGTTGTTTTTTTTCCAGTTAGATTCTGCTGTAAAATAACCGGTTTTGTTCCTCTTTGTTTTGAAAGTTAAAAGATCCCGAACAGCTTGAAAATGGACAGGATCGACTGTCGGAATTTTCCATATTTAGTGCTGGCCAGGAGCCCAGAAAAGCCCAGCTCGAGGGAGGGACGGGCAATCCTCGGAGCTGTAGAGATGCGCTCCTGCGTCAGCCGGACCGTGAAGATGCTGGGAAAAATAACACGCCCACAGCACGAAAACCTCGCAGGTGACCGGGGCTGCTGCCAAATCCCGTCCTCGCGGCTCCTCGGTAACGAGCTCAGGTCTCTGACGATGCTTTAGGATTTCCAGAAGGGATAAGCACAAAATCCAGCAGGAGCGAATGCTTCACCTCCACCTCACTGAGACCGGCCCCCCCGCCCCGGGTTCATGAAGGCAGAAGTTTAATTTGGAAAGAGGAATAATCTTTGTGAAGCACCAGTTGCACTGGTAGTACAGCAGATGGGCTAGTGCCTCTGAGCCTGGGGCTCAGGAGGGCAACAGCACCGTATTTCTTACAAGGCTTTAATATAGCCAAAAATTTTATATATATATTTATTTTTTTTTAATTATTATTATTATTTTCTCCCCCCTTTCATTTTTCAATAAATGTTTCTCCCCTGCATTTCTGAAAAAATGTTTTTGCTGCTCTGTTCCACATAAAATCAGTTTATGAGAGACCTCCCACACGTGGAAAATTTTAAGGTCTGGCAAATAAAAGAAAAACCAAACAGATTTATAAGCGCAAGAGCTACACGGCTGTTGCCAGAGCAGCAGTAGCAGCACCACATAGGCTATTTATGTGTGAGCGTATAGAGATATTATATTTCTGCACCATCAGTCATTTATTGTCTCTACAGCAGCAAAACTCTCATTGACTTCCACTAAAAAAAAACAAAACAAAACAAACAAAAAACCAACAAACCCCACAGGATTTCACCAATCCTAACCACCACTAGTAAAAGTTACGTATCCCTATGCTTTCTGTCCGCTTGCCCTTCTGGCCCATAGCCCCATCAGAAAACAGCTTTGTCATATACCCAAAAGCAGTAAGAACAGAAATAAAGAGGTAAATAATAGCAGGAAATATCTGAAAAATGTGTCGGGGTGCTAACGTAGACAATAGACCCAGCATGTGGCAGGTATTAAAGGAGGCACAGACTCAACATATTCACATAACATCAGCACAAAGTAATTAGAAACAGAGAAGCCCGTGGAAAAATAAATAATAATAGCTTCCATGTACCCAACAGCAGGAAATGAGCTTCAGCGGTGGGAGTGATCTGATTACACCAAATACAGACAAAAACAAGGAACAATTTTTCTCTCTATTTAAAGACAAAAAAATAAACGAAGGCTTTGTATCGGGCAGATCAGAAGGGATCAAATGCCTCCTCACCCTGCTCGTGTCGTGGTGCCCCACTGGGTTTCCCCCTTGCCCCATCCTGGCGCCCCGGATCCCCGGCCAGCCCCATTCCCCTGCCCGTCAGCCCTCACAGCAGCACACAAATACCGGTTTGAAAAGTGCTGGGACCGCACGGCAGTGACTGTTTTTCCTTGGCAATACCCAGGCAGGTGCCCTGCGTCCCGTGGCGGCAGGAAGGCAGGCAGGAAGGCAGGCATCCATTGTCTCTGAAGGCCTTTTCCACCTTCCCACTGTCGTTATTAATTCTCACAGCTCGTGTGAGAGTAAATTCCCATCTAGGGCAATAAAATGTGGTTCATTTTATATGGATATGTTTGATATTGAAAGTAGAGTCTTGTCCCATGGAGTTTAATAGCTATGTCAGGTGAAGTGTCCTGTCATGAGCCCAATCCCACTCTGCAGGGATTTGTGTAAGCACCACCCTATTTCGGCGTCAGAATCATAGAACGTGTTGGGTTGGAAGGGACCTCTAAAGGCCATCCAGTCCAACCCCCTGCAATAAGCAGGGACATCTTCAACTAGATCGGGTTGCTCAGAGCCTCATCCAGCGTAATCTTGAATGTTTCCAGGGATGGGGCACCGGCCGCCTCTCTGGGCAACCTGGGCCAGTGTCTCGCCACCCTCCGTGTAAAAAATGTCTTCCTTATATCTAGTCCAAGTCTTCCCTCTTTTAGTTTAAAGCCATTGCCCCTTGTCCTGTTGCAACAGGCCCTGATAAAAAGTTTGTCCCCATCTTTCCTGTAGGCCCCCTTTAGGGACTGGAAGGCCACTGCAATGTCTCCCCGGAGCCTTCTCTTCTCCAGGCTGAACACCCCCAACTCTCTCAGCCTGTCCTCACAGCAGAGGGGCTCCAGCCCTCCCAGCATCTTCGTGGCCTCCTCTGGACCCGCTCCAACAGGTCCATGTTCTTATGATGTTGGGGTCCCCAGCGCTGGAGGCAGCACTGCAGGGGGGTCTCCCCAGAGCGGAGCAGAGGGGCAGAATCCCCCCCCTCGCCCTGCTGGCCATGCTGCTGGGGATGCAGCCCGGGATGTGGTGGGCTTTCTGGGCTGCGAGCCCACATCGCTGGCTCAAACCCACCAGGCACGTCCTGCTGCTAGCCTCCGGATCGCTGCCCAGCTGTCCCGCAGACAGAGGAATAGTTGAATTCCCGTGGCACATACATAGATTTTTTTTGGCAGGATGCTGACATGAAACTGCTTTTCGGCTTGCCTTGGCGCGCTGCGGCTGCTATTTGAGCCCTAACTCATGCTAAGGCTGCTGCTCGGGAGAAATGCTGTTGCAGAGAACAGACCGTAGGTGGGAGGAGTGGCCCGGGGATAACTGGCCCAAGCGGCTAAAACATGCCCCAAGTCCCTTCAAGCAGGATCCTAGGAAGCCCTCACGGAGGGGGCTGAGTGGTGGTGGGGGGTTTCCATGACCCCTCTGGGCCTGAAAACTGCCCTCAGCAGCTTTTCGCACCTGAATCCCTTTGCTCTGGGGAGGAATAAATCCACAAATTACCTAAGAGCCACCAGCTGGGAAAGATTTTTTTTCCATCGCTGTCCACCCATGCTGGATTTCAGTGAGCAATTAAGAGAGAAATGCTTTAATATTCTATTAACAGATCTTTTTTTATAAAGATGTTTAACTTGGCAAGGCAGTTCAAACACCCCATCCCCACAAACCGCAAATAGTAACCATGATTTGAGTCTCAGTTTTGTTGCAATGTTCTTGCCATCCAGTTTACATTTTTGTAGGCATTTTAAATGGGAAGGTGGGACATCGGGCATTTTTTCCAGCAGCCCGTTGCCCACACAGCAGCACCGATGCTCCCCGCACGCCGATGGGATGCTCTGAGCCTGGTCTCGGGGTGGGGTGGGGGGGCAAAGCCAACAAAGGCATCAGCATCTTCTTAATCACTGGCGCATGGAGCAGGAAGAAGGAAGACAGCGCTTAATAAATACAGCAAGGCACACAAACAGCGGAATTGAAAGTAAATAACTAAAATGCTTTAGATTAATGCAGGAGGGAAGATGCTTCTGAGTGCAGCACTGCTGCCATAGGAGCCCCCAGCTGCCCCCAGCTCCTCGGCCAGGACAGATAAGGGATGAGGGGATGCTCAGCTATCCCGGTTCCCAACTCGGTAACATTTTCCAGCAAAACTGGAAAGCTGTCAGTCCTCCTCTTTCCAGCTCATTTAGCAAATATTTACACTGGTGGAAGATAACGGCCCTGCGATAGGGGTAGTTTTTGCTGACACAGCGGGCTTCCCCCCAGCAGCCACTTCAGGGCTCTTTCTCCTGCCGCAGCCTGGGATACTGAGATCCCCGGGATGGGGAGGGGGTGAAAGACCCTCCCCATGGCACCCGGCATCGATGGGGCATGGCATGGGGCTGGTAGGAGCTGTGGGTGGTCAGCAAGGGGCAGATACCCTGGGGGGTGATCAATGCAAAGCCCAGAACGGGGGGGGTCCTGCCGTCTCTCATGGCTGTGCAGCACCCACCACACGCTCCAGGGACCCATGTTTTCCCCCCCGTGCAGGTTTTGGGACAGATGGATATACACTGGAAGCAGGGATCAAGCCTTCTTTTCTCCGGATAGCCTCAGGAACCCCGGACTGGCGATGCTCTGTAGAGCATCCCAGGGAGCATCAAACCCTCTGGAGGTGACGGGTGTGCCGTGATATACGGCTGTTTCCGTGAGAAACTATAATGGAGCTGAAAAATACTAATGAAAACCAAACACCGGAGCCCCCTCATTACGCCAGATTTGCTATTGAATTTAAATTGCCCCAGTGTCTCCTGCCAGACCCCGCTGACAGGTTACAGCTCTGTGCCAAGAGGTCTTCGCTAGCAGCGCTGCAGCAGCGAAGCGGACGAGAAACATAGGTGGGCACCAAAATTTGCGGTATTGGCTTAAAAATCATGAGGTTGAATAATGAATAATTTTTTTGGTCTTCTGCAGTTTAAGGAGCAATATTTCCCAACTCATCTTGGCAGGCGAGCTGGAAATTAATTTGCTTTTAAAATGAAAGTCTCAGGAAACCGTGTGATGCCAAGGGCTGAAGTTTTAAGCTAAATGCATGGGAAAAGCTGTAGTGGGGCTGACCAAAGGTCCTGGACGCCGATGCTTTCCCTTCAGCAGGGCTCAGGAACAGGAGGCAACATCAGCCATACCCACCAGATTGCAGCAGCTCGTGGTCAGGGACTTTCCAGAGCCGGTATCTGGTGTGTTCAATAACCCCTGCTGGATTCCTTTCCCACCATAAAGTTGTTCTTTTTTTTTTTTTCTCCAAACACCAGTTATGGCCAGGCTTGCAGTTACACAAAAGCAGTACATCTGTGAACCCAGCGGAAGATGGAGCCCAATAAAGCAGGCGCGTTCTGAAGCCGAGCTCCGCACTGCTCTCCTGGGGCAGGAGGGATGACCAGGGAGGAGCGTTATCTGCCCGAGCGCTGCCGGCTCCCGCTGCGTCCCTCTGCTCCTCCTCCATAGGCAAAAGCACATCCATCCATTACGAGGGCATTAAAAAGAGTGCCCCAATTCAGGCCCAAAACGGGGCTGTTTGCCCAGTTCCCACACACCCCCCCCCCCGGCCTCTGCTGCAGCCCACTTGGCTCTTTGGAGGAAAAAAAACCTTAATTAATATTTGCACGGGACCAACCCGAGCTCAAGTGCAGAGCCCACAGCTGGGCACAGCCCACATCACCATGGCACAGCTATATCAAAACCATATATATTTTATAGATAATTATTAAATACAATAGCTATTATTTATAGTAGTAACGTATACGATATAAAAAAATATAGATAATGTATAAATAAAATATATAGATAATATATAAATAAAATATATATAGATGTAGATTATATGTAAATACTATATATATAGTGTATATGTAAATACTATATACACAGTGTATATACATGTATAATCCCCAGGGAAATTGCCTCTCAGAGGACAGGGGTGACGGCATCAGGGTGCAGACAGCGCAACACCGCGTTCGAGCTTGCAATGAGCGCCGGGACACTGCACGGCTCCAAACACCGTCAGGGGA